>NC_045552.1:12815244-13160244 GCF_009769535.1 Thamnophis elegans | reverse complement strand
TATCAATCTCCAAATTTTCCAGATGAGAGTCAAAGAAGATGAGTTGGGGGTGAGGAGGGGGGGGCTCCTCCAATAGGGATTTCCTGATTACATTAGCTCCCTC
This sequence comes from Thamnophis elegans, assembly GCF_009769535.1. NCBI lineage: Eukaryota > Metazoa > Chordata > Lepidosauria > Squamata > Natricidae > Thamnophis > Thamnophis elegans. The sequence goes on along the minus strand of NC_045552.1, from coordinate 13,160,141 downwards.
TCTCACATTTGTTTTCTAATAGTTTGTGGAAGTGTGGCGCAAAAGAAGGCAGCAACGCGGGTTCAGAAGCAACTGCTGCAACTTTGCGCTACATATTTGTTTTATGTCTGAACTGTACATGAAGCAGTGAATAGAACTCATAAAAGATGGATGCAGTCTTGTTCCTTTTGCCCGTTTTGATTTATTATTTACTTTGCTTTTTTCCCAGCCCTTTCGAGGCATTGTAAATCATCAGAATCATTTTTCTCCTCTATGTGGCTAGTTGAGGGGGGTGGGGGGCAGAGAAAGCAAAGGATTGTCTGGAGCTCCTTCTCCTTGGAAAGACAGGGCCAGTTGTGAGGAATATGAATACAAACAGACAGACACGAACAAACACAGAGAGATGTACACAATCACCCACCCACACCCATCCACACAGAGAGGAGAGGAGAGGAGAGAGTACACACCCTTTTAAATTTGACATTTAAATTTAAGAATTAAAATTTTAATTTTAACATTGCGAAATACTTTGGCAAAGTCTGTTTGCCATTTTCCTATCTACTACAATTGCATACAAAAGTTTAGACACCTGGTCAAACTGCATGTTTCAATGAATCCCTACATTAAGCAAGAGCAAGATATGGGGTTGTGTGCATTGCAAATCAATGAACTGCATGTTGAAGCTCACTAAAGTCTTATTATACTATTACTGCGTTTCAGTTTGTTTATCGGCCGGGGAAATGCAACATGCAGATCTCTTTTTCATTAAGGTAAGAGCCAAACACATTCCTTCTCAGAACAGGCAACACAAGATCATTGTTCCGACCGAGGCTTCCTTAGAAAGCAAGAAGCAAAGTCTTGGTCCTGACAAAGCCTCTTTTATTACACGACTGTGAATTCCTTTCATTCACAGTCAGCAAGGCTTAGCAAGCAGTCTTTCAGAGGAATGTTTATCTACACGCACCTTATCTCGTTTGCAGCGCTGCCAGATAACTAGTTTCCAAACACCGGGCAAAGCAAAACTTGACACAGAGTCTCTTATAATCATAAACAGAACTTTCCAGACCGAATGAATAAATTGTCTCCTGCAAAAGCCCACTCCCTGTTTGTTCCACTTTTGTTTCCTCTGGGAGGGGCCAATCACCTCCAAGGTGTGGCTTTACTCTTAAGTTGACCCTGTTTTCTTAGTCGTTCTTGTCTTCTGGCAGCTCTGCGCATGCGCACACCGGGAACAGGCTCCACCTGTTCCTCTGCCTCGCTGCTGTCTAGCTCCCTCTCTGCCTCCAACGCAGAGCTCTTGTCTGAGATTTCCTCAGTCCACAGGACTGGCCCATGTTCCTCCCCAACTTCCTCACTGTCCGACTCTGCTACCAGTTCTGCTGGCTGCCGGTGGGCCACAACAACCACATAGGTAAATGGTCTAACACAGGGTTCTCAAACTCAAGGCCAGATCCAGCCTGATTTGGCCCGCAAGCCCACCCTGGAAAAAGCAAAGGACTATCCTGTGATGCCTCTGCCAGTGAAAACGGAGCTCAGGAGGGCCACACAGCCCTCCCGAGCTCTGTTTTCACTGGCAGAGGGTTACAGGAGGCCATTGCAAGCGAAAACAGAGCTCGGGAGCCTGTTTTCGCTGGCAGAGCTCTTGGGCCACCACAGGTGCCCCTAACAGGAGTGATGCCAAGCCACGCCCACCCTGGCCACGCCCACCCTAGCTTCCCAAATTCAAACACAACCCCCTGATGCAGTTCTCAGTGAAATTAAGTTTGACACCCCTGGTCTAACATCTTTCCTCCAGCTTTTTCTGCGCTTTTTCTGTGTGAATTTATACATTATTGGAAGGGTGTTTTGATGTGTGAATGGATTTAAACAGTAAAACCTACTTCTAAAGCCTGCTCCCCAGGAGACAGGATCCAGGTGACCTGCACACAGGGCCTATTGTGGGTCTCTCCCCAACCCTTTCCAAAGCAACAATTTGAGGCTCCTTGACTAGGAACTGGAGGAAAACTATTAGTTTTCTTCGTTGGGATTCATTCTGTTTAAGACCCATTGCTGATGATCACTGGTGGATGGCTCCTCTTAAGTATTCACATAGAGTGGAATTTTTCTTTTAAAAAGATACAGTTCATTTGGAAATCTGCAAATCCCAAAGTGGACAGGAATGCTTTAAATACACAAAGGTATAAACCAAGCTGCCTTAATCCTGTTATTTAACTAGTTTTGGTCCAAATTGAATTAGCATGTCTATGGTGGGAAGGAGCACATTCAGCTGACAGAAATGGGTGAGAGATGATAAACTATTCTTTTTTGGGGGGAGTGGGATTGATTCTTTTCCTGTCTCCATTCAATTTGGTGACCTATTTATTCTACCCCTTAGCCTGGGCATTGGCTCAGAAGGAGTTCCCAGAATGTAAAAAGCATATTTAGGGCAAAGCCAAATAGTCCTAGATACACCAAGAGGGGTAAACTAGAGCTGAACATCAATTCAGAACCCTTTAGCCAAGATGCTCTTGATGACCTGTACACTTGCTTATTCTTTACATAAATAATAATCTCAAATAGCAATAGCACTTAGACTTGTATACCACTTCACAGTGCTTTTACAGTCCTCTCTAAGTGGTTTACAGAGTCAGCCTATTGCCCCCAACAATCTGGGTCCTCATTTTACCCACCTCGGAAGGATGGAAGGCCGAGTCAACCTTGAGCCTGGCGAGATTTGAACTGCCAAATTGCAGGCAGCCGGCACTCAGCAGAAGTAGCCTGCAGTACTGCCCTCTAACCACTGTGCCACTGAGGCTCAATGTTGATAATGATAAGTTTTTAATATTGCTTTCACTGTTCAAGAAAGGTCAACCCCAACTTATCTTTATTCACAAAAGGCTAGAATGAAAAAAAAAAGGGAGTTAGGTAGGAAATCATTATAACAGGGTAACTTTAGGGCAGTTTATTTTAAACCCTGCATTGATTGAGGGTCGTTGTAGAGATAAACAGGAGAAAGCCCCGTGTCTGCCACCTTTAGCTCTTCCCAGGTGATTGATGGGATAAAAATCTAAACAAGAATGAAAACAATAGTATAAACTGAATCAGGCAGCTCTTAAGCCCTTGCTTCAAGTCTGCAGATTTCTCCATAAATTGAATCGAAAGATGCTGAAATTACACCACTAGAATTTGAGAGAAAATTGAAGCAAAAAGGAAAGAATGTGAAAAAAGAGCAATCCATGGGCTGGTAAGGTTCACCATCTTCAGAGAGAGAGGGAGGGAGGGAGGGAGGGAGGGAGGGGGGAGGGAGGGGGAGAGAGAGAGAGAGAGAGAGAGAGAGAGAGAGAGAGAGAGAGAGAGAGAGAGAGAGAGAGAGAGAGAGAGAGAGAGAGAGAGAGAGAGAGAGAGAGAGAGAGAGAGAGAGAGAGAGAGAAGCATGCTCTCATTTGTAAACCGGTAGGGAAGGGATGCAGTGGCTCAGTGGCTAAAACAATGAGCTTGTTGATTAGAAGATTGGAAGTTCGGCGGTTTGAATCCTTAGTACAGCATAATGGAGTGAGCTCCCATTACTTGTCTCAGCTTCTGCCAACCTAGCAGTTCAAAAACATGTAAAAATGCATGTAGAAAAATAGGAATCACCTTTGGTGGGAAGCAGGGGTGGGTTTCAAAAATTGTTCGAACCACCTCTGTGGGCGTGGCCTCCTTTGTGGGAGTGGCTTGCCGCCCATGTGACCGGATGGGAGTGGCTTGCCGCCCATGTGACCGGATGGGAGTGGCTTGCCGCCCATGTGACCGGATGGGAGTGGCTTGCCGCCCATGTGACCAGATGGGAGTGGCTTGCCGCCCATGTGACCGGATGGGAGTGTCCAAGACGATGTTATTACTAGATATTACTAATTACTAGATATTATTAATATTACTAGATCATTATTAATGCATAGATAACTGTGGGACATTACACACCCACCCACACCCACAAACTATGACAGTGCTAGGAAAACACCAAAAAAATAAAAATCCCCCCCCCCCAAAAAAAAAGACTGCCAATGAAACCAGTTTTTTTTTTCCTAAGCCTAAGAACAGGAAAGACAAAGTCACTGGAATAAAAACCATCAAGGCAATGTGGAAAATTATAAAGGACAGGCACTCACAGAACCATCAACCACCTCAGAATTACCTAAACAAGTAAGGTGACCAGATTTTCAGATTGATAAAGAGGGACACTATTGACCGGAGGGGGGGGGAGCTAGGCCGCGGCAGTTACTGCCAGCCCGCGACCTCGCTAGGGACGTCTGGTCACCTTAATTATATACATCCTCTCTCTCTCTATCCATCCATCCATCTGTCTAACTGCCTGCCTATCTAGTTATGGTATCCCTCTCCCTCTTTCCCCCTCTCTTTCTCCATCCATCTATCTGCTTGCCTACCTATCTCTCTCTCTTTCTCTCTATCCATCCGTCTATCTGCCTGCCTATCTGTCTATCTAGTTATGGTCTCTCTCTCTCTCTCCCTCTCCCTCCCTCATTATCATCTATCTCAGTGTTTCTCCACCTTTTTATAAAAATATTTTTTTTAATTTTTTTTGTTACAGACGACACATGCCCACAACAATAAAAACAAAACAAAACAAAAAGAAAAAGACCCATCATCACATATAGCATGTCGTTTGGTTACAAGTGTTTTAACATTTATCATTCTTATACATTTACTATTTCATTTAATAGGTTATAATATACAGTTTGGGTTGCTTTGTTTACCATCCCTTCCTCCTGTTATAACACCACCTTATTTTCCCTTTCTTTTCTCCCTCCCTTCTCTACTTTCCTCCTCCTTCCTCTCCTTCCCCTTCCTTCTTCCTGTACCTTTCTCCTACTCCTGCTCTTCCTCTTCCCCTTTCTACCCTCTCTCCCCCTCTTTCTCTCCTTTCCATCCTCCTCTCCTTACCTCTTTCTTCTTTCCCCCATCTTCCTTTCATTCTCTCCTCCTTTCTCCCTTTCTCCCAACTCCCTTTCTGGGAGTTGAAGTCCACACACTTTCAAGTCTCCAAGGTGGAGAAAGACTGATCTATCTAATTAATATAATTATTTCTCCCTCTCTTTTTCACTCTCTTTCCAACGCATACACGCAAATGCATAGGGCAGCCCACCTCACACACAGGTAACTCCGGGCGGCTTACGGGAAGAGGACAGCTCACCCACGCGGGGGGGGGGGCAGGATTTCGCCAAGAAAAGTTAACTTTCCTGCGAAAGGGGCCGGCAGCCTCTCAGCTCTTCCCGGCCGGGAAGACCTCCCCCCACTTCCACTCCTGCGACCCTCCTCCCGCCTCCTCAGAGCTTCAAGCAAGCTAACTGGGAAGGCGGGGGAAGAAGAAGAAACGGCAGCGCGAGGTCAGCGGTCCTTGGGGGCGCGGCGGAAGCCCTGCAAAAGTGATCCTTTCCCGGCTCGGCTACCATTGCTGCTGCTGCGGGCGGAAGGAGAGGAGGAGGAGGAAGAAAATAAAGCGGCGGGATGGTCCCTGCAGCCGCCGACGCGGGAAAGGTGTGCTTTGACAGCCCTGCCAAAGCGCTCCTTTCCCGGCTCGGCTACCATTGCTGCTGCTGCGGGCGGAAGGAGAGGAGGAGGAGGAAGAAAATAAAGCGGCGGGATGGTCCCTGCAGCCGCCGACGCGGGAAAGGTGCGCTTTGACAGCCCTGCCAAAGCGCTCCTTTCCCGGCTCGGCTGCCATTGCTGCTGCTGCGGGCGGAAGGAGAGGAGGAGGAGGAAGAAAATAAAGCGGCGGGATGGTCCCTGCAGCCGCCGACGCGGGAAAGGTGCGCTTTGACAGCCCTGCCAAAGCGCTCCTTTCCCGGCTCGGCTGCCATTGCTGCTGCTGCGGGCGGAAGGGGAGGAGGAGGAGGAAGGTAAAGCGGTGGGGTGGTCCCTGCAGCCGCCGAGGCGGGAAAGGTGCGCTTTGACAGGGCTTCCTCTCCGGAGAGGCGTTTTTTAAAAAGAAAAACCCTGCAGGCACCCAGCGACAGGGGCTAGGAGCTAGGAACCCGGAAGTTAATTACTTCCGGGTTCACTGACGAACCGGATCGCAAGAACCGGTGCGAACCGGTAGGAACCCACCCCTGGTGGGAAGGTAACAACGTTTCATACGCCTTCAGCATTTAGTCATGCCGGCCACATGACCACGGGGACATCTTCTGACAGTGCTGGCTCTCTGGCTTTGAAAGGAAGATGAGCACCGCCCCCTAGAGTTGGGAACAACTAGAACATATGTGCAAGGGGAACCTTTACTTTTAGGGGAGGTAAGTGAATAGCACCCCTGGACCTCTCCTGATATTCTGTGGGTCTGTGGAATAATCCTGCATGACTTGGAAATTTCTTATCTTGATCTGAAACAGTGGCACCAAAATCCATAGTTTTATGCATTCAGGGCATGTTATTAAGGCCACTGAGCTACAGCCCTTCCTCCAAAGTCCAAGCATGACTGACAGGTTACAGAGAAACCACTGAAGTCTGGCAAAGAAACCCATTGATTCAAGTTATTGGCCAGCTCTTGCAAATGTTCCCTCCACCCAGGAGACCAGAACCATACAGATCCTTTGGGCACAGATGTTTAGAGCCAAAAGCATGACAGGAAGGAAGGAAGGCAGGCAGGCAGGCAGGCAGGCATGCTCCTTCTCATAGTGTAACAGCTCCAAATTCTGCCAGAGAAATTCATTTATCTGCCTTTTCCCTGTAGCCTCCACTGCATGAATAAATGATGATTGTGTAAGTGATGAAGCTTCCCCTCTTTAAGTGTGAAATGAATGTTTATAGGCAGGAGGATATTAAATGGCAAGTCCGTATGTGGTTGGGATGTAGTGTGAAAGACTTAGAGAGCTAAAGCTTCCTCTAGGCTGTGGCATGTTCCGTGGTCCCTTGGGAGAATATCTCTAGACTTAGAAAATAGATAGATTGTGCTTTGTCTGCAAATGTGTCTACCTGCGCCCAAAAAGAGAGAGAAAAATAATAATAAAACAAAACACTTGGCAGCAATAAATGACTGGTGAATATGTCAATTCTGATTTCCTTTCTTATTTCCACCCACCCACCCCAAAAAGTTCAAGTTATCACTTTCTCCATTTTTAAATTGCACAAATAACAGCATGAATTTTAGGCAATATCTTCTCTAATATCTATTAAGGTTTGTGTCAGCGTTCCATGTATCATGCAGAATTAAATCAGAGACCAAGGCAAAACTATCCTTAAAGTTCCAATTTAATAAGTCAGACATCTTGGTACATATGTGGAATCCCAAATCTGAAAAACTTCCTGGGATTCCACCAGTTGAAAGTTCATGATCTTATCCCCACACCCATAAATCCATCACATGGTCCAATCTTCTTCAGCCACACTGGCATCTCCACCCAGCTGATTCCGGTCAGGTGCAGAGGTGCAGAGACAAAAGATGAACTTGGGTTTCTAGAAAAGAATGACAACACATTCCACCATTCTACTCTTTTCTATTCCCCCCTCCCAACTACTACACTAATGAAACAGCATAGTGAAACAAAAGAAAGTGTGGCAGGCCAAAGATCCTAAAAGGAACATAACTACAGGCCTGACAGGTTGCTTCATATGCCCAACTATTTTCCCCCATTGTTTTCCTAATATATGGGATGTGGTGGCACAGTGGCTAAGACACTGAGCTTGTCGATCAGAAAGGTTGGCAGTTCAGCGGTTCGAATCCCTAGCGCCGCATAACGGAGTGAGCTCCCGTTATTTGTGCCAGCTTCTGCCAACCTAGCAGTTCGAAAGCATGTAAAAATGCAAGTAGAAAAATAGGGACCACCTTTGGTGGGAAGGTATCTGTAAGGTTTCCTAAAAATGCCCTAATTGATTCATGGGTATCGAGTCAACTTTCAATACAAAACTAGTCATTTATTAGGAGCATCATAGGCAAGAACTGTTCGCAGTCAAGTCTGTGCTTTGATTTACAGCTGAACCTTATCCCTGTTCCTTCCCTCCTGTCAGTCTGTGTCATAAATCACATTCTATGCATATATAAGTTGCACCCACCCCCCAAGCCGGCTGCAGTAATCTGAGATCCGACTCCAGCCGACAGTATGCATGGAATGCATCCCCCCTCCTTCTCTCACCATGACAACACTGGGAGTTGACATTAACAGCATTCTGTGCACCTTTGGCATTTAGTCATGCTGGCCACATGACCACAGAGACATCTTTGGACAGTGCTGGCTCTTCAGTTTTGAAACAGAGATGAGCACCGCCCCCTAGAGTCAGGAATGACTAGCACATATGTGCGAGGGGAACCTTTACCTTTTAAATTTCCTAATATAAGCCATCTTGGGCTATTATTTTCATGAAAATGTGCTTTTTTAATAGACTTTTCCTTAATCCATTTTTTGTTGTGGGCAAACTGCTTCGTAGTATTCTGAGAATATCAAATGATAACTAAGTTTCAGTCTGGCTTGCAAAGGAAGATAAAATGAATTCATATTCAAATATAAACTAAACAGATTTCTTGCCTATCCCTGGGAGAGAGAGCTTACGGATTTTTAAGAAGCAATCTCATCGTATTTCACAAAAGGCTGTTCTGGAACTACCAAGGCCAACCTAGCACCATTTTGCACAAAGGATCCCAAAGGATCCCAATGTTTCAAGTGTCCGTGTCTCCATTTTAATCTAGTCTAGCAAATTGTGCAAATGCAAAAATCTCTATTTGCAATTTTGTAGGGTTTTAGACTGGGGTGTTCCCCATCTCTATCCAAAGCGGGGGACGGTTTGATTGGCAGTGCCTTTTCGTTCAGGGTGAGCATTTTACTAAAAGGAGGTGTAATCTCTCAGTGGTTAAATATGTTGAGCCTGTCAGTTGGAAAGCTGACAGCCTGGGTTTGAGACCCAAGTGTCATACAGCAGGATGAGCTTGCTTGCCCCAGCTCCTGCTCACCGAGCATTTCGAAAGCATGCAAATGTGAGTAGATAAATAGGTACCACTTTGGTGGGAAAGTAATAGCACTCCGTGCACCTTTACCATATCGTCCTGCCGGTCACGTGAACTACGGAAATGTCTTCAGACAACGCTGGCTCCCTTAGCCAAGGAACAGGGATGAGCAACCCTCCCTACAGTGGGACTCAACTAGAGAGGGGAAAATCTTTACCTTTGTGTTACCTTAGACTGCCGAGATTGTCATTCGTGAACAGGCACAATTCAACAGGACCAATAGGACGTAGTCCGAAACTGAAGGGTATATTGGCTTGCCAAGACTTATCAAATTTTGATCTTATCAGTGCCTGACTAGAGAATAGTGGATGCAGCATTACTGCCACAAGTCTTTTTTTTTTTTGGAGATAGGTCAGGTCAAAAAAACCCAGATGCCATAAGAAATAATAGAGCTCTACTTTATTGATGTTGCTATAATAAAAAAATCACAAAACCCGCATTTCCCCTTCCTTCTCCCCTTATACTTAAAAGAGCCGAGATCAGGATAACTTTTGTTTCTTTCTTTTTGCACGTTTTCTCGTTCTGGCAGACTGAGCTCATCTTTTGCAAACGGTTTCCACCTACATCTGCATGGTCATCTCTGGACTCCACTATGCCTTGGGAGATATTAAGAGATGCCGATACGGGCATTTCCTTTGGCAAATCCAAGCATAATTTCTATTACCTAAAGCTCCATCTGCTAATGTAGAATGCAGGTCATGTGCAACAGTGGTTCCCCAACCTTTCTGGCTTTGTGTGGACCGGCAATGGTGGCGGTGGTGGGGGAGCGTTGTGGCCTGCCAGTGGCCAACGGAGCTGGCAGCAGATTCGGACAGTGAGACAGTTGGGAAGGAACATGGGCCAGTCCTGGAGTCTGGGGAAGGCTCTGATGAGGGCTCAGTGTCGGAGGCAGAGAGGGGGCCAGGAACGTATGCCTGTTACCAGATGCCTTCAGAGTCAGACATCCGTGAGGCAGACAAACAGCTGGAGCCTGTTCCCAGAGTGTGCATGCACAGAGTTGCCAGATGAAGGGAACAGCTAAAGAACAGGGGCTGACTTGGGAATAAAGCCACAGGTGGATGGTGAATGGCCCCTCCCAGAGGAAATAAAAGAGGAGCAAAAAGGGGGTGGAGTTTGCAGGAAACAATTAGTTTGCTTAATTGGTTTGTGACTCTCTTGCCAAGTTTTGAAGTTATCGGCCTGGCAGCGCTCCAAGCCAGATAAGATCTGTGACTGTAAATCCTCCCTTGACTTTGCTGGATGTGAATGTGAAGAATTCACAGTCAATTAACAAAAGAGGTTTTTGTTGGGATAAGGAGTTTGCATCATGCTCTTGGGAAGCCTCAGTCAGAACAGGGAGAGGGAATGGCTTTCCATGAGTGGCGGGCAAGCGCATGCCTGTGTGCAGTTGTTTTCAGGCACGCACGTGTGCTCACAGCTCTCTTTTCTGCCACTCATGCAAGTGGAGCTGCATGCGTGTGCTTGCTCACCACTTGTGCAGTCCAGTATTGGGCCACGTCCCAAGTGTTGGAGACCCCTGAAGGATGGGATCCTTGACAACAGAGGGAGAGCAAAATTAGACTTGAGTACTGCTCCATTTCCTGGTTCTTGTTCCTCCTAGTTCTCTTGGAGAGTCTAGCAGAAGCAGCAGAAACACTAAGAGAGAGAGGGGGGAGGGAGGGAGGGAGGGAGGGAGGGAGGGAGGGAGGGAGGGAGAGAGAGAGAGAGAGAGGCAAGAAGTCAAGTGGTGATTGCAGCTGGTGTCCTCAAGGATGAGAACCTTAGAAGATGCTCAGGTCTGCTAATATGAGCAAGGATCAACATCACCTATTTAAATATCATGGTAGTGCAAAGTTGGCACTTGTCCTGATTTATAGCGATGTTCCAATATTTGGGGAGTTGCCATAAAGAAGATGGGGTCAACCTATTTTCCAAAGCCCCTGAAGGCAGGACAAGAAGCAATGGATGGAAACTACTAAAGGAGAGAAACAACCTAGAAAGAAGGAGAATATTCCTGACAGTTAGAACAATTAATCACTTAGACCAAGAGACTCCAAACGTGGCAGCTCTTAAGACTTGTGGACTTCGCTTCCCAGAATCCGTCAGCTAGCCATGCTGGCTGGAGAATTCTGGGTGCTGAAGTCCACAAGTTGCCAAGTTTGGAGACCTCTGAGTTAGAACAATTAATCAACTTGCCTTCAGAAGTTGTGGGTGCCCCATCACTAGAGGTTTTTTAAAAAGAGATTTTACTGAAATTTCATAGGGGGGTTGGACTAGAAGACCTTCAAGGTTCCTTCCAACTCTTTTTTTCTGTTATGCGTGTTCCAAGCTGCCTTATTGTCAGCATGTGATTTTTTTTTATAAACGGTTCTCAATAGCAGGATTCAAAAGTGCAGTGACAATGGAGGGGACAATTGTTCCAAAACGCACATTTTGTTTCTATCTACCCCTTTACTTTCCGGTTTGCTCTTCGACTTCTGAACAGTATTCCAAATTTGCAGCGTGCACCTGCATTCTAATTATCCCGCAAGCACAACTGTTGCAAGAACCAGTCAATTAATAAATGCAAAAAATTGGAATGAAATCCTCATTCCGCCCTAGATGGCAATCCCAAGGGGGCCCAAGGCCAATGAATCGGTCAGTCTGGGTTTTTTTTTTTTTTAATCCTCGTGTTTCAGAATGATCCTTTTTATAGCTTGCCATTGTTTGCACACTCCGTTTGAGTTCCTTGCAGTAGGAAAATAGGGTAAAAATAATTTAAATAAATGAATATTACAGATGGCCTGCAAAATCGGTACATTTATGCAAACAGATGCGAGTGGCACAACTTATTCCAACTAGTAAATCTGAGTTTGAATATTTCTTATTTTAAATGCAGATGACTGAGGTTTTTGCTGAAATGTACCACATGCGCACACGCAAGCGCGCGCGCGCACACACACACACACACACACAATATTTTACATACAGGAGACCCTTTGAAGTCAGTCTACGATCCACGATCAAGCCTGACAACAAAGAGATCCCTCTTTTTCATGCCGTTCTTGATCTCCAAGGCATCAAGGAAATATAAATCCACCCACCCCGCCACCCCAGCCAATTCCCTGGTGCCATTTCATGTTCTCTCGACCTGCTGCAATAGTGGGAACAGTGTAGGCCACACAATAGAGAGCATCTTTATTGATTCACCAGGTGGTCCAGTTGAAAAGACTCATATTCTTTTATCCTCTCGCTTTGAAACAGCCCTAGCATTTTCTTTGCTATGCCCTGGCAACCTTGAGTGCATACAGCAAGAATCAAATGGGGCATAGATTTATAGTAACTGCGAAAGAAAAGCATTCCTTTCATTTTTTTTTCTACAAAAAGCAGTTTGTACATCTGGGTCAGGTCTCAAGAATCCATTCTCTGGGGGAGGGTGGGAAAGGGGGAGAGGGGGAATAATGAACTGCACAGGGTGTTTGGGGAGGGGTCCTACACTTTGTCTTGAATAAATCACAGAAGCCAGGCAGAGGTGGGTTCCTACCAGTTCGCACCAGTTCGGTAGAACCGGTTCGTCAAATCTACCGAACCAGTTAGAAGAGGTTCCACCAGTGGACCCGGAAAGCAGGCCACACCTACAGAAGAGGTTCCAAAAATTTTTGAAACCCACCACTGACACACACACACACACACACGCACACACACTCACACAGAGAGAGAAAGAGAAAGAGAAAGAAAGGAAGAAATAAATAAATAAATAAATAAATAAATAAATAAATAAATAAATAAATAAATGAAAGAAAAAGAGAGAGATGAAAGGAAAAAGGAAAAAGGGACAGAGAGACAAAAGGAAGGAGAGAGAGAGAGGGAGTGTGTGTGTGTGTGTGTGTGTGTGTGTGTGCGTGCGAGAGAGAGAGAGAGAGAGAGAGAGAGAGAGAGAGAGAGAGAGAGAGAGAGAACACATGGCCAGCAAGCCACTCCCACAAGGTCACATGGCTGGCAAGCCACTCCCACAAAGGAGGCCACACCCACAGAGTAGGTTCGAATTTTTTTTGAAACCCACCACTGAAGCCAGGGGTGAGGAATTATGGCCTCTTTTAAGATCTGGGGACAGTGGTAGGATCCAAATTTTTTTACTACCCATTCTGTGGGTGTGGTTTGGTGGGCATGACATGGCTTGGTGGGCATGGCAGGGGAAGGCTATGTGGTGAAATTCAACATTTTTTACTACCGGTTCTGTGGGCGTGGCTTGGTGGGCATGGCAGGGGAAGGATACTGCAAACTCCCCATTCCCTCCCCACTCCTGGGGGAAGGATATTGCAAAATCTCCATTCCCACTCTGGAGGCCAGCCAGAGGTGGTATTTGCCGGTTCTCTGAACTACTCAAATTTCCCGCTACTGGTTCTCCAAAATCTGTCAGAACCTGCTGAATTTCACCCCTGGGAAGGATACTGTAAAATTGTCTGAAGTGGTATAGGGATTCCTGCACAAGCAGAGGGTTGGACTAGAAGACCTCCATTGCAACTATTATTCTAAGAAACAAGAACTCATGATATAGCCTGGTGGCTTAACTGCTACACCAAATTACATTGCTTATCTTTCAAAGAGAGAGAGGGGAATAGCAATAGCTATTGCTATTAGCAATAATAAAGTGCTTTTATAGCCTTCTCTTAAGTGGCTTACAGAGTCAGCATATTTGCCCCCAACAATCTGGGTTCCTCATTTTATCCACCTTGGAAGGATGGAAGGCTGAGTCAACCTGGAGCCGGTGAGATTTGAACTGCCAAATTGCAGCTGAAGTAGCCTGCAGTACTGCACTCTAACCATTGCGCCACCTTGGCTCTAAGGAATTCAAGCAAGCTGCTTAGGAGCCAGGACATTGGGAAACCCTGTGGGAAGCCTCCTCCCCAAAAGAATGAAATATTTTAGGAAATATTAAAAAGGCAGAATATTGTATTTCCCCTGAAAGAGAAATCTTAAGGGAGACAGAAACTCAGTTCCAGCTCCCTGCCCCAAGCAGATATTTGGTGCCTATTAAGAAAGACTGGGCCATCCTATCTACAAAACAAAAGACCTACAGCTCCAGGGTGATGGGATTAAGAGATAACCCTCCAGATGGGATTATCTAGCACCTCAGACAAATCTGACCCCACATGGCTCCATGGGAGTCTGATAGCAGCTAATAGAATACATGTTCTTGCACAGGAACAGGAAGATCAATTTCAAAGCCCAAGATAAGGTATAAAAGCCACCTACTCTCAACCCCATGTGGTCAGCTGCCCAGAACCACCCATGTGCTGCTGTTTCACCATTAAACCATCTTTCTAATCAGCCCCCAAGTTTCCAGTGTCTTCTTCCCAGCTTGGAACTGAATATTTCTGATATTTCTCCCAACACCCCTAACACCAACCTCGTGCCATGAGAAATGATCTCAGGAAGAGCAAATGTGTGACCAACTTCGCAAGGAAAAAGTCTACAAGGCAATTTGGCGACAATGAATGAACTTGAAGATCCAGTGAAAGGGAAGTGCTTGGAATGCGATGGCATAATTGCTCCATGTAGATATCAGCTGTAACTCTCAGGATGACACCCTGCAGTTTTAATGGTGTAAAAATGTCACAGAGGAAGGACTGCCTTTATTTCAGTTTTAGCTCTGAAGTCCTGTATAATAGCAATAGCAGTTAGACTTATATACCACTTCATAGGGCTTTCAGCCCTCTCTAAGCAGTTTACAGAGTCAGCATATTGCCCCCAACAACAATCCGGGTCCTCATTTTATCCACCTCGGAAGGATGGAAGACTGAGTCAACCCTGAGCCGGTGAGATTTAAACAACCGAACTGCAGAACTGCAGTCAGCTGAAGTAGCCTGCGATGCTGCATTTAACCACTGCGCCACCTCGACTCTAAATCAATATCTTGGCATGTTGGGCTGCTCCAGGAGTTCATTTGCTTTGCATTTTTAAGCAGGTATACCAGTGATGGGATTCAGCTGGTTCGCACCTATTCGGGAGAACCGGTTCGTAACTTTCTAAGCAGTTCGGAGAACCGGTTGTTAGAAGAAATCTTATTTTATTTTTTTCCCACTTTACAGGGCTAATCCTGTAAAGAAGGCAGGAAGGAAACATTCTGGTGTTGTTTCTAGCCTCATCTTGATTGCCCTGCTTACAGAAACTGCCTCTCCAGTTAACCCTTATTACATTGTAACAGCTAAGGCAAAGCGCCCATTGACATGAGTTGGCCACAGCCACATTGTCACATGACCACCGAGCAATGCCTACCCAGTTGGTCATTATGGCAGAGAATCAGTTGTTAAATTATTTGAATCCCACCACTGAGGTATACAATTCTAAGGAAGTACACAGATTGAGGCATACTTATCTTTCCAAGGCTTTTGAACCTCTCAATTTAGCAATATACCATATTTTTCAGAGTATAAGATGCACCTTTTCCCCTCAAAAAAGAGGGTGAAAATCTGGGTGTGTCTTATACACTGAATACAGCATTTTTGGCCTCCCGAAACCCTGCCCCCTTCACCAAAATGGCTGTGCACAGCCTTTAGGAGGCTTCCAGAGTGCTGGGGGCTGGGGAGGGCAAAAATGAGCAAAGAAATGGAGCATTTCTGTTTGTCCCCCCCCCCCAGCCCCTAGGAGCACACTATAAGTCTCCTAAAGGCTATGCATGCCCATTTTTGCGAAAAACAGGCTGTTTTGGGGAGGTCTTCACAGTGCAAAAACTTTTTAAAATTTTTTTGCCTCTTTAAAATCTTGGTGTGTCTTACATTCCAAAAAAATATGGAACTTCTCTGCTCAGTAAAAGCTAGCAGCGCTTGCATGAAATGTATGGCCACAAAAAAAAGTATTAAAAATGTATCCCTGTTTTCCCTAAAATAAGGCCAGGTCTTATTTTCTTTTGGGTCCCAAAATAAGCACTAGGGCTTATTTTTTGGGGGGTGTCTTTTTTTCCCCATCAACTGGAGGCCCCCTTCTTCTGTTTGGTTGTGGGGGAGGGGCAGGAGGCCAAATGGCGCACCTGCGCTGCTGCTGGAAAGTGGTAGGTGGTGGATGGAGCTGCTCCACATGCACTACACTGGCTTACCTCAGGGCCCCCGCAGCCAGGCCACCCATGCCCTGACACCTGCCTCTCCTCATGATTGTAGCACCATCACAGCATTCGGCCTCCTGTGGCCAGGAGAAAACAGAAGAAGTGGGCTGGTAGCAGAGGTGGGTTCCTGCCAGTTCTAACCTCTTCCATAGAAGAGGTTCCACAAATCTACAGTGCCATTTAGAACCGGTTCCAGCTCCCTCCCCCCACCCGTCCGGACCTCATCAAGATGAAAAGCAAGAGGAGAAATTCTGGGACTTGAAGTCCACAAGTCTTAAAGCTGTCAAGTTTGAACACCCCTGGGGTTTTTTTTTCTAAAGGGTTGGGGGTGCAAGGGTCTTGTAACTTGACAGCTTTAAGACTTGCGTGCTTCAAATGCCAGAGTTCCTGAGCCAACATTTTGGTTGCTAAGCAAGAGTGTTGTTAAGTGAGTTTCACCACATTTTACAAGTTGGCCACACCCATCCAGTCACATGGCTGACAAGCCACTCCTATCCAATCACATGGCTGGCAAGCCACTCCCACCTGGTCACATGGCTGGCAAGCCACTCCCACAAAGCAGACTATACCTACAGAAGATAAAAACATGGTATTTATCGGGGAGGGGGCAGGCAGGAGAGGAGAGGTCGAAAATAATGTGGGTTTTTTTTGCCCTGCAAAAAAGAGGAGTGAATCAACACACTTCGAATTAAAATAGGGCAGAGGTTGACTGATCCATTCATTCTTCTCGGAAGTTTTAAAAATCCTGGGATTTCAGCCTTTGCTAAATGCACGGTGTTTTACTTCTGTTCTTCCAATTCTCCTCACAAAATCACCTTTTTCATGAAGCCTTCGGCATAACACCATAAATCACATCCCCTAATAAAAACCATGCCTTTTAGAATTGAAAGCTGAACTAAATGGATAGTCTTCCTCTTCTGGGTATTAAATTTCAGATCATAACATGCTTGGGGCCGGAAGCTACCTTTTCTGTTACTCTAAAAAGCATGGTACATACTCCTGATGCCGCATAAGCACATTAATGCTGCTTTAAAGAAATATTTTACAGATGGCAGCATCGGTGTTGCTGTGACTCTGGTGTTAGGAGCATGCATACACACAACATTACACATGCACAAATAAAAATGGGGGGAACAAAATATGGAAAGAAAAATCCAACAGAATATAAATAAGGAATTAATTACACATTTCCCAAGCTAGTTTATTTTTTATACAAGAAGAAGAAGAAGAAGAAGAAGAAGAAGAAGAAGAAGAAGAAGAAGAAGAAGAAGAAGAAGAAGAGGAGGAGGAGGAGGAGGAGGAGGAGGAGGAGGAGGAGGAGGAGGAGGAGGAGGAGGAGGAGGAGGAGGAGGGAGGAGGGAGGAGGAGGAGGAGGAAGAGGAAGAGGAGGAGGAAGAGGAGGAGGAAGAGGAGGAGGAAGAGGAAGGGGAAGGGGAAGGGGAAGGGGAAGGGGAGGAGGAGGAGGAGGAGGAGGAGGAGGAGGAGGAGGAGGAGGAGAAAATAAAAATGATAGAGATTGTGATACATATGTTGTCAAGAAGGGAGAAAAAAACACACTGTAACAAAAATTTAAAAAATGACAAAACCCCTCATAATGATCTGTCATTATAATAATAAGCTGTAACAATTCTGTATATACTTGTCTAATGCATATAAATATATTGGAAATATATATATATATGTACTTGAATAATAAATGCATTAGAAGAATATTTCCCCAAGTACTTAAATATTGGTCAAGGATAGGCAGGCTTTAGGTTGAATGTAATTTATCTAGTTTTTCACTTAGAACCCTAAAATCTACTGATCAAGACGTCTAAGTGGAAAATCATGAATAAGGATAGACTACCAGACGTGCTCCAGGTTTATTATTTTTGATATGTCACGTTTATACTGCTTCAGTCTCATCCAACTGTATGTGGTTTACAGCTTTACATAGAAAAATGGTAATACGATAAAAGAATAACAATAGATATATCATAATAAATCCTATTAGAACATTTGTGGCATGTCATCGTTTGGAAAATGCCAATCTAATCTCCAAAGGGTTTCCAAGGTAACTGAGTCCTAACGATTTCTTGGAAGTCAGGAAAAAATGGGCCATTCTTGCCTCTCAAGATGTGATGACCCCCCAGGATACTTCCCCAGATACTTCTCCAGATGTCAGCTTGGAGGATGATGAACCAGTTCCACACACATCAGGAGGGAACTTGGTCAATGGCTCTGAGCAGCTGTCTGAGAGTGATTTGGCTGAAACACAAGTGCAGCAGGACATCCCTGAGACTTCAGGGAGGGGAAGCAGGCAGCTGCAGCCAGTCAATGATGAGGAAGAGGAACTGCCTTCTGCACCTGATCCAAGAACACGAAGGGCAGAGAAAAGGCAGGAGCAGCGGAGATCAGCCAGATTACTCATGAGGAGGCAGCCTCGCCCTTCTTGATGGGCTGCACCAAGAACTGGCTATTTAGCACAGCAGACAGACAGAGGCAATGCTGGGGACAATGTGTCTGTTTTCTTGCTGTGTGTTCTTGCCTTGAACTTTGAATTGTGTCTCTTCAGGCTTTGCCTTGCCTTGCCATTGCCTGTGGATTTGCCTCTGTCTTGGAATTCCCAGATGGCCCTGGCTCCCTCTCTGCCTCCGACGCAGAGTCCTCATCAGAGCCTTCCCCAGATTCCAAGACTGGCCCATGTTCCTCCCCAACCTCCACACTGTCCAACTCTGCTGACAGCTCCACAGCCCACTGGCAGACGACAATACAACCTGAGGCAAAGTTGTGGAATCCCCTGTGATCTCTGAATTTGGTTGTTTGCCTGCAAACATTTCATTATTTCACTAGGTTACGACACCAGTGAGACAAAATTGGCATGATCCTAGAATTGGAAGGGTTCTGAACAGTGGTGGGTTCCGGATCCCATTGCAACCGGTACGGTTGCAACGGGGCTTGGCATCCTTCACATGAATGTGCACACCACGTGCATGGATCTTACCATCCAGCGATGCCTCCGCAATGCTCCAGTTGCTCGGCGGAGTGTTGCACAGGTGCTGTATGCGCCAAAGACTTTAAAGACAAGTAAGGAGCTCGGGCGGGCAGGTGGGCCCTCCCCAGGTGCTCCGGGGAGGCTCCAGTATGCTCGTACTGGGGCATACCACCTGCAACCCACCACTGGTTCTGAATGAATAGCCACTCCCCTCTTGTTTGGGTTAAGACTAAGTCTGTTTCTCTCCAGCAGACCCTGAGAACCTCCATATATCAGATCAGGATTGCCATTGCCTCTACCTCAGATAATCATCAGCGGCCTATTCTGAACTGATAAATGATCTCATTCAGCAGCTTGATTTGGATGTAAAAGATGATCCAGGAGATGACCACAACATTAAGATAGCATCACGTTGACCTTGAGTTCAGGCCGTAACTAATCACGCTTTGTCATAAAGTATTTTGCATTTCCTAGGCTGGCAGAAAACTGAATAAATGAACAATCTCTATGTTGGAGGCATGAAGCCAAGGAGACACCCCCTTGTAACGGGCAAGAGTTTGGTTCAATATCTTCATCGGATGAACATCTTCAAGGCCTGTTGCCAAGCTAGAAAATTGGGATCATGTTGTCCATAGTCAACACAGAGCTTTCAGCACGAACTGTTGAGGGATGCATTCAGTCTTGAAGATGCCACTAAGAACTGGCATACTTATAATTCTGAGAACCTTCCAAAATTGTCCCTCCAGAGGAGCTGATAAGGAGGAAAGTAGATGAACCCCAGATAGAACTGAAGTTCTCTTTTATGGAAGCATCACATATAACATCTCCATTTGCTAAAATCCATTTTCATCAAGCCAAAGTAGAAGGATTTTGTGAAATTTTGCCAGACCACCCTGAGTTATATCCACCTGGTTACCTTCTTCTGAGGATCTTTACAGGAACTAGGCATGGCTAGTCTAATGAAGAGAAGGACCAGGGGAGACATGATGGCAGTGTTCCAATACTGGCTATTTTCTAAAGAACACAAAGGCCGGACAAGGAATAATGGATGGAAACTGAACAAGGATTCAACCTGGAAATAAGGAGAAATTTTCTGTCAGTGAGAACAATTGCCCAGTGGAGCAACTTGCCTTCAAAGGTTGTAAGAGCTTCTTCACTTGGGACTTTCAGGAAGAGATTGGACTGCTAGGAATGGTGTAGGGTCTTCTGCTTGGGGGGGGAGGGGTGTTGGACTAGATGACCTACAAGGTCCCTTCCAACTCTGTAATCTATATCTTTCTTGGTTTGTCAAGAAAAAAAGTGGGGAACCTGTGACCCTGCAGAAATTACCAGATTCCAGCTCCAATCTACCCGAGCCAGCTTTACATCCATGAAGTGACATCGACAGGTTGTACCTGCCAAGAAAAATAGGGGGCAGGGGGCTATTGCAAATCCATCAAACTGTAGAAGAAGAAAAATGAAATTTGAATGATTATGTGAACCAAAGTACAGAAAAATTGCTGCAGGCTGTGAAAACAGAGAACAGCATAAAAACAACAGAAAGAAAGGCAGAATATAAGGAAAAAACAGCTGGATGACAGATTAAATAGATGGAAAACCAAAGCTTTGCACGGACAGCACTTGAAAAACATTGAAGGAAAATGTGATGACAATTTGACATGGACGTGTCTTAAGATGGGAACTATCAAGAAAGAAACGGAAAATTTAATACTGGCTGCTCAAGAACAAGCACTACAAACTAATGCCATGAAAGCGAAGATACAAAAATTCAATGACAAACTGCTTATTTGGCAATAACAAAATCGAAACTGTTTCACGTTTACTATGTGAATGCAGCAAAATTGCGCAAACCGATTACAAAGGTAGACATGACCAAGTTGCTAAATTAATCCACTAGTCATTATGTAAAAAAATATGATTTACCCTTATCCAGAAAGTCATGGGAACTTAAAGTGGAAAATGTTATCGAAAATGAGAAGGTGAAGATCTTGTGGGACTTTTGAATACTAACAGATCGTCGTTTGGAGCACAACACGCCAGATATCACAGTTGTAGAAGGCTGAAGTGTACAGTTTATTGATATCGCTGTTCCTGGAGATGCCAGAGTCGAAGAAAAAGAACTAGAAAAAATAATGAAATATCGCGACCTGGCCATCGAAACTACACGGCTATGGATGAAGCATGTAACAGTGATACCCATTGTCATCGGGGCACTTGGCACCATGTCCAAGAATTTTACAAGATACATCAACAAATTGCAGCTTCCTGCAATAACATTAGCGGAACTGCAAAAAAACTGTGCTACTCGGAACATCTTATATTTTAAGAAGGTATGTGGTTGATACCAGTGGTGGGATTCAGCAAGTTCGCACATACTCGGGAGAACCGGCTGGTAACTTTCTAAGTAGTTCAGAGAACCTTTTGTTGGAAGAAATCTTCTTTTGGTTTTTTCCACTTTACAGAGCTAATCCTGTAAGGAAGGCAGGAAGGAAACATTCTGGTGTTGTTTCTAGCCTAATCTTTATTGACCTGCTTATAGAAACTGCCTCTCCGTTTAACCCTTATTACATTGTAACAGCTAAGGCGAAGCGTCCATCGACCTGAGTGACCTTGAGTTGGCCACGCCCACCCAGTCACATGACCAATGAGCCCCACCTACCCAGATGGTCATTAGATCAGAAAACCGGTTGTTAAATTATTTGAATCCCATCCCGGTGATACATAGGATCAGCATCAGTCATTGGTATTTGTAGTACATTTTTGAATGTTCAGTTGGCTGAGTTTCATGTTTAATGAATAAAGTATATAATAATAGCAACAGTTTATACTAAGGAGGATCGAATGCTTATCAGATTGCTTGTCAGCAAAAGATTCTGTTCTGCTTTCCCTCCCCATTCTGCCCACATCCCCAAAGGCCAGGCCTTCAGTGCCTATCAGAGGGCTGTGCAGAAGAGAGTAAATTGACAGCTATCCAAGGGCATTACTTCTGATGCTTGTCCTCCCATCGCATCTCGCTTGACATGCATTTCTGCTAATCCCTTTCGCAATGCAGGCCCCCTGCAGCTTGAGCAGAAGGTTTAGCAGAGATCAGCTTGCAGGTGTCTCTAATTTAATCATGCTATTGGCAATGGCTGTACTCGGTGGGATTGTTTGAAAACCCAGATTTGGGCAGACAAGTAAAGGTGTGGAGGCAGGAAAGGCATTGCCAGAGGTGGCGACGCCAGAAGTGGCGCAGAAGTGTGTGCATTTGCGCTGTGAAGAAACAGCATCTAAATTTGCAAATATCTATTAGCTCTCTTCCGGTTTGGCGATGGAAACTATAGTCCAGTGCAATGGTTGAGTTCTGGATCCTGTCACAACTGGTACAGAGACGGGGCTGGGTGTCCACCTCAGGCATGCACGCTGCACATGCCTGCGCATGCCACCATCCTATGATGCCTCACCTGCTCAGCGGAGGCTGTGCAGGTGCCGTACACTGTGCGCACGTGCGCAATTGGCCCATTTCCCTCAAAAAGAGGTAAGGAATGTGGGCGAGCAGGTGGGCCCAACAAAACGCCGTTCCAGTACGGTGGCCACTGCTCCCAGCTGCCACTGGTACACCCGTACCGGGCTGTACCGCCCGGAACCCACCACTGGTCCAGTGATCTTAAGGATGGGAAAGGAATTGTTCGCCGCCCTGAGTCCTCCCAGAGAAGGGCGACATACAAATAATAAAATTCAATTCAATTCAAGGGAAGAGGAGGAGGAGGAGGAGGAGGAGGAGGAGGGAGGAGGAGGAGGAGGAAGAGGAGGAGGAGGAGGAGGAGGAGAAAGACCTCAGTTCTCTCTGCTTCCAACTTTCTTTCCAATTCACGAGACTTTGAAGAAGTCAAGATTGACTCGAAAGCATCTGGACGGCGGAAACAGAAGCTCATTCTTTCTCTCTCTCTTGCTGCTGAGTTTCTTTTCCTTCTTTATTTGGGGGATTCCCCTGAGGGTGCTTAATGAAATCCTTCATTATGTTCAGATAATTATGAGTTCCTTGTTCCTGTGGCTGCCTGGATTTGCCATCTGTGCTGACAGGTAAATGCTCTATCTTGACAGACCAGGTGCCTGAGAGGAAAGCTCTTACTATATTCCCAACCACCAGACCTGGGCACCAGGAGGAATGGTGGAAAGCTGCCCGGGTTTGCTGAGAACACCTGCTCTCTCTGTCTAGCCCACCTTTCCCTACCGAATCCCTTTTGTTACGGGAGCAGGGCACGTACGCTCAGAGCGTCTCAGTCTCGCTAGGGGAGACCCCCAACTCAGAGAAAGAAGCAGCAAGTTTCATACACAGGTGTTACCACTGTGAATAAGCAGCCGTTTTCTCAACCCTGCTGAATAGCAAAAATTCTATGCCAATAATGATAAAGCTGAAGAAGTGGTGGGCAACCTAGTTCGCTGTTGCAAGAAGATCATACAGACTGACTTCAAACGACAGAATAGCCAAGTAGCAACAATGATGCACTGGGATATCTGCAATATCATTTGCCTACAAGCCAGAACAGGTGGGACCATGAAATAAGCAAAATAGTAGAAAACGAAGAAGCTAAATTACTATGAGATTTTAGTTTTAGACAATCATAGCAAATATAATTCAACCCTCGGTGGAAGAGGACTGTGGGAAAAAGGGGAACAGTGGGATGTGGCCTGAATCAGAAAGTTGAGTCATTCTACACATAAATCCTTATTGTCACATCCTCTCTCTAAAAATGCACAGGGAAGGATACACTTGGACTGCTTTTGATCTCTCTTGTTTGCTGACGGAGATTCAAGCAAATGCTCGGTTTTGCTTGTAAACAAAGAAGGAGATGCACTGTAGTTCAGTTAAGAGATCCAAAGGTTCTTGTGTTGCGCGACAGGTAAAGTGGAGAGATTGCAAGATCCAATCTGGGTGGATCATCGGGGCCAGAGGTTAACTCTTCTGAGCTTTCGGACTTGTGCTGAAGCCCAACTTCAGGGAACTTCTCTCTACTGGAATATGTGCTTTGGGCTATTCTATGATTGTATTTCATAGAATAGCCAAACTCTATGGAGTGAAAAGTTGGTCTCTGACAGAAAGTCACCTGAAGAGACTAGAAGCATTTGAAATGTGGATTTACAGGCAACTTATACATATATGTCAGGTTGACAAAATCAGAAATGAGGAGGTGATAAGCCTCCTGGGAAAGTCAAGGGAAATCATTAAAACCATTAAAAAGTTAGAATATTTTGGACATGTGATGTGACACCCAGAAAAATACAGCATACTTTCCTCCAAGGAAAGATTGAAGGTGAACAAGGTCCAGGCAGAAGAAGAACATCATGGCTTCAAAATCTAAGGGACTGGTTTCAACATAACTCAACATCATTTTTTTGTGCAGCTGTTAATAAAAATAGGATTGCCAACATGATTGCCAACATCTGGTGACAGGTATGGCAGAACAAAAAGAAGAATGGATTGTATTTATGTTGTGCCTTCTTATTGGTTGATTGGTGAGTTAGTGGCTGGTGATTCGCTGTTGTTTCCTTCTGTTGCCAAGCCCTCAGCTACTAAGTACCCGATAAGCTGGTGGTAAATTGGCCTTCCTGTTGACTGACAAAGGGCCTGTTTCCCAGACTTCAATCATTTCCCTGCTATCTTTGTCCTGCACAGCCAACAATCTTAGTAGCTGCATTGGAAAGGTGCTTGATGTTTAATCGTAGACCAAATGAACCCAGATCCAATATTATGAATCTGTTTACTTGGTTTTGGCTTAGCAGAGGATGCTGTTCCTAATCGTGATTCAAGTAAAAGTGCAGATACAACCCAAATCTGTACATTGCCTGGTTCAACAATGTTTGCTTAACTCTAGTTTGTCCACTAGCTTCACACATCAACTGCAACATAAATAACTGGTTGTAAACTATAGAGGTTAGATTCACATAACACTCTAATCCAAACCAACACTTTACATGATTTATCGTATTATTTATTATTGAATGAGAATTCAAGGTAATATTCCAGGGTGGCATGGGAGAACTCCATTTTATTCCCACAGTGGCAATGAGTTTCTTTAGCACTGAAATTGATTGCTGTGTGCAAACTCGAATCTGAATCCTGCTTGTCTACGTTCAACACCTGAACTATTACATTACAACGATTGCAAGGTGTGAAGACTTTAGTTTTTAAATGAGTGACTTCATTTTAAAGAGTAGAGATGCTATTTTTGCACCACAGATGTTACTTCTCACCAGGATAAACGGAGAAAATCATTTTCATGTTTCCAAATCAATACATACAATGAAACACATTTATCCTTCAGGATTTTTACTCCTCCGCTTCTAGAATTTGTACTTGAGATGGGGAAAAAATTAAACTTTGGCTTTGGCTTTTGCAGATTAGACAGGTTTGTTGTTATAGAAATGGCTAGCATGCATTATATTACTGTGTAAACATAAAAAGATGAGGCTGAAAAAAAATGTTGAGATACTAGAAAGTGTGCAGAAAAGACCAACAAAGATGATTAGGGGACTGCAGGCTAAAACATATGAAGAACGGTTGCAGGAACTGGGTATGTCTAGTTTAATGAAAATAAGGACTAGGGGAGACACGATAGCAGTCTTCCAATATCTCAGGGGTTGCCACAAAGAAGAGGGAGTCAAACTATTCTCCAAGGCACCTGAAGTGGTACAAGAAGCAATGGGTAGAAACTAATCAAAGAGAGAAGCAACTTAGAACTAGGGAGAAATTTCCTGACAGTGAAAATAACTAATCAGTGGAACAACTTGCCTCCAGAAGTTGTGACTTCTCAAACACTGGAAGTTTTTAAGAAGAGATTGGACAACCATTTGTCTGAAAAGATATAGTGTTTCCTGCCTGAGCAGGGGGTTGGACTAGAAGACCACCAAGGTCCCTTCCAACTCTGTTATTCTATTCTATTCTATTCTATTCTATTCTATTCTATTCTATTCTATTGAGTCAGAAGTCAATGCTTTTCTTTCTTTTTCCTTTTTTCTGTTACGATTTCTCCTTTCTCCTACCCTATTTTCTCATTATTTTCATTTTCCTTCATATTTTATATCTTGATAAACTAATAAAAAATTGATGAACCGAGGATTTTAGTTTCTCCAAATTTTGTGATACATTTCTAAGATCAAAGAAGAGTTGGAATTTTATACCTTATGAAATACATGCCTCATTCATACTTACGTTAAAAAAAAACATTGATTAAGGGAAATACTTAGAACAATGTGCATCTAAAGAAAAGTGATTTGTAGTCTGTGAATACTGTATGAATCGGTCACAAAAATGCATACAACTGAGGGTACAATTTTTTAAAAATACTGCACACCGATGCAGAAACCGAGAACAATGTATTTAAGAAAATGTGAAAGTGACAGATTGATTGATCAACATTGACAGCTAATCGCTATCTAAACTAGGTAACACTGTTGAACAAAAAGCTCGGTCTGCAAAAAAATGTACGGTGAGAACACAACTTTGGTGGATCCAAAAGAAGAGGATGACCCTGGCAACTGGGACACACAAACTGATAAATAAACACACAACCGTTATTTAAGCAACAATTCTTGGTAGTAATTGTCCTGTATCCGAGCCACCCAAAAATGCATTCAAAAAATGGAATCAGAAGCACCTTTCCCGTTCAATCCAAAGTCCAAAGAGAACATAGCATACTAGCTGGATACTAATTGTAAGGAGCCCCAGGCCGCTCCTGAGTGAAGGAGTGGAACTGAGGTAACAGAATGTGAGACAACTGGCAGTTGGAATAGTGTTCTTTTCAGATGGGGAGGGGGAGTAGAATATCTAAACTCCCAGCCCACAGGCTGGATGAGTCACGTGCTGGCTACGCCCATGCCCGGTTTAGCGAAGGGGTAGCATCAGAGAGTGTTACTATAAGGCAGCTGGCACTTATAAGAAATACTGATGTTGTGATGGTCATTTCAAAAAAATCCTTTCTTAGCGAGCACCTAGAAGCCAAGAGGAACATACATGCCGAATTTCAGGTTTGTAGGATTTGCAGTTCTGGAGATTTCATGATGAGTGAATATTTGAGAGATTGTAGATATAAATGAGAGAGATTGTAGGTATAATTGGAAGAGTTTTCGTTTCCTATATAGAAACTTAAATGCCCTTCTAATTTTGTCTAATTGTGGGGCCTGCATAGCATTACAGGCCTTCTCCATTGCTTCTTCCAACATTAATACAGGAAGTCCTTGACTTATGACCATTATGGACCCCAAGATTTCTGTTGCAAAGCGAGATTGTTGTTAAGTGAGTTTCCCCCCATTTTCTTGCCACAGGGAATCACTGCAGTTGTTATGTTAGTAACAGGGTTGTTAAGTGAATCTGGCTTCCCCATTGATTTCTCCTCTCAGAGGGCTGCAAAATATGATTACATGGCACAGTCATAAATACATGCCAGTTGCCAAGCATCTGAATTCTGATCACATGATCACAGGGATGCTGCAAAGTTTGAGAGAAAAATGGTCATAAGTCACCTTTTTTCAGTGCTGTTATAATTTTGTTTTTATTTTATTTTTTGGAGGAAGAGGAAGAGGAGGAAGAAGGGTGGGTAGGGTGGGAGCAGGGGTGGCTTCCTGCCAGTTCTAACCTCTTCTATAGAAGAGGGTCCACAAATCTACAGTGCCGTTTAGAACCGGTTCCAGCTCCCTCCGCCCCGCCCGTCCGCACATCATCAAGATGAAGAGCGAGAGGAAGAATTCTGGGCGTTGAAGCCCACAAGTCTTAAAACTGTCGAGTTTGAACACTCCTGGGGTTTTTCTAAAGGGTTAGGGGTGCAAGGATCTTGTAACCTGACAGCTTTAAGATTTGCGTGGTTCAAATGCCAGAGTTTCTGAGCTAAGCAAGAGCGTTCATAAAATGAGTTTCACCACATTTTATAAGTTGGCCACACCCACCCAGTCACATGGCCGCAAGCCACTCCCACCCAGTCATATGGCCAGCAAGCCACTCCCACAAAGCAGGCCACATCTACAGAAGAGGTTGTAAAAAATTTTGAAAGGGAGGCACCATAAACCTCAAGCGGTTGGATTCAAATACAGGACCGGGAAAGGGACGATGGCCAGGAGAGTTTTATACAAGGGAAGGGAGGAAAAATACCTGTGCAAACCCTTCACTCTTTCATTTTGTTGGTTTTTGCTTGCAATTTTATTTTATTATTTGGTTAATAAAAAAACCCACCATGTTTCCTTTTTTTCCTCCCTTTTAATAGAAAATGCCGAATTCCAAAGCCATTATGTGTCATGAGAAAATACTTTTCCATTGGGTTTTTTTTCAGACAGGGAAATTGAAACAGCCAAGGCGATGTAAGTTCTCTAACAACATAAGTTCTCTAAATGCAATGCGAGCATCCCCGTATGCACCCCACCCCACTCATGCAGTGACCTGAAGACTAGCTGGCCAGTGGGAGGTGCGTGCGTATGCACGGTGGCGCTTGGCTGGGGTGACGGTTGGCATGCCCGTAGAGAGGACTCTGCATGCCACCTGAGGTTCATCTGCCACAGCTTCACCATCACAGCTTCACACATGTGCATTTTCTTACGATCCTCTTCTCTTTTCAAACGAATGTCACACATGTACAAAAATTGTCCCGTTGAAGAATTAGCAGGGGGGGGATGCAAGAGCGATTTTCCCCACCTCCTCGCCAGCTCTCTAGTTCCTCTAGAGCAGGAATGAGCAGCTATGGCAACTTTGCAACCTGTGGACTTTGATTCCCAGAATTCCTCCACTTTTGTAAAGGATTGTAAAGTTGTCCAACCCTGTGGTAGAGCTGTGTAGCTTTCCTGGCTCCTGGTGCTTCAGTTGAATTCCAAAGCAATGTATCATGCATGAGAAAATACTTTTCCATTGGTTTTTTTTCAGACAGGGAAATTGGAACAGCCAAGGCAATGTAAGTTCTCTAACAGCAGCTCACAACTAAGGTAGCTGGATTCTCATACATAGTGACTCATTAATCAGGTTTATTGCAAGGAAAAAATGGGTTAGGTGCCACAAACATGGAAACCAACCATTACTTATCAGTAAGTATAGTAAGGCATGACCTTCTTGATCCTCTTTCTAACTGTCCCTCAACTCAAGGGGAACTTGCTAATTGCTTAGAAATTAAAACTAAACGTCCACCTGATCTTCTTCTGTAATATTCTGGAAATGTTCAAAGAATTCCACTACCAGAATTATGAAAAATGATGAGCCAAGAAGAATAGCAGACAAACATCCATCTTGTTGATTCCGACAATCAAATGAACTTATACCACTAAGAGAAATTTTAAAAATATTCTCAGGTCAAGCAACTCTCAGAAATCACAAGGCAGGTTTTGGGAATGTCCTGAAGTAAAAATAAGCTCCCCCCCCCCGCCCTGCCCATATTTCAGTATTTAAAGAGCTTCCTTTTTTCCATTTATCATGGCCTGCTGATTTCTTTTTAAAAATAAATAAAAATCTCAATGGCACTGGATTCAGTGAGGGGAAAAAAGATGAAGGGGGCTTGAATATATAATATCTACATACGCAAATTGCTAATTCGGGGAAATAGCACCTTTTCGAAAAAGGGAAGAGAGAGAGAGGGAGGGAGAGAGGGAGGGAGAGAGAAAGAGAGAGAGAGAGAGAGAGAGAGAGAGAGAGAGAGAGCTGTTATAATTTTGAACGACTAAAAGACTGTCTGTAAGTTGAGGATGACCTGTGGTTTCGTCTCCTCTGTCTATTTCATTCTTTATTAGAGCCAAATAGAGAAGACAAATTTCAAATGTCTTCTGCTAAAAGGTAACATCGTATTCATTTTTTAAAAAAAAAAAAACCCTAAACAGGATGTGTAGATTTTTATTCTGCAGAATAAATGACAAAATAAATCTGACTGCAAAAGTAAAATGTATGTTTAAAAATATCAATATAAATGATAACGCCATAACATAATAATGACATTATTTGGGGGATATTTATGACTGCTACTCATATAGCTTGTTTAATCTAACCACTTTGATCGTATCTCTAAACCCTTGCTAAAAATACAAAATACATTAAAGAGTTCCTTATTGTTGCGTTTAAGGCATAAAGGAGTAAATATTTGCTTCTTCAAATTATAAACCAAGTGCAAAATACTCTAGATTCTCCTGGCTGCATTGGATTTTAATGAACAAAACCCAACCCTGAAACAGTCCAGGGTTGGCAAAGTATACTTCCTTGAGATATTATCTTATGAGGAATTCTGATCCAACAGGTCAATATTGTTCTAGGCGCTGAAGAAAAGATAATTGCAGGAACAGAGCGTTCTTGCAAAATGCTTCGCTTTAATTCGCGGAGATCAAAAGTAGAATTCACCTAAAATTGCCCAAAGATGCTATTAGAGTGGAACAATGCCCACAATCACCAGTTCGATCCTTTCCTTTGTGTTTGGCCTCTTTGCATTATGTTCGGTGGAAGGTAATAGAGGGCAACAAGCCAGCCTGATGGGAACCAGACGTCTGATGGCATCAGAGCAAATCTGGCATGATGTCGTGCTATTGCGCTGCAAACGTAGCAGAATTGAATCTGGATGCACTGCTTTCTTAAGCATGTAAATGCATCAGTACCAAGGTGTGTGGAATGGCTGTGGATGAAACAAAGGGAGAAAAAACTTTCAAAACAGAACAACTTCTGTTGTTTTCCAAAATATACGTATCTATGTAGGTATAATCCAATGGTGGGATTCAGCCAGTTCGCACCTATTCAGGAGAACCGGTTCTTAACTTTCTAAGAGGTTCAGAGAACCAGTTGTTGGAAGAAATCTCCTTTTGGTTTTTCCCCCACTTTACAGGGCTAATCCTGTAAGAAAGGCAGGAAGGAAACATTCTAGTGCTGTTTCTAGCCTCATCTTTATTGCCCTGCTTACAGAAACTGACTCTCCAGTTAACTCTTATTACATTGGAACAGCTAAGGCAAAGTGCCCATCGACCTGAGTAAGGTTGAGTTGGCCATGCCCACATGGTCACATGACCACTAAGCCCTGCCTACCCACCTGGTCATTAGGACAGAGAACCGGTTGGTAAATTATTTGAATCCCACCACTGGTATAATCACTACTTCTGCAATTGTCTAGCACAGGATGGCTAACCTTTTGGTGCAGAGAGCCCAAAGCGTGCACATGTGAAACCCCAAAATGCAATGTGAGTGCTCCCAGAGGTGCCAGAGTTGATATTTTGCTGGTTTGCACTGGTTTGGGTGAACCGGTAGTGGTGGCAGTGAGAGGTTCCGCCCACCCGCCCAGACATCATCACGGACATTCTGCACACGTGAGCGCTCCCGGTAGTGAAGATTAGAGCCCTTCATGCCTGCCCCGTACATATGTACACACAAACCGCACATGCATGTGTGTCCCCTGCGCATGGGCTCTCCAGTGCTCCGTTTTGGCTTTCAGGTTGGTGCAGGAGGCCTTCCAGGCCCAAAATTGGGTTGGGGGGGCCTGAGAATGTGCGCGAACCCCCAAAATGCAATGCGAGCATCCCCGTATGCACCCCACCCCACCCATGCAGTGACCTGAAGACTAGCTGGCCAGTGGGAGGTGCGTGCGTATGCACGGTGGCGCTTGGCTGGGGTGACGGTTGGCGTGCCCGTAGAGAGGACTCTGCACGCCACCTGAGGTTCATCTGCCACAGCTTCACCATCACAGCTTCACACATGTGCATTTTCTTACGATCCTCTTCTCTTTTCAAACAAATGTCACACATGTACAAAAATTGCCCCGTTAAAGAATTAGCGCGGGGGGGGGGAGAAATGCAAGAGCGATTTTCCCCACCTCCTCGCCAGCTCTCTAGTTCCTCTAGAGCAGGAATGAGCAGATATGGCAACTTTGCAACCGGTGGACTTTGATTCCCAGAATTCCTCCACTTTTGTAAAGGATTGTAAAGTTGCCAAAGTTGTCCAACCCTGTGGCAGAGCTCTGTAGCTTTCCTGGCTCCTGGTGCTTCAATTGAATTCCAAAGCAATGTCATGCATGAGAAAATACTTTTCCATTGGTTTTTTTTTCAGACAGGGAAATTGGAACAGCCAAGGCGATGTAAGTTCTCTAACAGCAGCTCACAACTAAGGTAGCTGGATTCTCATACATAGTGGCTCATTAATCAGGTTTATTGCAAGGAAAAATGGGTTAGGTGCCACAAACATGGAACCCAACCATTACTTACAGTATCAGTAAGTATAGTAAGGCTTGACTTTCTTGATCCTCTTTCTAACTGTCCCTCAACTCAGGGGGAACTTGCTAATTGCTTAGAAATTAAAACTAAATGTCCACCTGTTCTTCTTCTGTAATATTCTGGAAATGTTCAAAGAATTCCACTACCAGAATTATGAAAAATGATGAGCCAAGAAGAATAGCAGACAAACATCCATCTTGTTGATTCCGACAATCAAATGAACTTATATCACTAAGAGAAATTTTTAAAAATATTCTCAGGTCAAGCAACTCTCAGAAATCGCAAGGCAGGTTTTGGGAATGTCCTGAAGTAAAAATAAGCTCCCCCCTCCCCCCCGCCCTGCCCATATTTCAGTATTTAAAGAGCTTCCTTATTTCCATTTATCATGGCCTGCTGACTTGTTTTTGAAAATAAATAAAAATCTCAATGGCACTGGATTCAGTGAGGGAAAAACAAAGATGAAGGGGGCTTGAATGAATTTTCCTGATCTCTCATCATCTTAAAACTGGATCATGATCAAAACATTTTTTTTGTACTTCTCCCCCTTTAGTACAACAATCTTTCATTTCCATTTTGACAGGATGGATAATTGGGGTGTGGACTGATTTTTATTGAGATGCTTCAAATGTAGCTCATGCACCCCTATCCATTGTTGTCTTGCTGTTGGCAATTCAGGCTTGTAACAAACAGAAGCAGCTGCTAAGAAACAAGAATGTCTTCCATTTGAAAACGGGAATATCCAATACGGGCACAGATAATTATTATAATTAGAACACTTTATATTACGGCAGTGTGCAATTAACTACTGGCTGCCCTGTGAGTAACCTTGACAAAGAACGAAAGTGCAGAGACTGTACCTGGAAAAGGCAGACATAAACAACAACAGAAGAAAAGGTAAACTCCCTGTAGCTTGCTTTACAATTGAGATCAGGGAGAAAAAATTAGTCCAATTACTTCCAATACTCCAATTAGAATGAATTCCTTCTGGGTTTTTTTTCCTTATACCAAATGCAAAGCTCGATCCTCACAGTGACCACCATAATTAAGTCCAAAGACATTTCCACGGTCCTCTGGCTAGCATGATGTCAAAGAGTGCTGTTACCTTCCCACGGAAGTGATACCTATTAAGTATAGAGGAATACAATCAAGATCAAATGAGGTACTAATACCACTCTATAGAGCCTTAGTAAAACTAGAATACTGCATCCAGTTTTGGTCACCACACTATATAAAAAGATGTTGAGACTTTAGAAAGAGTGCAGAGAAGAGCAACCAAGATGTTTAGGAGACTAAAAGCTATGAAGAACGGTTGCAGGAACTGGACATGGCTAGTCTAGTGAAGAGAAGGACCAGGGGAGACATGAGAGCAGTGTTCTAATATTTGAGGGGCTGTCACAGAGAGGAAGGGGTCAAGCTATTCTCCAAAGCACATGAAGGCCAGACAAGGAATAATGGGAACTGAACAAGGATGGGAACTGAACAAGGAGAGATTCAACCTGGAAATAAGGAGAAACTTTCTGACAGTGAGAACAATCAACCCAATGGAACAGAAGTTGCCTTTGAAGTTGTGGGAGCTTCATCACTGGAGGCTTTCAAGAAGAGATTGGACTGCCATCTGTCATAAATGTTGTCAGGTCTCCTGCTAGGGTGGGGGGTTGGACTAGATGACCAACAAAATCCCTTCCAACCCTGTTAATCTTTCATTTATATTATAATTGAATATTTATATTATAATTTCACTAGGATTTCTCTAGAAATCCTGCAAATTACCCTACTGTCCCCCTACTCTTCACTTTTTACCTTTATCTGGTTATGACAGCAACAATTATGAGGTATTTGGTGGAAGCCAAACCTGGGCAGAAGTAATGGTATGTCGGAGTAATAAGAGGCAGTCAAGGGTCAGATTTTTAAAAAAAAACAGTTTAACCCATAGCAGGAATGTGGGCAGGGCAAGCAGCTTAGTAAAGACCATCCCTAGTTTCTTGGGTTGTAAAGGGGGTGGGGGAGAGAAGTACTTTTAGATTAGCAAGCTGGCTCAGTACTAAGACGCTGAGCTTGTCGATGAGAAAACTCGGCAGCCTGGTGGTTCGAATCCCCAGCGCCGCATAATGGAATCAGCTCCTGTTACTTGTCCCAGCTTCTGCCAACTTAGCAGTTCGAAAGCATGTAAAAATGCAAGTAGAAAAATAGGAAAGACCTTTGGTGGGAAGGTAACATCTCTCCATGCACCTTCGGCATTTAGTCATGCCGGCACATGACCACGGAGAACAGTGCTGGCTCTTCGGCTTTGAAACGGAGATGAGCACCGCCCCCTAGAGTCAGGAACAACTAGCACATATGTGCATGGGGAACCTTTACCTTTATTAATGTAACCTTACAATAAAGAAGAATCAGCTCACCCGGTTTTGTTTCCTTTCTATTCTATTTCATTAGGCTGACAGCAGAATCTAGCAGAATCTATCCTTGTATCCTTTTTGTGTTTTCATCTCGGGAAAAAGTGGTTTTTGTTTGTGGGTTTCCCCCACCCCTCTCAATTGTGTTCTTGCTTGACAATTTATTTCTCCAGAGCCATTTTGGCAAACCTATGGCAAGCGTACTACAGGTGGCACATGGAACCCTCTCTGCAGGCACGCGAGTCATCGGCCCAGCTCAGCTACACCACATATGCACACGTGCCTCCCACCGGCCAGCTGATTTTGGGGTCCCTGCTGCCGCAAACCCTCCCCCCCTAAAGTGGACTGTTTCTGCTCCTAGGAGGCTGCAAGGAGGCCTACTAGGCTCAAAATGGGGC
Source organism: Thamnophis elegans (assembly GCF_009769535.1). Taxonomy (NCBI): domain Eukaryota; kingdom Metazoa; phylum Chordata; class Lepidosauria; order Squamata; family Natricidae; genus Thamnophis; species Thamnophis elegans. The sequence goes on along the minus strand of NC_045552.1, from coordinate 13,125,178 downwards.
ATGAGGGAGGGATTGCTCATGCACACATGGGGGCGGGGGTGGGAGGAGTGTGGGCTGGTGACAAGCACATGCACAGGGGGCAGGGCATGCTGGGGGGGGTTGCACGTGCTTTCGGCAAGCAACAACAAAAAGTTAGCCATCCCTGCTCTAGACTCTAGAGGATCCTTCAAATTCCTGGTCAGTTAGAAGGAGGGAAGGCCAGGAGAAATACAGAGTGCTGTCCATGGTTCTGAAGCTTCCCCTAGCTGCTAGTCCTTGATCGGGAAAAAAGAAACCTCCTTGAATACAGGAGAGATTAATGTGTACAATGAAAGACAAGGCAGTTTTGACCATCACACTGCTAAATCCTGCAAAGGCAAAGATATCAGCATCTCCCAACAAGGATGTCATCAAAATTCAGATCTCCTCTGAAACAAGGAGATGCTAATTTATCTTTCATCAAACTGAATGAGAACTAATAGTTGAAAACCTCAAGAGAATTTGTCTCCCTCCCATTAATTCCTCCTCCACGCTAAACTTAGCAGACGGAATGGAAGTATTTCTGGTGGTGCTTTTGATGGTTAACTACTTATGGCCAATCCTGACTTTTATCTAGAGGGCTTATAATAGCATTCATAAAGGTACAGACAGTTGGGGCCACTATTGCATCTGTCACGAGAGCCGGAAGCTCTTTCTAGCATACCAGTGTGATGATATACACTACCAAAAACATGTGTTTTCAGAATTAAACTGTACCTTAGTTTTACACCTTGAGCACCACTTAGCTGAACATCGCACACTATATTAAACTATGGGTTGTTTTGGTTAGGGTTTTGCAATGGATGGCTGTGAAGGTTGGGCCATAAGAAAGGCTGAGCGCCAAAGAATTAAGGGCTTTGAACTATGGTGCTGGAAAAGACTCCTGCGAGTCCCTTGGACTGCAAGGTGATCAAACTGAGACAGAGAGACAGACAGAGAGAGAGAAACAGAGAGAGAGAGAGAGAGAGAGAGAGAGAGAGAGACAGAGAGAGAGACAGAGACAGAGACAGAGAGAGAGAGAGACAGAGACAGACTGGTCCAAGTCACTCAGCTAGCTTTGTATCCAAAAGAAGACTAGAAACTCCCAGTTTCTAACCAGGTTCCACAATCACTAGACGAAATTGATTCTCTTTCCTCTCTTAAGCAGTGAAAATGGAAACACAAAGGGGTCCTTTTTTGAATCACAATTCCAGTCTTTTAAAGAAATCTTTCCATTAGGATATGCTTTCACGTTTACACCCCCTCCCCCAGCTCCTCTACCCTTACCTTTGACATAGACTCCCTCCCCACCCCCCGCTCTTCTGTATTGCAACCCAAACATCTTGACATCCTATTATAATCATTTAATCATCTATTTGGTTGACAGTCAATCAAGCAAGTCTTCCATCAGTTGACAGCCCTAGGACTGTCATAATTTCACGAAGCATAATGGAACATCTTTAGCTAATAGGTGCCAAATATGATCCTCTAATGAATAATCACAATATAACTTAAGGCAAGTTGAAACTGCATTGTTACTTAGTGGCTGAAGTTTTGGCAGGATTCAGAAGGTGTGTAGGTTAAATAAAGGATAGAAGACTTTGATAAGATGTTCTTCCAATCATCTCTGCAATTAATACCAACCCCATTCAAACCACTTTTTTTCTCAGAATATAATCAAATCAGATTTTGCTGTGAATTATTAATGATGTTCATTCAAAAGAAAGACTTGCTACCCTTGAATAAGGCTCATTCCCTAGTAAAATCAAAATGGCTCCTTTTCTGATCATCTGCAAGAATTATTGGAAATATGTGGATTCCAGGTATACATGAACTGAGGTGGCGCAGTGGTTAGAATGCAGTACTGCAGGCTACTTCCACTGACTGCCGGCTGCCTGCAATTTGGCAGTTCGAATTTCACCAGGCTCAAGATTGACTCAGCCTTCCATCCTTCCAAGGTGGGTAAAATGAGGACCCAGATTGTTGGGGGTCAAGAGGTTGACTCTGTGAACCGCTTAGAGAGGGCTGTAAAGCACTGTAAAGCGGTATATAAGTCTAAGTCTACTGCTATTGCTACCTGTACTTATGTTTCCAAGGTAGCATCCAGTGATTTTTTTTCTGCCTATAGTCCCTGTTTCTCATGCTTTCACTCCATTCCTAAACATATTGAGCTGTGGTGGCCCAGTGGTGAGAATGCAGTACTCCAGGCTACTTCTGCTGCCTGCTGCCTGCCTGCAATTTGGCAGTTCAAATCTCACCAGGCTCAAGCTTGACCCAGCCTTCCATCCTTCCCAGGTGGCTAAAATGAAGACCCAGATTGTTGGGGGGGGCATATGCCGACTCTGTAAACCACTTATAGAAGGCTGTAAAAGCACTGTAAAACGGTATATAAGTCTAAGTGCTATTGCTATGGCTAGTTAAGCCATAATGTGGATTTTTAAGGTCTCATTATGGATGTTGCATCAAAATGCCACTGTTGATTTTAACGATGGATTATTATTGGTGGCTATGTTATGCAAACCTGGTCGTATGATTTATTCAACAAATTGGGGTTAAGTATACCATAGTTTCATCCAAAGTTTAAAGCCAGGTCCAATGTACCAAACTACAAATCTACTTTATTTCCAAATATTTGAATTCATAATTGGGCTCCTCTTTGATTTGCACGGTATATTGTTTGTGTTGAGCAACAGCACAGGATTTGATAAGTGGATGTGGAAATTATAGCCTTTCATTCTTCAGCAAAACTTAAAAACATTTTTCGATGACAATGCTACAGTTTGACGGGCACAATCAATTTGAGAACTGCAGGGCACAAAATAGAAAGGCAAATCCAGCCAGTGATGGGATTCAAATAATTTAACAACCAGTTCTCTGCCTTAATGACCATCTGGGTAGGTGGGGCTTGGTGGTCATGTTACTGGGTGGGCGTAGCCAACTCAAGGTCACTCAGGTCGATGGACACTTTGCCTTAGCTGTTGCAATGTAATAAGGGTGAACCAGAGAGGCAGTTTCTGTAAGCAGGGCAATAAAGATTAGGCTAGAAACAACACTAGAATGTTTCCTTCCTGCCTTCCTTACAGGATTAGCTCTGTAAAGTGGAAAAAAACAAAAGGAGATTTCTTCCAACAACCGGTTCTCTGAACTGCTTAGAAAGTTGCCAACCGGTTCTCCCGAATAGGTGCGAACTGGCCGAATCCCACCACTGATCCAGACGGACAGATATTCCTTCCTAGGGCTTTTCAATACCCAACATAAAACACATTTATATGGGATATAAGGATCCGGTGGCAGGACAAGGTGCCAGATACAGAAGTCCTCTGCAGAGCAGGGCTGCCATCAGTTCATACCCTGCTGATGAAAGCCCAGACACACTGGGCGGGGCCATGTTGCAAGGATGCCACCCCATTGCATCCCCAAACAGCTCCTCTATGGTGAGTTGTCTCAAGGAAAGGGATCACATGAGGGACAAAGGAAGCATTGCAAAGCCACGTTGAAAGCTTTCTTCAAGTCCATGGATATCGATACCACCTCCCAGGAAACCCTGGCACAAGATCAATCCACATGGCGCACACTGATCCCCCACAGCTGCCAGACGTCTGAGGACAGAAGAACAACCACAGCACAAGGGAAGTGAGCCCTCTGCAAAGCTAGAGCTGCAAATGCTGCAACAATGGTGCCCACACATGTCTGCCTGACATGTAGCAGCACACTTTGTACCCGTATAGGCCTTCCCAGCCACCTGCGGACACATTGTGGACAGCCCACAACCTTTTAGATGTCAAGATCCTCTTCGAACACAATGGACGAATATCATCGTAAAGCACATTAAGGTAGACATTAGATAACCAGCTTAAAAGACTGGAGAAAAATATAGATAAAGGATAGAGTTGGAGTACCCGGTTTTAATTGGGGAAGATCCCTAAAATGCATGTTAGCACGAGCCTTTTCTCCTTCACAGTAGAATAGAATAGAATTCTTTATTGGCCAAGTGTGATTGGACACACAATGAATTTGTCTTTGGTGCATAAGCTCTCAGTGCACATAAAAAATACATTCATCAAGAATCATAAAATACACTTAGTGATAGTCATAGGATACTAAATAAGCAATCAAATCATACGAGGAAACTAAATAAAATGATATAAATCGTAACGATACAAGCAGCAAGGTTATTAGTCATAAGTAGGAGGAGATAGGTAATAGGAAGGATGAGAAGAAGAATAGCAATAGGGTCTTCCTAAATCAGCTCATCTGCTGATTGATTTGGAATGGAATGGAAAGGAATGGAACGGATTGGAATGGAACGGAACAGAACAGAATGGAACAGAACAGAACAGAACAGAACAGAACAGAATAATTTTATTGTCACTTTGAATGTACACTAATTGGCATACATTAAAATGAAATTTTGTTGCATGCAGCTCTCAAAGGGTCTCCGCCTCCAACATACACTTCATAAACATGAGAGGATGGATGGATGAAAAGATAGATGATAGATAGATAGATAGATAGATAGATAGATAGATGGATGGATGGATGGATGGATGGATGGATGGATGGATGGATGGATGGATGGGTGGGTGGGTGGGCGGGCAGAAGGATGGATGGATGGATGATACCTGGTAGATAGATGATACCTGATAGATAGATAGATAGATAGATAGATAGATAGATAGATAGATAGATAGATAGGTAGGTAGGTAGGTAGGTAGGTAGGTAGCTAGCTAGCTAGCTAGCTAGCTAGGAAGCTAGGTAGGTAGGTAGGTAGGTAGGTAGGTAGGTAGGTAGGTAGGTAGGTAGGTAGGTAGGTAGATAGATGATAGATAGATAGATAGATAGATAGATAGATAGATAGATAGATAGATAGATAGATAGATAGATAGATAGATAGATAGATGCAAAATTATACATATTCCCTACATGTATTATATGACACAGAGAAACAACAGTCTAGTTCGGATGTACATGGTAATAAAAATGAATCTTGTGAGTTTACCAGATGGATGGCATAGGGAGCAAAGCTATTATGGAATCTGGTAGTCCTGCTAGAAATACCTGGAAACTTCCTCCTAGACAGGAGCAACAGAAACTGACTGTAAAGTGGGTGTGTGGGGTCTCTAACAATGCTTTGGGGGTTAAGCATGTAGCGCTTATAAGCAGTATCCTGAATAAGTATAATCTTCTCGGCTGTCCTTACCACTCTCTTTATGGACTTTCTATCTGTATGGACTTACTACTGTTGGCAGGGAGGTAGACCTATTAACACGTTTTTTCCAGACTATCAAAAGCTGGAACTAGGTATTTCAGGAAAAACAATGGTGGCCAGAGACCTCTCTCCTCTGCCTGAGCAGCACAGGGGGAGCGGTGTGAAGCTTTCCCATTGAGCCCAAGAGCCGACTCAAGCAAGACTCCTTTCTGACTTCAGGTTCATTTTCAACAGAGGACAAGCCATTTGCGGGGGTTTGCAGGGGGAACAAATTGCAAGGCTTCCTCCCCTCTTTGATTTTGCCATCCCTCTCACGCTGAGCCTGGTAATTGTCTAAGCATCTCAATTTCCGAGTTTTCGCTTAATCACAGGCACACTTTGGAGATTATCTGCCTTGCCCACATGTTGTGTACCTTGTTTCTAAACTAGCAGATCCAATGGGGAGTAACAAGCACATTGCCTGCAGAGGCAACGGCAGCTAAGGGCTGATACCCACCCTTCTCATTTCTCCTTCTCCACACCTTGTTCATTCATTCTCATTCCCTCCCTCCCCCTCCTCCTCCCTCCCTCCCTCCCTCTCCCCCCCCCTCTCATTTTCCATCTTCCCTGCTCCTCCTGACTGTCCCCCAGGCTGGCCTGTCAGAGTTTGATTGCCTCTGAAACCTTGGTGCCTTCCATCTCAGTTCCGGGATGTGGGGGCTGCTGCTGCAATGAACAGGGGATGAGGGGGAGGGAAAGGCACTCTTGTCAGCTCCTGGCAGCTCAGAGATCTTTGATTTGCACTAAAGAGGGGAAGAAGAGCTGGGGAAGGGGATGATTTAGTTCCAAAGTATTCCCACGTGCTGTCCCCTTTCAGGCTGGGAATAGAAGCTGCCTAAAAGGCGAAGTGGGGTGGGAGAGGTTGTTGGAAGGCATGTGCCCCTCCTTTGCCTCCACCCCTCGTGTTTGTTTTGTGTTGTCATTTAACGCAACACAGCATCTCCATTCTGGAACTGGGGAGGATCTCTGAGGAGGCTGTGTATTCTACAAAGGCTCTACTGACATCCAGGCATTTACCTACTCTGCTTGTCTGGATACTGCAACACTCACAAAAAGGCTGCCATGAACTGGGAGGAGGTATTAACAGATACCTTGACATTAGACACACACACCCCATGGATGTGTTGTCATAGTTGTTAGTCGCAAAGTCATGTCCGACCCATCGCAACCCCATGGACAACGTTCCTCCAGGCCTTCCTGTCCTCTACCATCCTCTGGAGTCCATTTAAGCTCACACCGACGGCTTCAGTGACTAAATCCAGCTACCTCATTCTCTATCATCCCCTTCTTTTGCCCTTCATCTTTCCCAGCATGAGGCTCTTCTCCAGTGAGTCCTTCCTTCTCGTTAGGTGACCAAAGTATTTGAGTTTCCTCTCCAGGATCTGGCCTTCTAAAGAGCAGTCAGGTTTGATCTCGTCTAAGACTGACCGGTTGGATGGCCTTGCAGTCCAAGGGACTCGCGGGAGTCTTCTCCAACACCATAGTTCAAAGGCCTCCATTCTTTGGCGCTCAGCCTTTCTTATGGTCCAACTTTCACAGCTATACATTGCAACTGGGAAAACCATAGCCTTGATTATACATACTTTTGTTGGCAGTCCCTGCTTTTTAGTCTGCTGCCTAGATTTGCCATCGCTTTCCTCCCCAGGAGCAAGCGTCTTTTAATTTCTTGGCTACAGTCCCCATCTGCGGTGATCTTGGAGCTCAGGAAAATAAAATCTGTCACTACATTCCATTTCTTCCCCATCTATTTGCTAGGAAGTGAGAGGGCCAAATACCATGATGTTAATTTTCTTGATGTTGAGTTTCAAGCCACCTTTTGCACTCTCCTCCACCCGCATCAAGAGGCTCTTTAATTCCTCTTCACTTTCTGCCATTAGAGTGGTATCATCTGCATATCTGAGGTTGTTGATATTTAGCCCGGCAACCTTAATAAATGATCTAAGCCAGTGGTGGGTTTCAAAAATTGTTCGAACCTACTCTGTGGGTGTTGCCTCCTATGTGGGAGTGGCTTGCCACCCATGTGACCGGGTGGGAGTGGCTTGCCGCCCATGTGACCGGATATGAAGATGCCAATGACACTTGTCAGAACCACCTTAAATTACCTCACACACAGCACTGGCATGCATAAGAATATGATGTAAACTTGTTTTTTAAAAGGCATCTTTGGTTTGCGTTAAAACAACTTCAACACACGCAATGTTCTGATTGCACCACAAACGCAGGAGTCATCCTTACCTTTCACAGAGGCACTGAGTTTTATAAATATGACCTTGATAGTGTAGAATAATCATATCCAAGGACCAGGGGTGGGTTTCAAAAAGTTTTGGAACCTCTTCTGTAGGTATGGCCTGCTATCCGGGTCCACTGGTGGAACCTCTTCTAACCGGTTCGGTAGATTTGACGAACTGGTTCTACCAAGTAGGTGCGAACTGGTAGGAACCCACCTCTGATCTAAGCCCATTTTCCTGAGAGGAGACATCTTTCAGGGCCAGGATTCTCCCCAGAAGACTCCCTCTTCTTTGTGGCAACCCCTGAGATATCAGAACTCTGCTATCATGTCTCCTCTAGTCCTTCTTTCTATTAAACTAGACATACCCAGTTCCTGCAACTGTTCTTCATATCTTTTAGCCTCCAGTCCCCTAATCATTTTGGTTGCTCTTCTCTGCACTCTTTCTAGAGTCTCAACATCTTTTTTACATCGTGGTGATCAAAACTGGATGGAGTATTCCAAGTGTGGCCTTACCAAGGCATTATAAAGTGGTATTAACACTTCATGTGATCTTGATTCTATCCCTCTGTTTATGCAGTCTAGAACTGTGTTGGCTTTTTTGGTAGCTGCTGCTCACAGCTGACTCATATTTAAGTGAGTGTTGACTAGGATTCCAAGATCCCTATCCTGGAGTTTAGCTATTCAGCAAATAGATCTGTGAGGTTTGTTAAAGTAACCTGGTTGAGCATGTTTTGTGAACTCAGCCAGAGACACTTTGCCAAAAGTTTGTGCCGGTTAATGACCACAATAAAGTTCAGTGACTTTGCCAAAGTTGTACAAAAACCCAAGCCAAGAAATTCACCTGGAAAAACAAAAGGCGATTGAAGGGGAGAAACTCAAAGCCAACTTAGCGACAAACTATGATCAGATAGTTTGAACCCTTCGGGGAATCTCTGACAAAGGCTGCAAAAAGAGTTTCTTTCAAACAGAATATGGTGCTCTAATGTACCACAGGTCCCTAATGGGGACTCCACTAAATATTTATAAGCCAGAAAGAGATTACAAGGTCCCTGCTGGAAGAAAAGCGAAGGCAAAAAAGTGGGATTTGACACCATTTCCGTGATGTTGGTAATTGAGGGACAGTTGCCTTCCCTGTAGCTGTGATGGTTTCTGTTCTGACCGAGGCTTCCCCAGAGCATGAAGCAAACTCCTGGTCGTGACAAAAACCCCTTTTATTAATTGACTGTGAATTCTGCTCATTCACACCCAGCAAAGTCTTTCAAGGGAGGATTTAATAAAAACTTTAAACTTTAAACTTTAAAAAACTTTAAACTTTAAACTTTATAAACTTTAAAACATTTACAGTCATAGACCTTATCTGGCTTGGAGAGCTGACAGGCCGATATTTGCAAACTGAGGAAGGCATCTTGGAGATTCACGAACCAATGAAGGGAACTAATGGTCTCCTGCAAACTCCACTCCCCTTTCGCTCCTCTTTTATTTCCTCTAGGGGGGGTGGCATTCCTCATCCACCTGTGGCCTTATTCCCAAGTCGACCCCTGTCCTTTAGCTGTTCCCTTTGTCTGGCAACTCTGTGCATGCACATTCTGGGAACAGGCTCCAGCTGTTCATCTGCCTCACTGATGTCTGACTCTGAAGGCAGCTGATATCTGGCATACGACTCTGGCCCCCTCTCTGCCTCTGACACAGAGCCCTCCTCAGAGCCTTCCCCAGACTCCAGGACTGGCCCATGTTCCTCCCCAACCTCCTCACTGTCCGAATCTGCTGCCAGCTCTTCTGGCCACTGGTGGGCCACAGCAGTTTTAGCTCAACTCATGTGGTCTTCTGACTCTCCTCTATATTATCTCTTTCTCCAATTGACCAGTAACACATCTCCCTCTTGCGCTGAAGATTTATTTTCCTTGTCGGGAAAAGGAGTTGTTTTTGACTGCCTGGACTGGCAGTTTTCTTGGCAAGATGTTCACAAATGGTTTGCCATTTGCCTCCTTCCTGTGGCTGAGAGAGAGGGACTGGCCCAGTCACCCACCTGGTTTTGTGCCTCAGGTGATAGTAGAACTCATGGTCTTCTGTCTCTAGCCTGGAACCTTAACTATTATACCAAACATGCTCCCAGTGACTATTTTACAAGGGAAATAAAACAAATAAGCATCTCACTCACAGATCTACATCACCCCTAACCTCCCAAGAGAGGGTGCTATGGAGAAGGACATATTAGTCCTGAATGTGGCATATTTATACTAATACCCCCTTTATAGAAACAGTGTAATTATGGAAGGCAAGGTTCTGCCAGCACATTTTTAATTATAATTTCTACTATTTCATCAAGGAGTAATTAATTACATTGTCTTTAATCAGTTGTTTTACGAATCCAGCAGCGCGCAATATTTTTGCAGGCATAGAGTAGGCAGCTGCTCTTTCCTTCTGCATGACTTAATTAAGGTAAATAGCTTGGGTTGTTGTAAGAGGGAAAAAGCTGAAGAGTAAGACAAAGGCAGAAGAAAGGTTTTCCAAGGAAGGAAGGAAGGAAGGAAGGAAGGAAGGAAGGAAGGAAGGAAGGAAGGAAGGAAGGAAGGAAGGAAGGAAGGAAGGAAGGAAGACTATTAGAAAGCAAGTCTGCATTTGGCAGCATCACCGTATTAAAATGTGTAATGGAATGTGGGAATGGCCTTGGGGAAGGAGGGAGAGATGCTGCCTAGGAAACCATGAAACAAGATAGGCAGGAGCCCCCAGAGGCTTAATGGTCAGAGAAAGACTCTTAGGAAGGACCTACCCTAATGGATTAAGCAGTTAAACCGTGGCGATGGGAGATTTCTACTTGCAAGATTCTGTTAATGTAGCCTCACAAAAAAAGAGTAGATTTAAGCTCATCTAGTCGAGTTTCCTGTCCGATTTACCCAGGAAGGATGACAAGTGTGACTTTTACAAAGTTGGATGTTTTCCATATTTTATTTTCGGGAAAAGTAAAGTAGTGGTCAGAACTCTTGTCTAGGGAGTCAAAGGAAATCTTCAGATGTCTATGCTCAGTGTTTGGAGACACGCAAGTCAGAAAGGAAAATGGTGCAAGGCATCAGAAGGAACAGAGCGACATTGAAATCTTGTACTGAAAGCTTCATCCCTTTCGGCATGCATGCAATTGTTACAGTTCTGTGATGATGGTAACACACACACACACACACACACACACAAAACCCCTTGAATGGCCAATGTTCAGAGAGGAGTCAAAAATGTCAAGATTGCAAGTGCAACCATATAACCAAAACCCTGCCCCCCTTTTTTGTACCATTAAAGTAAGTTTTTTAGTTGTGGCCACTATCTTGAACTGGTTTGACTCCCCCTACCCATCTCCTAATTCCAGAATTGTGAGAAGAAGAAAAAAAACCAAATACCTTTATTTCTACATGGAAACCACTTCTGGACTTTGTGCTTGAGATGGGAAAAAATGAAACTTTGATTTTGAGTTTTACCGATTAGATAGATTTGTTGTTATAGAAGTGGCTAGTTTCTATTATTGTAGAAAAGTAAAAAAGTTGAGGGTAAGATATTAATGCCTTATTTTACTGCACCAAAGGAGTCGGAAGTCAATGCCTTCCCACCCACCCCCTTGCTTTTCCCGGTTCACCACCAATAACTGCGAGTTCTAAACTTAACCCTAACCCTAACCCTAACCCTAACCCTAAACCTAAACCTAACCCTAAACCTAACCCTAAACCTAACCCTAAACCTAACCCTAAACCTAACCCTTACCTTAACTTAAATCGTGCTTTTGTGGGCTTGGTTTTGTCGGTGCGTTGTGGGAGCGTGTATGACATCGCGGGTTTTGGGCCGTGGTTTTGTTGGTGCGCTTTTGTCGTGCGTGCATTTGTCGGGTCACGGCTTTTCCCCACTATCAACTTCCCTTTTTCCTTCCTTAATTTCACTAATATTTACTTTTGTATTCTCTTTGTATGTTATATTATAAATTAATAAAAAACCTATAAATATCAATTCCAGAATTGTGTTTCGTCCCTGTTCTCTTTTCTGTCACCGCTCTGTAGTCAGCCTTTGAATTGTTGGTTTTTTCTTTTTATTGCTCTTAATTTATGACTCAAAGGGTCCACTTTTATTTTTAATCTTTTCTTTTGGCTAATTGTTAGCCACCTGGAGAGGTCAAACTCAGTGGAGAAAAGGAATGTCAACCAAACTACATCCATCAGTAAATCTAGTAAAAAATGTCTGTAGAGACAAAATTGTCAACATGTAAAGCCACTAAAGTCAAAGCCAAGTGAAAAAATGACCAGCATCAAAAAACATCAACACAATGGATCCATGGAAGCACCATACCTCCTTCCATGGGTCACCATTGTAAAGCCAGTACATTCCAACTTAGAAGAGTCTCCAGAGAGGCTGAATGTTAGAAGGATGAAAGAAACTTTGTGGTATTTCATCAGCTGCTCCATCCACTTTGGACAACAGGATTGAACTGCAAACTAGGGCATATAAAACTTTTGCTAGACCAATCCTTGAATACAGTTCATCTGTCTGGAACCCACACTGCATTTTAGACATTAATACAATTGAACGAGTCCAGAGATATTTCATGAGAAAAGTCCTCCACTCCTCTGCTCGCAACAGAATCCCTTATGCCACCAGACTTGAAATTTGGGGCTTAGACAACTTAGAACTTCGCCATCTTCGATCCGACCTAAGTGTAGAACATAAAATTATCTGCTATAATGTCCTACCTCTCAATGAATACTTCAGCTTCAACCACAACAACACACGATCACACAATAGATACAAACCTATGGTAAACCGTTCCAGACTTGACTGGAGAAAATATGACTTCAGCAATAGAGTGGTCAACGCCTGGAATGCTCTACCTGACTCTGTTGTTACAGCTTCAAACCCCCACAGCTTCAACCTTAGACTGTCTACTGTCGACCTCACGCCATTCTTAAGCGGTCTTTAAGGGACGTGCATAAGCGCACCAGCGCGCCTACCGTCCCTGTCCTAATGTTCCCTTCTATTTGTATCTATTTCAGGTATTCACAGAGGTGGGTTCCTACCAGTTCGCACCTATTCGGTAGAACCGATTCGTCAAATCTACCGTTAGAAGAGGTTCCACCAGTGGACCCGGAAAGCAGGCCACACCTACAGAAGAGGTTCCAAAATTTTTTGAAACCCACCACTGACTATCATGCTCATATTTATAAAACTCAGTGCCTCTGTGAAAGGTAAGGATGACTACTGCATTTGTGGTGCAATCAGAACATTGCGTGTGTTGAAGTTGTTTTAACGCAAATCAAAGATGCCTTTTAAAAAACAAGTTTACATCATATTCTTATGCATGCCAGTGCTGTGTGTGAGATAATTTAAGGTGGTTCTGACAAGTGTCGTCGGCATCTTCCTATCCGGTCACATGGGCGGCAAGCCACTCCCATCCGGTCACATGGGCAGTAAGCCACTCCCACAAAGGAGGCCACACCCACAGAGTAGGTTCGAACAATTTTTGAAACCAACCACTGGGTATTCATAATCATGTTTATACATATATCTGTTATCTAATTCATGCTTGATGAAATAAATACATAAACAAACAACATGATACAGAAAAGGGGGGAGGGGAGAACTTGCATTGTAACACCAAAAGAGAAATATTGGGATTTTTCCTTTGCTTCAAGAATTCTCCTTTCAATACGACAATACTGCTTGGATCATTGTTGACCTCTCCATTGTTGATCTCTCAATAACAGACTCTGTTGACCTTAATCTTGGTAGCCATTGGTAATATCAACTGTTTACAGAAATGTATGAAGGAGGCCAACTAATTGGTACAGAGAGAACTTCAACAGCTCTTCAAAGTGACCTTCCCATGGCACAAGGCTTTCAACAGGTCTCCCTGCTTGAAAAGGGCACTTGGAGTTATTGTGATGTACTTAAGTACCCGCACGCACACAAAAGTCCCCTGTCCTACAGATGCATCATTCCTGAAAAGTGGCAGGTGGGGGAGGGTCACTATCATTGTCATGTCCAAGATGCAACATGCAATTAAAGCTCGAAGCAATTCTGCTCTGTAAATCATTGACACTATGACTGGTCAGTTTAGCAGAGCGTGGAGTAAAGATCTTAATTACAAGGAGACCAAAGCAAAAATTAGATTATTTATTGGGTAACATGAGTGCTTGGGTGTGTGGTGAAAAGAGTCACAGGGAATAAGAGAGTCATTCCAAAAAATCCTGCCAGGCGTTTAATGATTTAGAAAAAAAACACCCACAGATATGAAAACAACCTTCTCCAAATTGATGTGTTCCAGATATGTGGGGACCAGTATTCTCAGAAGGACAATCAGCTGTGATTTCTAAAAATTGTAGCCATGACACATCTAAAGACATCTGATGAGAGAAGGCAGAATGGTAAAAATCCCCTTTTTCAAGAAGAACAAGAAAATCGTATTATACCCTAGGGTGGGGTTTGTCGTCCTTGCTCTTTGAACACATTTTAATACTGGCTTAGGAATTCTGAGAGTTGAAGTCCATAGGTCCGTGATGGCTAACCTTTGGTGCCCAGAGCCCAAAGCGCACATGTGAAACCCAAAGCGTGCATGTGAGAGTCCCCCCATGCACATTTTTGGCTTCCAGGCTGGTGCAGGAGGCCTTCTGGGCCCAAAAGGAGGTGTGGTGTCCCCCACATGCGCCCCACTTCCCACGCATGTGCAGCACAGACTCAAAGACCAGCTGGCCAGTGGGAGGCACACGCACATGCACGAAGGAGCTGGGCTGAGGCGGCGTCTAGCGTGCTCACAGAGAGGGCTTTGCATGCCACCTGTGGCACCATGCGCCATAGATTCACCATCATGGCCATAGGCCATAAGGGGACCATAGTTCTCCATCCTTACTCTGAACTATAGATAGGTGTGGTCATATTTTAATAACACAAAAATTCCTAGCTGAATGTTGTTAGGTAAGCTCTCCGTTGGGAGAGCGAGTGCGTTCAGAGAAGCATTGTGAGAGTGTTGTTGGAGAACACACAAACCAGCATACAGAGACACTGCAGTTTAAATAGGCTTTTACTTTCATGGAAATAGAGGTATCAAGAGTCCATCAAACAGTCCAAGTCATACACGGACAAGACAGTCAGTCATCAACATCTTTCAGTTAAGGGATAATCCAAATAACATACTCCATAATCATACAAACAGTCCGGTACACAAAGTTTGCTAGCAGTTGCAAAATTAACAATAGCTCACGCTGATCACAATATGGCACTTCTAACAGCCAGCTTCCAGATCAGATCAGATCAGCATCTAATAGTGATTCTGGCTCCCTCTTATGGCCGATTGAGGAAACAGCAGCCAATCACATTTTATAGCATAATTTAAAGAAACAGGTCCTAGCATTGTCACATGATTTATGTATTGCCAACCCAAACGTTAGATTATATTCCTAACAAATGTCACTGGCTATTTTTTTTAAAAAGACACAAAATTAAAATCCAGGACTATGAAAAATGATCCTTGGAAAAATATAATACAGGTAGTCCTTGACTTGCAACCCTTCATTTAGTGACCTCTCAAATTACGATAGCACTGAAGAAAAATAACTTATGACAGTTGTTCATATGACCATTGCAGCAGCCCCTTGGTCATGTGATCAAAAGCCAGACGTTTGGCAACCGACTCATATTTATGACGGTTGTATTGATGCGATCATATTTTGAGACCTTCTGCCCAACAAAGTCAATGGGGAATACAGATTCCTTAATAGCCGTGTCACTAATTTAACAACTGCAGTGATTCACTGAACAACTGTGGCAAGAAAGTTTGTTAGATGGGGAAAACTTACTTAACAAGTCAGTGAAGTAACGGAAATGTTGGCAACAGAAATGTTGAGCTCAATTGTTGTGGTAAGTCAAGAATTACCTTAAATTCCAGAGTCCCAGGAATGGAGGTAGGTCAACATCTTTGCCATTGGAAGAAATGACCAGAAAAACAGAGATCAGCTGGACTTTGCAGCTTCAAAGGGTGTTCAGATAAAGCATACACCACAAATACCAATGGAAGCAGCATTTTTGCTTCTTCTCTCCTCCCTTGTTGTGTCACACTGTCCTAAGAGTTTCCTAACTGCCAAATTGCCTTCAATACACTGTAAAGAATCTGAGTCTATCCTATCCTATCCTGGTTACCATCTTGTTGTTGTTGGTTGCAAAGTCATGTCTGCCCATCACGACTCCATGGACAACGTTCCTCCAGGCCTTCCTGTCCTCTACCATCCCGTGGAGTCCATTTAAGCTCACGCCTGCTGCTTCGGTGACTCTATCCAGCTACCTCATTCTCTGTCATCCCCTTCTTCTTTAGTCCTCAATCTTTCCCAGCATGAGGCTCTTCTCCAGTGAGCCCTACTTTCTCATTAGGTGGTCAAAATATTTGAGTTTCCTCTTCAGGATCTGGCCTTCTAAAGAGCAGTCAGGGTTGATCTCCTCTAGGACTGACCGCTTTGATCACCTTGCAGCCCAAAGGACTTGCGGGAGTCTTCTCCAGCACCATAGTTCAAAGGCCTCCATTCTTTGGCGCTCAGCCTTCCTTATGGTCCAACTTTCACAGCCATTAAAAAGTTGAGACAGAAGAAAAGCATCAAGATGGTGTCTGAGAGGATCCAAAAAGTCAAGATGGCAGCCATTACTACACAACCACAGCCAGTGTGTTAACTTTTTAAATGTCCTTGCATCTGGGACATGACCAGCAGGAGTGGGGGAAATGGAAGAAGGACGAAGGAGGGAGTGAGGCGAAAAAAGGGGGTAGTCCTGGTAACTTTTTAACCATGAGATAACTAGGTTTGGTCTTGGCGAAGGGCTAAGTGGCGAGAGGCATCACTTGATGTTTTCTCTTGCGTGCCTCCCTTTCTTTGTGTTGGCAAAGACAGCAGCAACTGAGTGCTGTGTGGTTGTCACGGCAACAATGGATCGCCAAATTGCACAGCAAAAAGCAAGCCTCCGTATATCTCTGATTTCCTCTTCCTGCCGGCACCTTCTAGGGGACTTCGATAATGCCATCTCAGGCTGGCTGACCCCTCCTTGCACAAACGAGTGAGTTTGGGAACCTACTTCACTTTCCTTTCCTCCTAAGGTACCCATCTTGGTCCCAGCATGCATGAGTACATGGTTATTTATTGATATAAATCACTGCCACCATCACTCTAGCCTTCTGTCAATGAATGTCACTCAAGGTGATAACCTCCAGTAAGCAAACTTCAAAAATCATTTAGGCACGCTGCTAAAATAATCTGCCCTCTCCTGGCATCCATAGATGGCAATTCAGGCACTTAAAAATCGTGGAAATATATGAAAATTAAAACCCCATCAAAATGCAGTTAAAAGATTGAACACGTTCCAAGAACACAAACCATACCCATCTAGGAGGTAGACTAATTTATGAAAGTCCTGTCTGAACGAAGACCTTCTCTGGTTTTGATTTGCCAATGGAAGCCCAAAAGGGAAAGTTTCAGCCTGACCTCAATTGCCAAGAATTTCAGGAGCTTTTCTAGCCAAAGTTAATAGTTCTAAATGTTTTAAGGGTGCAGTTGTTGTCCAGGTGATACAAACTCTGTACATGTACACCGAGATACCATTCCCTTGGTAGAGACCCTGATTAATGCTAGCATATTCCTAGTACACTGGTCCAGTTTCCAGATCGATAGGCGCACTAAGTCGACCTTCAAAGAATATTTTAGGAAGTTGAAAACAACAATGTGTTGCTTTCTTGGTTCTTTACTGCCTGGAGATGATGATGAGAAGGATGGAATAATCTCATGGTCTGATACCGGAAGCTTTTAAATTTAGAAGGGGGGATCAGAGGTGGTATTAAGCCGGTTTGGACCATTTGGACAAACCGGTAGTGGAAATTTTGAGTAGTTCAGAGAACCAGCAAATACCACTTCTGGTTGGCCCCACCCTCCCACCCCCATCATTCTCTGTCCTATATTCCCTTGTTTTTTTTAGCTCCACTGATTTGCGCAGCAGAGTGGATTGCTGCACCTCAGCTGAGCTAAAACTCAGCTCAGTTCAGCTCACCAGCGCTGACACCGAGGGTGGTCTTTGGATGCTGTGTGTGCGTGCGAAATGCTCTCTTTCATAGAACCAGTAGGAAAAGATTTGGAATCCCACTACTGGGGGGGTGGAATGGATATTTTGCAGTCCGCAACTTATATTTGGTTGGTTTAGTCGCTGGGCGTGGTTGAATTGTGTCATTTTGGCCTAAAAGGAAGGGGTGCATGCATGAGAAAGGTGGGAGGGGGAATTGTTTAGTGGAATGAGATGTAGGAGGTCACCAGGTTGAGCCCGAGGGAAGAGTCAAATGTGACATGAATCCCTTCATGTCCATAAGAGATGTAAGTACAGCAGTGGTGGGTTTCAAAATTTTTTAGAACCTCTTCTGTAGGTGTGGCCTGCTTTGTGGGAGTGGTTTGTTGGCCATGTGACTGGGTGGGAGTGGCTTGCCAGCCATGTGACTGGGTGGGCATGGCCAACTTGTAAAATGTGGTGAAACTCACTTAACAACACTCTTGCTTAGCAACCAAAATGTTGGCTCAGAAACTCTGGCATTTGAAGCACGCAAGTCTTAAAGCTGTCAAATTACAAGACCCTTGCACCCCTAACCCTTTAGAAAAAAACCCCAGGGGTGTTCAAACTTGACAGCTTTAAGACTTGTGGACTTCAACTCCCAGAATTCCTCCTCTTGCTCTTTATCTTGATAATGTGCGGACGGGCGGGGGGAGGGAGCTGGGACCGGTTCTAAATGGCACTGTAGATTTGTGGAACCTCTTCTATAGAAGAGATTAGAACTGGCAGGAACCCACCCCTGAAGTCCAGCCTGCCTTGAAATACATTTTATCTAGCATCAATTTGCCTTGACGATTAGTAGATCAGATTCTTGTGTATAGATTGCATGGAATACGTTCTTTTGAACGCTATCCTGGCTCCTGGTTTCTTTCTAACCCTGGTATATATTGCATTGTAGATCTGGGGAGAATCAGAACCATCCTCACCAGCCACTAATGGAACACACTTGGGAGTCTTTCTCACTACTTCTTCCCTCCCAGTGCTGGGCATGTGTTTACATAACAATGGTTGAATACACTGTAAACGAGGATTGAATAGTCTTCTTAGAATTTCCTCATTGTTACATTTACTCTCACCTAGCATTAAAAAAAACCATTACTGAAATCCGGGTAGATCTGGCTTCTTGATTTTGCCAATTGTATGGGTTCGACCCAAGGGTTCTTCTGATGGGTTCAAGTTACTCTCCTGTGAATCCTGTGAAGAGTTAGACATTGAGTCTGTTGGCTGCTTGTCTCATAAACTTAGTAAGGAACCCAAGAAGGATTTCAAATCCTTCAAAGAAGCCCTGCCTTAATGAACTTCAGAGTAAGGAACCTGTATAGCTTCTCAAAATTCTGTACTATTTTAGAACAGTATTAATGGCCCCTTGATTTAAATCCACGTAGTTCTTCCTTCCTTGATCCAGGCAGAGTTTGGCATGATGCCCTCCTCTCCCCTTTGCCTTGGGAGTCTGTCAAGGTGGAAGCAATCAAGTACTTATATATGAGCTGAAATTTATGGTAATGACTAGAGCCCTAATATATACCTATGTGGCCCATTCAAGGGACTTGAGTCCTCCCTTGGGTCAGGTTTATGTTCACATAGAAGGAGCCAACTACCCAGATGCGCTGTGGAATCTGGGACCATACCTGCTTGCTGTGGAATCCAGCTGCATTGCAAACAACCCCTTTGTTAGTAGCCTAAAGGCCCGGTGCTAATAAATGAGTCAGGAACACATCTGTACACAGCGGCAATGCCCCTTGCCAAGCCACCGCGCAGCAGGATCACTCTCATCTGTCTCTCTTTAACGGGAACAAATGGAAATGAGTGAATCAATTAACACAGCCCATTAGCAAAATGTCAGAGCCTTCAAAGCTTACTTAACCCTTCCCTAGGCTGCCCTGCTGCTGTTGGCCATGCCTTGGCTTTGATGCTGGCACAGGACTCCAGCCACATTGCACACAAATTATGCCAGCGCAGAAAGAGGAGCCAAGAAAGAGAAGGAGGGAATGCATGGCGGGATGAAGTTACTGGTAATGGCATGCGGGAAAGACCTTGGGAGATGGGGCAAAGAGACATTGCCAAAGGAAGGGTCAAATAAGAGAAAACAAAGCCTTCTGCTGTATAGGGGGTAGAGCAGGAGGCTCAGAAGAGACCCTCCCTTGTTTCTTAGGCTGTAAAAGAGATGGAGAATTGTACCTTCAAACTTCAAGCTTCTATTAATGTAGCTTTACTGTAAGTTAAAATTATGCCAGCTAGTATTGATTCCTATTTGGTTAGCCCAGTGGTGGGCTATCTTAAACACTCAAAGAGCCACAAAGATCCTAACTGGAAGCGCCCCCATTCAATACTGGAGCTGATCAAAAGTCCAGTTCCCCCACCATGGAGTCTCCTCCTAAAGCGGCATCCTTTTTCCTCTACCTGTCCTAACCCAAAACCCTATCAATTGTTGAGCCGACCGGCGAAAGAAAGCCACAGCAGAGGGGTGAAAGAGCCACATGCAGCTCCAGAGCCATGGGTTGCTGACCCCTGGTTAGCTGATAAGGGCAACACTATTATAGGACACTTGTTCTACCAGACTTTGGGCTTTTTCAGTCAAGGTGAGCTTCTGGTGTGCTCTCTACAGACCATTATTTGTATTCCCGCATTTGCTTAATGTTTGGTATTCAGCCTTTCTTAACCGTTGAGTGCGATTAATCTATGTCAAGAGATTCCAGGTAGATCCTCGTGTATTTAAGAGAATAAGTTGGGAGTCCACTATTATGAGGTTGACCCGTCCATAATAGATCTTAAATTTTAGATTCAGCCTCTGTTCAGTCCTCTGTTTCAATCCCTGGTTTATCCAAGTAGGGAAGGCAACCCATTTGAAAAATTGGAAAATCAGACCTACTCGATTTATGCTGCATAGTAGTACATCCATACCCTGTAGAGCATTTGTAGCTTCAATCATTACTTTCTCCCCCTGCAGCCCTCCACTAAAAAAAAAGTAGATATTTTAGGTCTTCAATGGTTATAATACACCTCTTTAAAAAAAACAGAAACAAAAAGTTGTCTGCAAATGCAAAAGATTGCCAAAGCTTTCAGTCCCATCCTTCCAACGTGGTCATTGTCTATGGTAGCCTGTTCTGACCCAACTTCGTACGGTGAATCACACCAACACAAGGTTACTGTTAGCCAATTTATTCACAGTAATTACTCACAGACAAGATTTTGGCAGCAACCCAGACTCCCACAGATAAGAAATACACACAAGAGCTTCTCCAGCTTTAGTATAACGGTTGTGTCCTGCAAAAGGTCTCCTCCCAAAGTCTCTTCTTTTATACTCTCTTGGGAGGAGCCTAATCACAACCACCTGGGCCTGATTATCTTCTATGTCTCCGTAATTGCTGCCAGTGCTTCTCCGCCCTTCTTTGCCTGGCGTCCGGGACCAACTCCCTTTGCTCCTCCCCACTGTTCCAGGGCCTGACGTCTTCACCACTGCTCCAGTGCCTGACGTCAGGGACAAACTCCCTTTGGCTTTCACCGCTTCTCCATGCCTCAGGCATCTCCTGGTGGCCAACCAGCCTCTCTGGTCCCTGCTCGGAGTCTGAACCCTGCCCAGGGTCCTCCACATCTTCCAGAGCTGACTCATAGGGCCCCTCTCTATCGGAGGCTGTTGGCAGCTCCAACGGCTCCTGCTGGGCCACAACAGTAGCTCTAGGAAGCTGATTTAAAAGAACAAAGGTAAGTGCAGGGCCCTGCACAGAGGCTTGGGGAGGGGAAAAGGGGCCTCCCAGAAATTCCAGAAGGCCAGAAATAGCCCCATTTCCCGCCTCTGGAGGGTCGTTTTTGCCCTCCCGAAGGCTCAAGGAAAGCTTCTGGAGCTTGGAGAAAATGAAAACAGCTCCCCCCTCCCTGCCATGGTGCAAGAGGCTGACATGGCCACACCCACCCCATTGCTGAAATTTATGAAGCCCACCCAGTCTAAAACCACTCCCAAATAAGGAGCCATTGCAGTGTGCAAGGACACTGGCAAGACCTCAGCCCTTCCCCCATTGCATCTTGCCATATTTGTATGTATGGAAAGTTGGCTCACCAGCAAAGGAGTAAGAGAGAAATTCTTGCCCAGGGCTGTCGGTGATACTGGCGTCCCTTGCCAATTCTAAAACATTATTCCAGCTATCAAGTGTATTAACGGTCTCCTATTTATCTTTTCAATAATGCCGTAAGGTGGGAGAAAGTTGACTGACAATAATTTTCCTCGGGCTATAAAGTGGAGGAGAAACTCTTTGCAATCTATGCGAGTTTTGCATGCGTTGCATCGTAAATATATACTGCCTCAACCTGCCCATTAAAAAAAAAAAACCTGCATAAAAAACGGCATCTATGCTTCTTCTAAGTATGTGCATTTTTATAGGCAACTGTTGCAAGTGACCCAAGAACCACTTCAAATATTCAGAGCAGGAAAACATCTAAAGCCACAGGTTCATCTGGTTCCACCACAAAACCGCGAAGCCCTTATCCGCGCCGACATAAGTGCGGAGGGCAAATCTGTGCCGTTCGAAGCGCTAAGGAAAAACACAACCCTACCGCGATGACATAATCGCGGAGGGCAAATCCGCACCTTCCAAAGCACTCAGCACCCTAAACCTAACCCTAAACCTAACCCTAAACCTAACCCTAACCCTAAACCTAACCCTAAACCTAACCCTAACCCTAACCCTAACCCTAAACCTAACCCTAACCCTAACCCTAAACCTAACCCTAAACCTAACCCTAAACCTAACCCTAACCCTAAAGCACACCCCTAAACCTAATCCTAACCCTTACCTTAATTTAAATCGGCTTTCTGCCGCCGCGCTCTTTTAAAGCGCCCTTCCGTCGCCGCACTGTTGTCGCGGCGGTGATGACGTCGCGGCTTTAGCGACACGGTTTTATCACCGCTATTTTGACGAGCACGGTTTTGTCGTGCCATGTGTTCATCTAGGAGGCATCCATTAAATCCATTCACTCTAGAAAATCAAACCCTAAAAAAACAAATGTTTTGAACATTTTGGGGAAACAGAAATGAGGTAGCAAATGATGTACAGGTAGTCCTCAACGTATGAGCCCAATTGAGCCTCAGATTTGTGTGGCTAAGTGAGATATTGGTTAAATGAGTTTTGCTCCATTTTTTTTTGCCTTTTCTTGCCACAGTTGTTATGTGAATCACTGCAGGTGTTAAGTTAGTAAGACGGTTGTTAAGCTTCCCCATTGAGTTTGCTTGTCAGAAGACTGCAAAAGGGTATTGATCACATGATCCCAGGACACTGCGATGGTCATAAATATGAGTCAGTTGACAAGTCTTTGAATTTTGATCACATGATCACGGGGATACTAAAATGGTCATAAGTGTGGAAAAACGGCCATAAGTGCCATTTGCATGGCTTCCTGCAGGCTTCCCCAATGACTTTGCTTGTCAGAAGCTGGCTGGGATGGTCACAAATAGCAATCACATGACTATCACATCATCCTTATGGCCATGAGATCACAATCCAAGCATTTGGCAGCTGGCTTACAACTGCTGCAGCATACTATGATCATGTGATTGCAAGATATGATCTTCCCAGCCAGCTTCTGACAAGCAAATTCATTGGGGAAGCCTGCAGGAAACCTTGCAAATTGTGGTCATGTGATGACCCACTTAACGACAAAGTTTTCCAGTCCCCACTGTATTCGTAAGTCAAGGACTATCCATGCACTTATTTCTGTCTTATAAAATTCTCCTCTGTGAAAGGGCCGCTTGGCTTCCATTTAGGACCCCCTCAGCCAGCGTAAATTTCTAACGCTGCACTTGTGGACTTCCTCCCAAAGAGACCTAGCTTTAAATCTGTGACCCGACAAATGTGCGCATGACAAAAGCGTGGCGCTAAAACCGCGACATCATCAACGCGCCAACAACACACTGACAGAAGCGCGATTTAAGTTAAGGTAAGGGTTAGGGTCAGGGTCAGGGTCAGGTTTAGGGTTAAGGTTAGGGTTAGGGTTAGGGTTAGGGTTAGGTTTAGGGTTGGGGTTGCGGTAGGGGTAGGGGTAGAGGTAGGGGTAGGGGTAGGGGTAGGGTTAGATTTAGAGTGCGCTTCTGTCGGTGCGTTGTTGTCGGCGCGCTTCAGCACTCATTCGTCAGCGTGGTTTAGAACTCACGGTTTTGTCACCGTGGTTTAGTCGGGCGCACTTTTGTCAGTGAACCCTTTAAATTCCCACCTGACTGTGGAATTCACTGAGTGACCTGGAAGTTATTCACTCTTTCTCTGTCACAATTTACTGTACAAGGTAGTTGTTATGGGGATAACATTTTGCACCGTGCGTGGATGAAACCGCCTGAGTTTTTATCGGTATCCCAGGAAAGAAGCTGTGAGTGTGTTTATTCACGCACCGTAGAGAGCCGCTTGCACTGATGAGCTTCTCAGCTGAAGTGTTAAAAAAAAACCCATTTTTTTAAAGCTTTGAAATGGATATATGCTCCCTTCTTTTGCTCTCTTTATTCCCCGGCAAAGCTTCTCTCAAGGGTGATGTTTTTTTCCCCCCTTTTTCTTTTGCCTTCCTACTCTCCTCCCTTATGCTATAAAGCGCCAATCAGGAAAGGCTGGATGATCCAAGATTGGATATTGATTAATCAGGGGAAATGACTAAGCAAATATTAATTATAAAATGCAAGATTTCCATCAAGGAAAATGCAATTAACAGACATCTATAGGCATCAGTAATTATTCCCAAATATCTTAGAAAGATCAAAACAGGACTTAGAAGCAAAGAGGCAGAGTTGGTAAATTGCAGATTTGCAGAGCAACCTGTTAGTCCCAAGTGGTTTTATTTGCTGCTCTTTTGAAGCTTTCCACTTGTGTTTGTTTGATATAACCCACACAACCAAGCCACGTTAAAGCCTAGCAGATTCATTCGCACCCAAGATTAAGATTAATCTTGGTTTGGTTGTTTGACTACATGAATCTAACCTAATTGGTTTATATTATGCTTCTGTATAAAACAAGAACAGTAGTTAAAATCCATGTCCTCCAAACCAGCATACATCTATCGGCTCAAATCTGTATTTCCCAGAATTGCATTCTGCAATCTGCAACATTCTGCTGTTGGAAGAAACATCCATCTTGTTCACTTCCAAGCTGGGATGAAAACACTGGAAACATGGAGGCCTGATTGAAAAGATGATTTAATGAAGAAGCAGACCCACATAGGTTTGAGGTCCTGGGCAGCTGACCACATGAGTTGAGAGTGAAGGGCTTTTATACCTTCTCTTGGGTTTTGCACTTGAGTTTCCTGTTGCTGTGCAGGAACATGTATTCTATTGGCTGTTGTAGGGGTCATAGCTGGCTCTGGAGGTTGTCTGAGCTACGATGAAGCCCGGAGGATAATGCAATGTCCCCAGGAGATGGTGCAATGTGGGGAGCTCTGTTGCTAGATGGTAGAGGGTTAATCGTATTATGTCCTGGAGGGTCATGTCTTAATCCCATCATCCTGGAGCTGGAGGTCTTTTATTTTGTAGACAAGGTGGCCCAGTCTTTCTCAATGGTCATTAAACATCTGCTGGGGGCTATTAAGAAAGACCTGGGGGCTGTTTCCTGTCTCCGACAGCGTGTTTCTCTATTTCTCCTTTAGGGAAATATAATATTCTGCCTTTTTAATATTTCCTAAAATATTTCATTTTTGGGGGGGAGAATGGCTTCCCACATTGCATTCTTACATTTATTTAGCATATGGCGCATCATACATGGACTTGCCCCAATGGTGGGTTCTGGACCCTGTCGCAACCGGTGCACTGCGCACGGGGCCGGGCATCCTAGTCGGGCATGCCACCACCCTGCAACACCCAGCTGATAGGCAGAGGTCACGCAGGCATTGCACATTGTGCGCGCATGCGCAATTGGCCCGGTTACTTCAAAAACAGCTATGGAAGGTGGGTGGGCAGATAGGCCAAATGAGCAACCATACCAGTATGGTGGCCACTGCTCCAAGCTATTACTGGTATGTCTGTACCGGGCTCTATGGTGAACCCACCATTGACTTGCACTATATATTACCATTTCACCTATATTAAAAAAAACCAATAAAATATGGATGTTAGAAAGATCTATGGGATATTCAGACACCAATATTTAGGCCAACTAACCTGTCAGGCCTGCATTTATATTCCTTTCTCTTATTTCATTATGCTGTTTCTTTAAGTATAGTCAATGGGAGGGTGGATTAGAAGGAGTAGGATTTTGGAATGTATTGTTTTTCATTCTTTGCTAGAAGCCAAGGTCATCCTTTGTCTCCGCACTTTCATACCTGACCGGAAAAAGCTGGGCATGGACGCCAGCGTGGAAGGAGAAGATTGGACCATGTGATGGACTGTGGATGTGGGGACAAGATCATGAACTTTTAACTGGGTGGGATTCTAATGTAACTTCCAGAGTTGGGATCCCACAGCTATGTGCCAAAATGCCTGCTTTATTAAATTGGAACTTTAAGCATAGTTTTGCCTTCGATTCTGATTTGATTCTACATGGTATTTGGAACGCTGACATAACCATTGAAGCACAGCATCGTTTCAATACACGGCAATACAATACAATACAATCTAGGCTAAAAGCTGATTAAGCAATGGGGAGCTAGTACGTTGCAGTAAATCCAGCCTTTGTGTTAATATGTGTTCCAGATAAGAGCATCACCTTATACTATATTCTGCTTTAATTGTTTCCATATCCTTTTTGTGAACACATCAACGACAGTATGTCAGGTTAATCTGGGTTTATAGTTAAGCCTGTTGGCCCAACCTTGCCTCAAATTGAAAATAAGAAAAAGAGTGTATACTCACATTCATCTTCACAAGAACACTATGGAGAAATTCTAGACCGGGTGGGGGCAGGGATCCTTTCAGAAATAGTCTGGTGCTCTGGCTGGGAACAGAATAGCAGAGTTGGTAGGAGCCTTGGAGGTCTTCTAATCCAACCCCTTGCTCAAGCAGGAAACCCTATAGTATTTCAGACCAACATCTATGGAGATTCTCAGTCATCCAGGTCATAGTTTTCCCAAAGATGCTTTTTCAAGAGGCAACTGGAGTTTCTGGTTTTTTCTTTGAAGACATTTTGCTGGTCATCCAAGCTGAAGAAGCTTCCTGGATGGAGAAGGAAAAGGTCTTCAAAGAAAAATTAGGACGTCTATTTGCCTGTTGAAAAAGCACCTTTGGGATTTCAGACAAATGGTTGTCCAATCTCTTCTTAAAAACCTCCCATGTTGGAGCACCACAACTTCTGGAGGCGTTCCACTGATTACCGGTAATTGTTTTTGAGTGTCATGAAATTTCTCTTTAGTTCTAGGTTGCTTCTCTCTTTCATTAGTTTCCATCTATTGCTTCTTATTCTGCCTTCAGGTGCCTTGGAAAATAAATTCATCCCCTTGTGTTTGTGGCAGCCCCTTAGATATTGGAACACTGTTATCTAGTCCTTCTTTTCATTATTTTGTTGCACAAAATTACACATTTTGAAGACACCTGTAAGGCTAACCTCTTAACAGCTCTGCCCCCAACCCTCCATGTATCATACGGGTTTATCCACCCCAGGAACACAAAGTATTATTCCATTCCAAACGCCTCTAAGAAAGTGACTTAGCAATTATTAGTACATTATAATTCATTCAGATCTATTTCCAAGCGGCTGCATTTCCATCTGTTACTGTTGCAGTATCAGTATTCACTTCCCCCCCCCCTGTTTCTGCCTCATATAACTTTATTTTTTTAAAAAAAAAAAATAAGGAATGAAAACCACATACACACACTCACTTTCTGGCAGTCTTGAATATAATTTGGTGGCAGGGAAAAAAATAATGCTTTACATATTGTAATGCTTTTGCATAAACAATTAACCATCCTGTGAACTCTCTAATCTCAATTACATTATAATACACGATTCAAACAAGGACCCACTTCCATACAAAAAGCGTGGATTCTTTATCCCCCTGAAGTTCTCCCAAAGTTATAATTTTCAAGTGGAGGATTATTAAATATTCTTTTCCTGGAGCAAAGAATAATTTAAAGCTATTTAGCTGGTTTAACAACAAAGGTGCAAAACTTTTTCCCGGCCTGATCTATGCTCTTTCAAAAGTTGGAGCCAGGACAAAGATATATCTCATTTGCTCTTAATTGCAACTGAATCAGAGGTGGTATTCAGCAGGTTCTGACTAGTTCTGGAGAACCGGTAGCGGAAATTTTGAGCAGTTTGGAGAACCGGTAAATACCATCTCTGGCTGGCCTCGCTCCCATCTATTCTCTTCCTCCCGAGCCCTAGCTGATCAGGAGGGAATGGAGATTTTATAATATCCTTCCCCTGCCATGCCCACCAAGCCACACCCACAGAACCGGTAGTAAAAAAATTTGAATCCCACCACTGGATCTTGTCCACCATTAAAACCATCTTTCCAAATAGCCACCATGTTTCCAGTGTCTTTTCTCCCACTTGGAACTGAATCCATATGGACATTTCTTCCAACAGAAACTCACACTGATTTCAAATCCATTTAGAATCGCTTCTGCGTGGCTGCTGTGATGGAAGATTCCATCACATTCCTTTTTCACGATGGTTTTGCCCTTACGAGACTGGCATGGTGGAAACATTGACATATAATGCTCTATTGTTTATTTTATAGCAATTGCTAAGCTCTGCTGATTTACGGCGTCCTCCAGGGAATGCCGACAGGGAGCCTGACTAGTATCTGTATTATCTATTAGCTGATCTCTTCGCCGATATTACCTGTAGAGCTGCTAAATTTTCTGCCTTGGTATGTGTCATTCTTTGGGCTGCGAAATTTCTCTCCTGAGCTTTATTATATACTGTTGTATTGTACTTTAGCTCCATTTTAGTTGTAAACTGCTTGTTGTCTGTAATAAAAAATTATCTAACTAGACTCCAGTTAGGCTTTAGCTGGGTGGCACTTTGCTGGATTGCACAACGGAGTTCTTTATGGAAAGAAAGAAACATTGGGCAAAAAAAGTAAATACATGTGCAACAGGAGAAGGTGGTGGAAATGTTTATGGCAGTGTTATATTTAGAAAAACTACTTGGAAAAAGAACAACAACCAGGCACATCTAAGATGGTACTGCAAACAAAATCACACAAACTAGTGTCCCCAAGAAAGCATGCAAAGGCACCAGAGGTGGGTTCCTACCAGTTCGCACCAATTCGGTAGAACCAGTTCGTCAAATCTACAGAACCAATTAGAAGAGGTTCCCCCAGTGGACCCGGAAAGCAGGCCACACCTACAGAAGGGGTTCCAAAAATTTTTGAAACCCACCACTGGTCCTTGGATATGATTATTCTACACTATCATGCTCATATTTATAAAACTCAGTGCCTCTGTGAAAGGTAAGGATGACTACTGCGTTTGTGGTGCAATCAGAACATTGTGTGTGTTGAAGTTGTTTTAACGCAAACCAAAGATGCCTTTAAAAAAACAAGTTTACATCATATTTTTATGCAGGCCAGTGCTGTGTGTGAGGTAATTTAAGGTGGTTCTGACAAGTGCCGTCGGCATCTTCATATCCGGTCACATGGGCGGCAAGCCACTCCCATCCGGTCACATGGGTGGCAAGCCACTCCCACAAAGGAGGCCACACCCACAGAGTAGGTTCAAACAATTTTTGAAACCCACCACTAAAAGGCTCATGCATAAAACAAAAGGTACAGAAGCTGGAGGGGGGAAATAACGTCAGTATGACAGGTTTATATTTAGCCTGGGGCAATTGGAAAGCCAGGAACTGCCAACAGCCCAGCCCATCTCACAGGGTTGTTGTTGAAGTGGAAAATAAGAGAAGGAAAGAATATTAGGTGTGTTCACCACCCCGAAATACAGGTAGTCCTTGACTTACAATCGCAGCCGAACCCAACCTTTCCGTTGCTAAGTGGGACATTGGTTAAGGGACTTTTGCCCCTTGTACAACCTGCCAGAGTTGTTAAGTGGAATCGCTGCTGTTGCTAAGTTAGTCACAAGACTGTGAAGCGAACCCAGCTTCCTCGTTGGCTTTGCTTCTCAGAAGGCTTACAAAAGGTGACCCTGTCCGCAACCGTCATAGGTGTGAATCAGTTGCCAAGCATCTGACTTTTGATGACCTGACCATGGGGATGCTGCAATGGTTGTAAGTGTGAACAATGGCCGTACGTCCCTTTTATCAATGCTGCTGTAACTTTGGACGGCCATTAAAATGAAGCATTTGGGATTACTGAGCTGCGGTGGCGCAGTGGTTAGAGTGCAGTACTGCAGGCTACTTCTGCTGATCACCGGCTGCCAGCGGTTTGGCAGATCGAATCTCACCAGGCTCAAGGTTGACTCAGCCTTCCATCCTTCCGAGGTGGGTAAAATGAGGACCCAGATTGTTGGGGCAAGAGGCTGATACTCTGGAAACTGCTTAGAGAGGGCTATAAAAGCACTCTGAAGTGGTAGATAAGTCTGTGTTAGTGCTATTGCCCTTCCTTCCTTCCCTCCCTCCCTCCCTCCCAGTGGTTAGAATGCAGTACTGCAACTAATACTGTTGACTGCTGGCAATTCGAATCTCACTGGCTCAAGGTTGACTCAGCCTTCCAACCTTTCGAGGTGGGTAAAATGAGGAGCCAGATTGTTGGGGCCAATAGGCTGACTCTGTAAACCGCTTAGAGAGGGCTGTAAAAGCACTGTGAAGCAGTATATAAGTCCAAGTGCTATTGCTATCTGTACTTATGTTTCCAAGGTAGGCATCCAGTGATTTTTTTTTTCTGCCTATAGTCCCTGTTTTTCATGCTACAAAATGAGAAGGAGGAAGCAAGAGATCTGTACTACTTCTCCACCTTGTCTATATTTGCCTGTCTGCCTGCTTGCCTGCCTGCCTGCCTGCCTGCATGCCTGCCTGCCTGCCTGCCTGCCTGCCTGCCTGCATGCCTGCATGCCTGCCTGCCTGCCTGCCTGCCTTGTCTGTCTGTCTGTCTGTCTGTCAGTCAGTCGGTCGGCCGGTCATCTGACCATCTGTGTAGTCTGAATTTTCCCTCTTAATGGAGGAAGAGGTTGCATTGTATAGATCTATCTGTATGGGGCTCCACTCCCACCCTGCAAATGTTCTCGTGGGCTGTACTCTGTGGGCTTCATTAACATGCAAATTAGCATGAGCTGACTGGCTCATTTAGCTGCGACTGTCTTTCAGACAGTCACGCAACAATGGAAATGCTAATCGGGTTGTAGAAATGGATGGGGCTTCACTCCCTTCGAACAGAAGTGCAGACGAGGCAAGGTCTGAAGCACTGAAATCTCACTCCAACGGGAGGGTGTGGAAGGCAAGAAGTTTCTCCCTTGCTACTCACCTGTTGCCAGATGAGTCTCTGGGTGTAAAAAGTGGAGGTGAGCTACACAACAGCCAACCTTCCCAGGGTAGAATAAAGGATCTGGAAGATCATGAGGCGTCTTTCCAAGAGCATATAAGTAGTCCTCAGTTTACAACTCTTCCTTTAGTGATTGTTCATGCTAACCCTAGGTATGCCCACTCCAGCCCCCTGAAGTCAAACACAACCCTGATGCAGTCCTCAATGAAATTGAGTTTGACACCCTGTTCCAGTGGTGGGATTCAAACATATTTACTACCGGTTCTGTGGGCGTGGCTTGGTGGGTACGGCTTGGTGGGCGTGTCAGGGGAAGGATATTGTAAAATCTCCATTCTCTCCCCACTCCAGGGGAAGGATACTGCAAAATCCCCATTCCCTGCCGATCACCTGGGACTCGGGAGGCAGAGAATAGATGGGGGCGGCGCCAATCAGATGTGATATTTACCGGTTCTCCGAACTACTCAAAATTTCTGCTACCGGTTCTCCAGAACTGGTCAGAACCTACTGAATACCACCTCTGCCTTGTTCTAGTGCATCCATGGATATAACCACATTGCTTTCTTGCCATCGATAAGGAATCGTTTTGCAGTTATTTGCTACGGAGACTATTGTTTTCTAACTTCTAGTCTACAACCTTGGCATTTCCCTGGTGGTCTCCTATCAGTGGTGGGATACGATCAGTACGCTTCAGTACGGGCGTACCAGTGCCTGCTGGAAGCACCAGGTACCGTTCTAGTACGGTGCTCTGGAAGGCCCACCCACCCACCCAGCGTCCTTACCTGTATTTGAGCTGATCAGGGCTTCCGCGAACGGAGCATACGGCACCTGTGCAACGCTCCGCCAAGCAGCTGGAGCATCGCGGGAGGTAAGTACGCATGCACGCCCTGTGCGTGTGCTGCGCATGTGCATGTGGCAGATGCCTGGCCCCGTTGCACCGTACTGGTTGCAACGGGATCCAGGACCCACCACCATCTCCTACTGAAGTACTAACCAGGTCCGAGAAGTACAGTTGTCTCCCTGATGGTGCCAACAATCGTGTCCACTCATTATCTTACACTGCCACAATCCTATATCACTGGCTTTGCCATACATTGACATTCAAAGCATGTGCCTAGGACCAGGCTGCCTCCTGGCAATTTGAACGTAAGAACAGACTGAGAACTAAGCCTCAGTACTACTCCTTAATAGTTCCTTTATCTTTGCCCATATTATTTGCAAGAACAAGATAGATAGCAAATTACAGCTGGGGAGGTAGAACTACCATCATTCGGTGCTAACCCATTTGGTTTTAAAATTGCAGCCTTCAAACTAAGTGGAAATTGGAGTCGTTGTTTAAAAAAATATCAATTCTGCAACCCATTAGAGCTGAAAAACGTAGAGAATTGGGAAAGAGGAAGTTTTAGTTTGATTTTTGTTTTGATTTTTTTTTAAAAGCAACTCTCCTTCTCAACACACACAAAAAAAACCCCACCCCATGCATCTGATTTCTGTTTCATGCAGCATGCATTATAATCTAGTTTTATTTTAACATTTTATTGTATTGACTTCCTTTACTGCGGGATACCTTTTGTGGGACTGTACATAAGTGAGTACCTATTGGTCCACTACTATAAATTTTTTAAATAAATGTTTTTAAGAGACTCTTCTGGGTGCCAGCACAACACACTTTCTCTCTTTAGAGGAAC
Organism: Thamnophis elegans; assembly: GCF_009769535.1. Taxonomy (NCBI): domain Eukaryota; kingdom Metazoa; phylum Chordata; class Lepidosauria; order Squamata; family Natricidae; genus Thamnophis; species Thamnophis elegans. Next base: position 13,092,591 of record NC_045552.1, on the reverse strand, counting down.
TAAATGTTCTTTAGCACATATTTATTCATTCGTTCTCTCCAAGAAATGCAGGCTAATATCCATGGATCTCTACCCTGATATTACTTTATAATGTTCAACAATTCTTTTAAATGTGAACAAGATGATTGCCTCTTTTTCAACAAGCTTTAGTTAAAGCAGGGGTCAGCACAATTTGTGAAATTGCTCGCACATTATACTCAGCCCAAATGTGGCTTACTTATTTTTGCCTTGAGTAAATCCTGTCACTAATTCAGAAGCCATGGGTTATGGGTTAGTATATTACATAATAAACTCATCCAAATTGGGATTGCTCAGTAAACCAAGGCTAAGCAAACTATAGCTGGTATAGTGTTTAACCCAGCCTAAATCAGATGGGGCCATCTAGCTTTATTATGATTTGCTAAACCATAATGTTGTCTGCAATGTGTATTCAACTGTCCCTCGTTCAGGCTTTAAACACAAATCTTTCCCAGCTATGCCAGATAACTAACTCAGGATATTTTGCTTGCAAAGGAAAAAGGCTGTATCAGTGCTCATATCTGGACATCCAACCAATCTACTATCTTTAAATTAGATTATCAGAGTTGGAAGGGACCTTGTAGGTCATCTACTTCAAACCACCCCCCTGCTCAAGTAGGAGACTATTTCTGACAAATGGCAGTCCAATCTCTTCTTGAAAGCCTCCAGTGATGAAACTTCTGTTCCATTGGTTGATTGTTCTCATTGTCAGAAAGTTCCTCCTTATTTCTAGGTTGAATCTCTCCTTGATCAGTTTCCATCCATTATTCCTTGTCTGGCCTTTGGGTGCTTTGGAAAGAAGCTTGACCCCTTCCTCCTCTCTGTGGCAGCCCCTCAAATATTGGAACACTGCTATCATGTCTCCCCTGGTCCTTCTCTTCACTAGATCAGCCATGCCCAGTTCCTGCAACCATTCTTCATATGTTTTAGCCTCCAGTCCCACAATCGGTTCCACCACAAAACCGCGGACAACAAAATTGCGGTCGACGAAAGCGCGTATGTGATGTCATCACAGTGCGACGAAAAAGATCAAAAAATGTAAAAATAAAGCGAAAACCTTCCCCTAACCCCCCCAAACCTAACCCTAAACCTAACCCTAAACCTAACCCTTAACCTAACCCTAAACCTAACCCTAAACCTAACCCTTAACCTAACCCTAAACCTAACCCTAAACCTAACCCTAAACCTAACCCTTAACCTAACCCTAAACCTAACCCTAAACCTAACCCTTAACCTAACGAAAAACCTAACGCTAACCCTTAACCTAACGCTAAACGTAACGCTAACGCTCTAAACCTAACCCTAACCCTTAACCTAACCCTAGCCCTAAACCTAACGCTTACCTTTATGTGAATCGGCTTGCTGTAATTTAATTTTTATTTCAATTTTTCGATCTTTTTCGTTGCGTTGTGATGACGTCACATACGCGATTTCGTCGACCGCGCTTTTGTGGAACGCGGTTTTGACGGGTCACGCCACAATCATCCTGGTTGTTCTTCTCTGCACACTCTAACAATTTTTTGTCAGAAAATTTCTCTTTATTTCTAGGTTGGATCTCTCTTTAACAAACTTCCACCTATTACTTCTTATCCTGCCCTCTGGTGCCTTGGAGAATAAGTCAATCAGTGGTGGGATTCAAATAATTTAACAACCGGTTCTCTGCCCTAATGACCAGCAGGGTAGATGGGGCTTGGTGGTCATGTGACTGGGTGGGCATGGCCAACTCAACATCACTCACATTGATGGGCGCTTCGCCTTAGCTGTGACAATGTAATAAGGGTTAACCAGAGAGGCAGTTTCTGTAAGCAGGGCAATAAAGATTAGGCTAGAAACAACACCAGAATGTTTCCTTCCTGCCTTCCTTACAGAATTAGCCCTGTAAAGTGGAAAGAAACAAAATGAGATTTCTTCCAACAACCGGTTCTCCGAACTGCTTAGAAAGTTACCAACCGGTTCTCCTGAATAGGTGCAAACCGGCTGAATCCCACCACTGAAGTCAATCCTTTCTTCTTTGTGACAGCCCCTCAAGTATAGGAAGGAAGCTGTCATATCCCTAATTCTTCTCTTTGATAGTCTAGATTTACCTAGTTCCTTCAACAACTTGTCATATGATTTAGCCTCCAGACCCTTTATCATCTTTGTTGCTATTCTCATCATCTTTTTTTTTTTTTTTTGCATTGTGGGGACCACTGGACACAGTATTCCAAGTATGGTTTCATCAGGATGGTGTAAAATTTGTACTATCATTCTTGTCTTGATGCTATCCCTCCACTGAAGCCGCCTGGGACTGTGCTGGCTTTTTGCACGTATTGTGCGAAGTCCCTCAAAACATGTTAATCTATTAACTAAATTAAGAATTGGATGCAAACATCATCAATGTCTTCCTTCTGGATGGTCATATCCACTTTCACTCCATTCCTAAACATATTGAGCCACGGTGGTGCAATGGTTAGAGTGGAGTACTGCAGGCTATTTCTGGTGATTGCTGGCTGGCTGCAATTTGGCAGTTTAAATCTCACCAGACTCAAGGTTGACTCAGCCTTCCATCCTTCTGAGGTGGGTAAAACGAGGACCCAGATTGTTGGGGGCAATAGGCTGACTCTGTAAACAGCTTAGAGAGGGCTATAAAAGCACTGTGAAGTGCTTCCCTCCCTCCCAGCGGTTAGAATGCAGTACTGCAACTAATACTGTTGACTGCTGGCAGTTTGAATCTCACTGGCTCAAGGTTGACTAAGCCTTCCAACCTTTCGAGGTGGGTAGAGAGCTGTTGTGGGCCTCCAGTGGCCAGCAAAGCGGCAGCAGAGATGGACAGTTGAGGGCTCTTCATCAGAAGCAGAGGTGGGGCCAAGGCCGTCTGGCAGTTCTCAGCTGCCTTCGGAGCTGGACAGCAGTGAGGCAGAGGAACAGCTGGAGCCTGTTCCCAGTATGCACATGCGCAGAGCTGCCAGAAGAAAAGAACAGCTAAGAAATCAGGGCTGACTTGAGAGTAAAGCCATAGATGGATGGTGAATGGCCTGTCCCATAGGAAATAAAAGAGGAGCAAAAGAGGAGTGGGCTTTTGCAGGAAACAATTCATTCATTCGTTAGTTCATTTCAGAAGTGTGAAGATCTATCCGTGAATCTCAGAGACTCTGTGCCAAGTCTTTCCTTGCACAGCACTGTGTTTGGAAATATTTACATGGCAGCTTTCCAAGCTAGATAAGATCTGTGATCATAACTTCACCTTTCAAAAACTGTTTACCAGGCCTTTGCTGAATGTGAATGAGAGGAATTCACATTTGTTTAATAAAAGGGGTTTCGTCGGGACCAGGAATCTGCTTTGTGCTTTTTGGGGAAGCCTAGGTCAAAACAGCTGTAACACAATGTACAGCAGTATATAAGTCTAAGGGCTATTGCAGAGGTCCCCAAACCTAGCTGGAGAATTCTGGGATTTGAAGTCCACAAGTCTTAAAGTTGCCAACTTTGAAGATCTCTCTACTATTGGTATCAAAACTTTCCTGTTCTCATTCTTTTTGAATTCCTGGAGCTCTGCCTTTCCCAAAGTTGTTTTTTTAATTTCAAATAACAAGCCATAATTATGCTTTAAGGACACAGGGCCAGTAAGCCAGAGTCCTGTTGTAGACTGCTGGGGGCAAAATCCAGCCCAGAGATATCCCTGAAATGAGAGACAAGAGAGCACTAAGCCACCTGTGGATGGCATTTCCTGTATGTCCAGGGCCAGGTGGCGAGAAACAGCTGCTAATGTCAGACCAGCTTCTCTCCCAGCAGAAGTTAATGGCTTCTCTGCTGTGAAGGTCACCTCATTAAGGGAAGCAAGATTTCAGTCACCCACTCCAGGGGTACTAGGTGGCACCCTCCCAGTGAAACCTGACCTTTTCAGCCTGCAAGTGAGACGGGCAGCAGCACGCGTAAACCTCACCGCCACCCAAACAGCATTTTGTTTCTTAGACACCTAACATCTCCCAAGCAGCAGTTTTGAACTTTTCATTCTTGCCGCTTGTCAACTCCTGAAGGCTGGAAGAGAAAGGGAAATAGAGGGGAGGGGGGGAGCTGTCCCGCTTGGCCATTTATTGATACCGCAGTCCAAGGGTTCTCAAACTTTTTAAACAGGGGGCCAATTCACGGTCCCTCAGACTGTTGGGGGGCGGACTGGCTGGGGGTGTTTGTGGCTAGGTGGTCATGTGACTGGGTGGGTGCGGCTAGGTGGTCATGTGACTGGGTGGGCATGTCCAATTTAGCAATCCAAACAATACACACAAATTAAAGTTTAATTTGTTATGCTCCTGGGGGGTGGAAAGCAGGTTAGTGAAGGGATGTGACTGCCTTCGGGTGTGTATGAGGGACCTCTCCCCCCCTCTCTGTCTCTCTCTCTCTCCGTCTCTCTCTCTCTCTCCCTCCCTCCCTCCCTCCCTCCCTCCCTCTCTCTCTCTCTCTCTCTCTCATACACATACACACACACACACACACTCCCTCTCTCTTTCTGGAGGCAGGAAAGGCCAAAATCAAGATGTGCAGAAGGCAGGTGGGGCCAGTGGGTGGGCGGGGCAGCCTCATGGTCCCATGTGGGCTGGATTAATGGCTTCAGCAGACTGTATCTGGCCCCCGGGCCATAGTTTGAAGATCCCTGATGTAGTTAATTGTTGATGATTCTCATTGATAATGAACCACATGGTCATCCCAATGGTGCTTTTTTTTTTTCAAAGAAAAAAATACACCCCTGGTTGTTCTCAGTTTTTTTCTTTGAAAACATTTTGTTTCTCTATCAAAGAACCTTCTTTCATTCTAAGTTCTTCCATTTGAACAGAAGCTTCTTTGGTTTTAACTTCAATTAGAATTGAAGAAACCTCTTCAAATGAGAAGCAAAATGTTTACAAGGGAAAAAAAAACCAAGAAAGTCCTGTTGCCTTTTCGAAAAATCACCTTTGGGACATCCATGACCTGGATGATTGTGAATCTCCATAGACATCAAACTATATGGTCCATCTTTGGCTTGTTGGGAATACTATCCCATGAGCTCCTCACTGAGGAATTAGGGGACCAGTAAGCAATGGTTTATGTTATCATGGTTTTTTGAGTACCCCGGTTTGTGAATCAGCCACAGTGGATGAATTCATGTGATATAGTCAATCGAAATCACATTATGACTTAGCAGTGGGATGTGGTTAGGTTAGTGAAGTTGGTCGGCACCTCCAATTGAGTGCTTGGTCCCTCCCTGAAAGGCCCATAGGAAAGAGCAGAAGACTTCCTAGTTTCTGTTGAGTAACACTACTCAAGAGGCAAAATAATAAGCAATTTGAAGGCTACATTAACTACCCAATTGCATCATGGAGTGTGTGTGGCGGGGGAAACAACACTTACATTTGCACCCCTATTCAAAAGCTCATACTCCGCCATCAGCTACAGTAGTGTTTTTCGACCTCAACAACTTTAAGACGCATGGATTTCAACTCTCAGAATTCCCCAGCCAGCATGCGTTAAGATGTAAGAATTCTTGGAGTTGAAGTCCACGCATCTTAAAGTCACTGAGGTTGAGAAACACTGAGATACAGTTTCCTCGTTGATGGAGAGTGGGGGGAGGAGGCTCCCGGTGACCCCGTTTCTTCTGCCAATCAACTGCTCAGTGGGGAGAAATCAGGGATTCCTGCTGCTCTTGGATGTCACTGTACGTGGCCTGGGGAGTGAGAGCTTCCCTACCCTTCCGTTCCTCTCTGTGCAGAGAGAAAATGATCATCAGGAATCTCCAGGAGTCCTTATGAGGGTCCATTTTCTTTAAAATTGGTGTGTCCCTGGCAACCTTTAAAATAAAGCAGTGATTCTCAAAGTGTGGCTTGGGAACTCCTGGGGTCCCCATAAGCCTTTCAGACAGTCTTCAAAATAAAATAAAAAAATGTTTAAATATCTTAGTTTAAGTTTTTAATAAATATTGGTAGATATCATCTTTATTTAATGACCCCATAATCCTAGAGTATTTTAATGGCCAGATCCCCTTCCTGTTGCCAATGCGGAGTTTCCTTTGTTCAGCAGATATATTCTCAGTGTGCCCAGAGAGAGAAATATCGGCCTCTACCTGGGATCGAACTCACAGCCTCCTGATTGTGAGGCAAGAGCTCCCCCTCTAGGCCACCACACCACTCTCATTGGTAGATATAACCCAGATAAACCAATGCTCGTCAACAGGGATGGGCAATTATTGGGCTATGCTGGCTCAGGAATTCTGGGAGTTGAAGTCCACAGGTCATAAAGTTGCCAGAGTTGTCCATCCCTGCTCTTTGAGGTCCTCATTTTAAAAAAAAAGAATGTAAAGCGGTCCCAAAAACTGCTGAAATAAAGAAAGCCTTCCTCTGGAGGAGAATTCTTGGCAAAATAAATGAACTCTTGGGTCCTTAGTGGGAAAACAAGATCCATAGCAGGGCGGATCATGCTCTGTCTCTTCCTCCTTCAGCGAGGGCAAGACTGAATCTTGCACTGGTGTGTGTATGTGTGTGTGTGTCTGTGTGTGTGTGTCTGTGTGTGTGTGTGTGTGTGTGTATGTGTATGTGCATGCACACGCGTGCCAGCCGACTGTGCTGGTCTCCCCAAAGATTGTGCTTGCAACAGGCTTCTTATGCTGTTGTGTGCGGCTGGGTATTTCTCCAGCTGGAGAATTAATCCTTTGCGAGTGCAAGGAGTTCTACCTAATTGCTCCTTTCCTGTGCTTAGCATGTGATTTTAATGGCTGCTTGTGCACGGTAGGGTAGTGGCAATTGGGCTGCTGAGCCCTTCGCACTTGCCTTCCTTCCTGCAAATGAGAAAAAGCTCACCGCCAGCACTGTTACGGCCAGGGAAGGGATTTTTTTTTTGTCGTAGCACCTGGTCTATAGGCTCATCCACCTGCAGAGATGAGCACAGCATCCCTAGTCTTGGTTTCAGACAAGAGTGGGGAAAGGAGGCGGAAAGAGAGGAGGAATTAGGAGAGAGCAAGGAAGAAGATATCCGGCAGAAGCTCATGCACGGACCTGCTTAACGCAGAGATAATCAGATTGTGTCGTGCCATTTGCTTCCAAGAAATGCCACCAAATCTCCTGGGGTCTGACAGCTGCAGCTTCAGCTGCCCTCGGATCAAATTGTGAGTGCTCTTAGCTAGCACCAGGGCAAGGGTTCGGGCCTCTCCTGGCCTCCAAATTGTCAGTCCCTACAGCATTTGCTGGTCATTGCTCAACGACATTCCTGGTCTTAGTTATAACGTATTGCACAATTATTAAGCATTTCACTGGTCTTGTTTAATCGTTCCCTGCCCAGTTGGGGTCTTCCCATATGGAAACATTTGTCTCAATGTTTGGCTTATCGATGCCTAATAGAAGGAGGCTGACCTTTCTAGCCACTGCTTTCAACATCAGCAAAAAAGATGCTTGCCTAAAATAGCCCTGCCGGTTTTGTTTTTGGACATATTTCAATCAATCAGAATAGAGTTCAACCATCTTATGGCAAAAGGCAGGTTCTGCCTGCAGGTCACCTCCTGGCATTACTTTGAAGGAGAAGATGAGTGGACTGTAGGAAAATCATCCGCTTGAAGCTCTGTGGAGGTCTCCAAGTCAGAATCAGCTAAGGTAGTAAGGTTGGAGTTCTTCTAAAGAAGGTTCTACTCTCACAATCCCTTACCAGTGATCTTGCAGGTCACTATTAAGCAGGGGTGGGATTCAGCCAGTTCGTAGCTCCGACGATCAGCTGGGGAGCGAACCGGTTTGCTCCATCGATCAGGTTGGCCCATCCACCTGCCCCTGCACTTTACTCAGGGACGTGCAGTCAGGGGAGACAGGGCCTCACCATTGTCATCATGAAAAGAAAAAAATGTAAAAGAAAAAAGGCTGAGGTAGTTGCTGCCAGAGTCACAGTGGATGACTCTGCTTAGTGCTTAACTGTGTAAAAAAGCCTCTAAAAAAGTGCCTTCTACAGGGGGCGGCAGGAGAACGAGGTGCCTCATTTAGTCTGACTTTATGATCACTCGAGCAGAGCTAAGAAAGGGTTAAAAGCCGAAAAATTCCTTATGTAGATGAGGCACGTGGTTCTCTCGCCTCCTGTAGAGGGCGTTTTTTAGAGGCTTTTTAGAGGCTCTGGGATCAACTAGCTCAGTCTGACCTCAGAGCTCATGCCTTTCCTCTTTTATATATTTTTTTCTTTTCATGATGGCAGGCAAGAGCAGAGTTGAAATCCTGTCTGAAAGGAGCTGGAAAAGGTACGTGTGTGGGTAGGGGGGAGGAATTCAAAAAGTTTGATTGCATGCAGAGCCATGTTGCCTTTTCAAACACACACACACAAACACACAGAGAGAGCTGGATAAAAGTATATAAGCCCAGCTTCACTGATTACAAGTTTGAAAAGGCAACGTGGCTCCACTTGCAATCAAAGGCTCGGATCGGAAGGCAGCAGGGGAAGTGGGGGTATGGCAGAGGAGCTGCTTTCAAGCCATTGGAAAATATATCCAATCCAACTTCTGTGTTTGTGTTTGTTTGAGAGTGAGTGAGTGAGAGAGGGATCCAACTTCTCTGTGTGCGTGTGACTGTTTGAGAGAGGGGGGAGGGAGGGAGAGAGGGAGGAAGGAGGGGGAGAAAGAAGAAAAAGAATGAAGGAAAACTTATTTTGCAAGGGGGGGAAATGCTGTCACTTTAAATCAGAACTGAGCATGCCTGGCTGTGGAATTCTGGGAGTTGAAGTCCACAAGTCTAAAAAAATTTCAAACCCCTGTTTCAGTGCCTCACCAGCTATAAACCTCACCGCACGTCACTGACTTTACTTACATATATCCTCCCAGCTGATTCACACAGCAAAGCAGATTGTCACCCCCCAGCTGTGTTACACTCCACAAGTGATGTGGAAGGTACATTTTGTTAAAACTGGTGACGCACACAGAGTGAAGCACACGATCACTGAACCGGTTGTTAAACTGGCAGGATCCCACCACTTCTATTAGGACTTTGTGTCCAAAACTCCTTGACATCATTGGGTTGTCTAATCAATAGGTTTCCCTCTGGAGATGCTCAGTCATCCAGGTCACAGTGGCCCCAAAGGTGCTTTTTCAAAAGACAACTGGACTTTATTTTTACTTGAAGACGTTTTGCTTCTAGTCCAAGAAGCTCCTTCAGTTCTGAAGCTTCTCACCTCCCTCTTCAAAGTAGTGCCAGCAGGAGAAGCTAATCAAAAATGCCTTCGAGGGAATACAAAGTCCAGTTGCCTTTTGAAAAAGCACCTTTGGGATAATCACCAAGTTGTTGAATGGAGAAGGAAGTCAACCTAGTAAGTAAGGTAGCTTTCCATCATCCCACAACCCTTTCATTTTGTTTCAGCCAATTTGCTGCATCATGTGCCTTGCAGGCTATTAATGTAATGCCTCACTGCTTTTGTACCTTGGCCTTAACCCAACAAGCATCACACCATGGATGAGTCTGCTGTGAAAGCAAAAAAGGGGAGGAAAACTCCTCACACCCAGCCGAGAAACACATCCACCGACACTTTACCAATTGAAAAATGAAAGCTATCTCTGTTCCTGCACGAAGCATCTCAGTGAAGAATCTGCCTCTTCCTCAATGTGGATTCTAAAGATATTTTAGATCAGTGATGTTGAACCTTTTCAGATATTTTAGATCAGTGATGTTGAACCTTTTCAGCAACGAGTGCCCAAACCGGAAACACATGCATGTGCGTGTGTGTGTAAACCAGAGCACCGGAAACCCGAAGTCCAGGTGCCTGGTGCCTGTATGCCTATTTTTTGGGCATTTTCAGGACATTTTTTCTGCTGTTTTCGGGCTAAAAACAGCCCAAAAAAACAGCCTGAAAATGCCCTCCAAAACAGCCTGAAAACGGCCTGGAAAATTGGCCTGGTTTCTGGCCATTTTTCAGGCCATTTTCCAGTGCTCTGGTGCCTGCGAAGACCAGCTGACCAGTGTGCATGTGAATGCTGGAAACCAGAAGAGCAGCTGGCAACGGCACCAGAGGTGGGTTCCTACCAGTTCGCACCTATTCGGTAGAACCGGTTCGTCAAATCTACCGAACCGGTTAGAAGAGGTTCCACCAGTGGACCCGGAAAGCAGGCCACACCTACAGAAGAGGTTCCAAACTTTTTTGAAACCCACCACTGGTCCTTGGATATGATTATTCTACACTATCATGCTCATATTTATAAAACTCAGTGCCTCTGTGAAAGGTAAGGATGACTACTGCGTTTGTGGTGCAATCAGAACACTGCATGTGTTGAAGTTGTTTTAATGCAAACCAAAGATGCCTTTTAAAAAACAAGTTTACATCATATTCTTATGCATGCCAGTGCTGTGTGTGAGGTAATTTAAGGTGGTTCTGACAAGTGTCATCGGCATCTTCATATCTGGTCACATGGGCGGCAAGTCACTCCCATCCGGTCACATGGGCGGCAAGCCACTCCCACAAAGGAGGCCACACCCACAGAGTAGGTTCGAACAATTTTTGAAACCCACCACTGAACGGCACGCATGCCCACAGAGCGGGGGTTCTGAGTGCCACCTCTGGCAAGCGTGCCATGGGTTCACCATTACAGCCTTAGATGATGCTGTGTGCATTTCCTCTGATTGTTCTTCTCTAACTCCTGAATTAGGTTTACTGTTAAGCTAAACTCTATAGGGCTGGTCTTTCTTCAGTAAAAACAGCATGTGAGCCTTGTTGGACCACACCAGCATTCAGTGTATAAGATGCACCCAGATTTTCAGCCTCTTTTTGGGGAAAAAAAGGTGCGTCTTATACTCCAAAAAATACGGTAAATCCAAAAATCTGGTTAATTTAGTAATCTGTCATATGAACACACAGCCCTGTCATCCTTACAGCCAGTTTGCCACACTGGGGTTAAGCCATAATATGTATGGCCTTTTGGATAAACTTTGATAAAGGAACCAGAGGGCTACAAACAAAGGGGAAACACAATTGTTAAATTTAGTCATCTATTCAGAGTCATCCATGTCATGGTTGTTCCAAAGTTTCTTTTCCAAAAGGCAACTGGACTTCCTTGATTTTTTTTTCTTTGAAAAATATTTCACTTCTCATCCAAGAAGCTTTTTCAGTTCTGAACTAGATTCAGATTAACAGATTAACAGAGTTGGAAGCAGAGGTGGGTTCCTACCAGTTCGCACCTATTCGGTAGAACCGGTTCATCAAATCTACCGAACCGATTAGAAGAGGTTCCACCAGTGGACCCGGAAAGCAGGCCACACCTACAGAAGAGGTTCCAAAACTTTTTGAAACCCACCACTCACACACACACACACCACACACACACACACACACACACAAACACACACACACACACAGACTGACTGACACAGAGAGAGAGAGAAAGAGAAAGAAAGGAAGGAAGAAAGAAAGAAAGAAAGAAAGAAAGAAAGAAAGAAAAAAGAAAGAAAAAAGAAAGAAAAAGAATGAGAGAGAGATGAAAGAAAAAAAGAAAAAAGGGACAGAGAGACAAAAGGAAGGAAGGAGAGAGAGAGAGAGAGAGAGAGAGAGAATGGCCCGCAAGCCACTCCCACCAGGTCACATGGCTGGCAAGCCACTCCCATAAAGGAGGCCACACCCACAGAGTAGGTTCCAAAAAAATTTGAAACCCCCCACTGGTTGGAAGGAACTTTAGAGGTCATCTAGTCCTACCCCCCTGGTCAAGCAGGGGACCTTACACCATTTCTGACAGATGGCAGTTTAATCTGTTCTTGAAAATCTCAAGTGATGAAGCTCCCACAATTTCTGAAGGCAACTTCTATTCCATTGTTCTCACTGTCAGAAAGTTCCTTCCTATTTCCAGGTTTAATCTCCCCTTGTTAAGTTTCCATCCATTATTCCTTGTTTGGCCTTCAGGTGCTTTGGAAAATAGATTGACCCCACCACCTCCTCTCTGTGGCAGCCACCCAAACATTGGAAGACTGCTATCCTGTCTCCCCTGGTCCTTCTTTAAACTAGACTAGCCATGCCCAGTTCCTGCAATCTTTCATCATATGTTTTAGCCTCCAGTCCCCCAATCATCATGGTTGCTCTTCTCTGCACTTTTTCTAGAGTCTCAAAGTCTTTTTTCTAGTGTGGTGGCCAAAACTGGAATGCAGTACTTTGGGTGTGGCCTTATTAAGGCTTTATAGAGGCTTCTTGGATGAGAAGAGAAACATTTTCAAAGAAAAAAACCAAGGAAATCCAGTTGCCTTTTGGAAACTCGTCTTTGGGAGATTTTATACAGTCCCATTTCTGCTTCTCTCTGATCCCACCTCTTGAACTTCTTTGCTCTGCTGTCTTCCTTCCTTGGAGGTGACACAAATTTCATTTAATGCTGCCTTAGCAGGAAATGATTGCTTCCACCTAGCTCTCATAATTAAAATGGAGTAATGAGCGCTAATGGATATTTATTTGACTCTTACCTTGTCAGGCATTTATTGATGCAAATAGATTCAGAATCGTTAAATGCTTTATCCAGCCCAACAGTTCACAAACTCTGTGGGAATCTCAGGTCCTGCCACCACTTTGGCCACAGCACTGAAACAAAGGATTCCATCTTTGCTTTTTAAAGATCCTTTTCTCCCAACGCTATTTTTCCCCCTGAAGAAAAAGTCTCCCTAGGCCCGTGATGGCAAACCTATGGCATGTATGCCCGAAGTGTCATGTGGAACCATTTCGCCTGGCATGCGCAGCATCGCCCGTTTCTCTTCTGGGTTTCTGGTGTGCATGGGCATGTGACGATCAGTTGGACTTCATGTGCGTGGCAGTGCTGGTAACTGGAATGTTTTTTGACATGGACATGCATGCCGGCCAGATGATTGCTGTGTGCCCATGCATGCCAGTAACCAAAAGCCTAAGTGGCCGGTGCGCATACACAGGCTGGAAACCGGAAGTTCATTTCCCGGTGTGCTCATGTGCATGCATGGCCCCTTTGCAGCTCCACTTCCGGGTTGTATGGCTGATGAGTGCACACGCACTTCCTTGGCGCTCAGGGCTGAAAAGGTTCCCCCATCACTGGGTCAGCAACCTGCGGCTCTGGAGCCTCTTGTGGCTCTTTCATCCCTCTGCTCTAGCTCCCTGTCACTCAAAACATGTGTCACAACCACCAATGTGCGGCACCCACCAGCACGCGATTTATTGAGCTTTTTGACCCCCAGTAGGCCAACCATGGATAAATCCAAAAAAAGAAAAGTTTCAGAAGAAAACAGAACCTTTAATTCAAATACATATGCTAGTTTTGTGGCTGCTCAGGAAATAGTCAGACACGGGAAGCGTTTTGTGGCTCCCGATGTTTTACTTTCTGTGGCAAATGGGTCCAAATGGCTCTTTGAGTGTTTAAGATTGCTGACCGCTGCCTGAGGCTGCGCTCTGAAATACTTCCTACAAATCCCGTGTTCTGTTTATCTAAAAGGCATGAACTAAAAACAACCTTCCTACAGCCTAGTGTTCTTCAGATATGCCTGGAGGACCAAGTCTAGAATTCTTAGCCAACTAGCAGATCTGGGGAGATCCTGGTTGAAAAGACTGATCTACGAATTAAGCTTAGTTATACCTAGCAGGCTTTATGATTGATATCAAGCAAGAATATTGGCCTGTAGAAGATCTCTTTACTGCCTTTACTGAGCGTGCTCCATAACTACGGAGCACTGATAAAAATGGGGCCAAAGTAGTGGTGGGTTTTAATTTTTTTTAGAATCTCTTCTGTAGGTGTGGCCTGCTTTGTGGCAGTGACTTGCCAGCCATGTGACCGGGTGGGAATGGCTTGGCAGTCATGTGACTGGGTGGGTGTGGCCAATTTGAAAAATGTGGTGAAACTCACTTAACAACGCTCTTGCTTAGCAACCAAAATGTTGGCTCAGAAACTCTGGCATTTGAAGCACGCAAGTCTTCAAGCTGTCAAGTTACAAGACCTTTGCACCCCTAACCCTTTAGGAAAAAAAAACCCAGGGGTGTTCAAACTTGACAGCTTTAAGACTTGTGGACTTCAACTCCCAGAATTCCTCCTCTAGTCATGTCGGCTCAGGAACTCTGGCATTGAAGTGTGCAAGTCTTAAAGCTGTCAAGTTACAAGACCCTTGCACCCCTAACCCTTTAGAAACCCCCCCTCCAGGGGTGTTCAAACTTGACAGCTTTAAGACTTGTGGACTTCAACTCCCAGAATTCCTCTTCTTGCTCTTCATCTTGATGATGTGCAGACAGGCAGGGGGAGGGAGCTGGAACCGGTTCTAAATGGCACGGTAGATGTGTGGAACCTCTTCTATAGAAGAGGTTAGAACTGGCAGGAACCCACCCCTGGACAAAGCGAGGAGGGAATAGTTTGGAAAAGGGTGCAGTTATTTGGCCAAACTGCTCTACATTCAACACCATCCCTTTAATTGCAGCCATTTAGCAATATTCACTTCAAATTTATGCTAGATCTCTTTCACTTGACTTTACAAGCACTATGGGGAAATGTAAGAATTAATGCTCAAATAATTATACACACTTATTTTTAGGTTTACATACATGGATAATGACTCATATGGAGTAAGAATAATTCCTAAGGACTGAAGCTTGGATGAGATAAGAATAGCAAACTCTTCAGTAGGGGAACTTCCCTTGGCGCTTGGGGCTACCTTAAGATAGATTAAAATGGCTTTTGATTTCAGACCTCTTGGAATGGGAGTTCACCACAGTTAAAAGCAAAATCAACAATGAGAAAATATCCTAATTTTCTCAAGTTCTCTACGAGGACTCAGTCAGCGAGTTACCGATGATAATCCTTCTCCAAGGACTTATTTCAAGATTTTCCTCCAACTGACCTGAATTCCAGAGATGTCACTGCTTTTTTCTGACTTAGATGGGAGACAGGAAAATCCTGTTGGTTTGATTCAGTGCCCATTGCTCCAGTGACAGAAAAAAAAACTGTGTGTCACATCAACCACAATTAATTGTGTTGTAGGAACAGAAGAGTTCATACATACAAGAATTACTACTCTCCTCTGGGAAGCTGTGTCAACTGTGTTGGTTAACAACTTGCTATTTCAACTGATCCATAATCTAGCATAACTCTATAACACTGGTGAAATTCAAAACATTTTACTACCGATTCAGTGGGCGTGCCTTGGTGGGCGTGGCAGAGGAAGGATACCACAAAATCCCCATTCCCTCCCCACTCTGGGACCAGTCAGAGGTGGTATTTGCTGGTTCTCTGAATTACTCAAAATCTCCACTACTGGTTCTCCAGAACCTGTCAGAACCTGCTAAATTTCACCCCTGCTCTATGAGGAATAAAGTAGGCATTTTCCTTTTACAGGAGTGGAAATGTGGGAAAGGAATACCTTAGAAATTTTTAAAAACTAAAAACTAAAGCACTCTGAAATTGTGAAGATTACCTCAGAGCAGGGGTGAAATCCAGCAGGTTCTGACAGGTTCTGGAGAACTGGTAGCGGAAATTTTGAGTAGTTGGGAGAACCAGCAAATGCCACCTCTGGCTGGCCCCTGAGTGGGGTGGGAATGGAGATTTTGCAGTATCCTTCCACTGCCACATCCACCAAGCCACACCACACCCACCAAGCCATGCTCACAGAACCAGTAGTAAAAAAAATTGCATTTCACCATTGCCTCAGAGTAGTTGGAGTGATCCAGTGCCATGTGGTGCTGGGTCTATAAAAATCCCCATGGCCAACTCGCCATTTAGCCATGGCCAAATCCTGAGTTGTCCCATTCCAGTGATGCCAAGTACCCGGTGTGTACCAAGGGCATTGAGATGCCACACTTCTCTGCCCATTGCAAAAAAAGCTAAGCATTGCACACGCACACGCGCGCACACACACACATCCTGGCTGGCTTGTGTGACAATGATTATCCAGTGCCTCCAGGCATGAAATGCAATTAACCTCCTCTGCACAAGAATAACCAGTAGTGTTAACATCAGTCACCTCCTAACAACAGCCAGGCCATTTCCAAATCTGAAAAGGAAGAGGGGAAAAAAGACTTAAGAGCTAGCAGAAAAGCCCCAAGCTCTGGCAGCATCAAAGCTTCTTGCCCATTGCTAATGGATAAGTGGTTATTTTTTTTTTATCCTGAACCACATGAGAAATTGGCACTGTGGCATACTTGCATTTAAAAATAGCAGGGAAGGTGTGTTATTGGAATGTTTGGGCTCAACACGTGTGGGAAGAAATATCCACCTGGTTCAGCTCCAAGCCGGGAGAAAGGTACTGGAGACAAAATGAAGGCTGGAGGCTGATTGGACAGATGGTTTAATGACGAAGCAGAACCACATGGGTTCTGGACAGCTGACCACATGGAGTTGAGAATGGGGGGTGGTTATAACTTCTCTTGGGTTTTGCACTTGAGCTTCCTGTTCCTGTGCAATAACATGTATTCTATTGGCTGTTGAAGGGGTTCAATTGCTTGTCCAAATTTCCATGTTTCCCCCCGAATAAGACAGGGTCTTATTTTCTTTTGGCCTTATTTTCAGGGAGGTCTTATTATTTTTGAGGTGCAGGAGGTGGTGAGTGTAGTCACCTCATGGTTGCTGCTGTGTTGCAATAATTTGGGGGGAGGGCTTATTTTAGCGCATGTACTCAAAAGCTCAATTGGGCTTATTATCCAGGGAGGTCTTATTTTCAGGGAAACAGGGTTACTATATTGCTTTAAACCACATTTCAGTCTCCGAGTTTATCCAAGCTCATTTGGTTTAAATGTGTTACCGTCTCACGGCTGAAAAACTGGCACATCCTGCATACCGTGTCTGAAAGCTCAGATCTTGCAACGGAATCTAGAATGAAGGCTATTGCAAACTGAAGGGGAAACTTTTCGTAGAAATTATCATATAACCTTTGGGTTTCAGGAGTTGCTATGAACGACACAAAAACATTCACTCACTCAGCGAGGATAATGCCGGCTGTCAAAGCAAGCACCCTCACTCTGCATTGTCTTGATTAGTGTTGGCTATATAGGCTGTCAAAACACGAACCGGCTTTTTATACAATTCCTGAATGGTTAGAATTGGTACCAAGGGAAGCATTGTTTCATGTGTTGGAAGGAGGGGGCAGAATGGCATGTGGATCAATTGGTAATGAATAGCTTGGAAGTCAAGTTAAGTATAAAGAACATTTTATCTCATTAAGAGCAGGCCTTTTCTTCCGAATCAAAATTAGATAGTCAGTCTGTGTAGCTTTCACTACTTTCCTCTCCTGGCTGAAAGCAACTTTCCACAAAGACTTTCCCGCCAACTTTTCACAGAAAAAAACTCTCTTTGTGAAGCATGGCCACATCTCGGCTTCTACCCAGCAGAATAGTTGCTGCATCCTTTCATTTGAGAAATTGTGCTTCTGAAGTGGCTCAGAAGTTTATTCTCAGCCAAGCAGAGCACTAGCCTTTATGCAGTGGTGGGATTCAAATAATTTAACAACTGGTTCTCTGCCCTAATGACCAGCTGGGTAGGCGGGGCTCGGTGGTCATGTGACTGGGCAGGAGTGGCCAACTCAACATCACTCATGTCGATGGGCCTTAGCTGTTACAATGTAATAAGGGTTAACCGGAGAGGCAGTTTCTGTAAGCAGGGCAATAAACATTAAGCTAGAAACAACACCAGGATGTTTCCTTCCTGCCTTCCTTACAGGATTAGCCCTGTAAAGTGGAAAAAACCAAAATGAGATTTCTTCCAACAACCGGTTCTCTGCTTAGAAAGTTAACAATTTGTTCTCCCGAATAGGTGCGAACTGGCTGAATCCCACCACTGTCCTCATGAAGCACAGAAGAGTTTCACATTACATAAAGCCCAGTGGTGGGATTCAAATAATTTAACACCCGGTTCTCTGCCCTAATGATTTCTTCTAACAACCAGTTCACCAAACTGCTCAAAAAGTTAACAACGGGTTCTCCTGAAGTGGTGCAAACTGGCTGAATCCCATCACTGATAAAGCCCACAAGACACTGTCTGTGTGCCACAATGAGGAGCCACAACCTTTATCACACATTACTTGAAGTGCTAAGGTTGGTTAGTACTATAATTGACAGGTAACAGAATATCAGAGTTGGAAGGGAGATTTTCTAGTCTGTTAGAATATTCATGGCCGGAAGAGACATGGTAACAAGGTCAGCCAATGAATAGGCATAGCAACTAAGCTGGCCAATGAGAGCTTCAACAGATCTGAGTCTGTGCTGTGAATCGAAACTGAAACTACTCTGTCTGCTCTGAACTCTGAGATGAAACTGTTCTCTCCTGCTTGTGTTCTGCTTGTAACTTCTATCATGTTGAAAAAATCTACTATTGGAATTGTACATGTATTCATCTGTTATTATGTATATAAAGTAGTTAATGCATCCAGCTGAATCAGTTATCTGCATGTGCTTTTTGGATTTGATTTTGCTGCAACAAACTGTGACATAGGCCAATCTCTGGTTCAAGCAGGAGACCCTATACCCAAGGTTATTGTGATGACCTGGGGCACGGCACAGAGATAACACAGGCAGCTGGCAGTTCAAACCACCTCTTTATCGCTCCAAATTTCCCCAAATGCTCCCATGCTTCTGGCAAGTCCCAGAACAAAGTCATGACAAACACCGCCACACACCTCAAGCATCTCTGGCTGCAAATAATCCAGCCCAGCACTGTGTACACCATGGCTGCACAGCAACAAATCCAGCAGGGCAAATCAAGGGGTTCAGAAAGCAAAGGATCCAGGTAATTAGTCCAGAAAGCCAGAAAAAACGCAAGGACTCTTGGAAAGTTGGCAAATGCCGGCACTCAACACTTCAGGGCAGTGGTGGGATTCAAATAATTTAACAACTGATTCTCTGCCATAATGACCAGCTGGATAGGCATAACTCGGTGGTCATGTGACAATGTGGCTGTGGCCAACTCATGTCGATGGGCGCTTCGCCTTAGCTGTTACATTGTAATAAAGGTTAACCGGAGAGGCAGTTTCTGTAAGCAGGACAATAAAGGTTAGGCTAGAAACAACACCAGAATTTTTCCTTCCTGCCTTCCTTACCGGATTAGCCCTGTAAAGTGGGAAAAAAATAAAATAAGATTTCTTCCAACAACCAGTTCTCCAAACTGCTTAGAAAGTTATGAACCGGTTCTCCCAAATAGGGAGCTGTGGCATACTTGCATTTAAAAATAGCAGGGAAGATGTATTACTGGAATGTTTGGGCTCAACACGTGTGGGAAGAAATATCCACCTGGTTCAGCTCCAAGCCGGGAGAAAGGCACTGGAGACAAAATGAAGGCTGGAGGCTGATTGGACAGATGGTTTAACGATGAAGCAGAACCACATGGGTTCTGGACAGCCGACCACATGGAGTTGGGTTATAACTTCTCTTGGGTTTTGCACTTGAGCTTCCTGTTCCTGTGCAATAACATGTATTCTATTGGCTGTTGAAGGGGTTCAATTGCTTGTCCAAATTACCTAATTAACAGATTGATGGAAGGGGTCTTTTCTCCTACTGCCAATAGGCAGCAGTCTGCCTTACACAACCAAGCCTTTGGACTGGGGTTAAAAAAAACCAACCCCACATTTCATCACCTTCTGATGCACAAGCAAAATGCCTGGTGTGGCCTGGTAGAGCCGAAGTGGCGCAGGGGTTAAATGCAGCACTGCAGGCTACTTCAGCTGACTGCAGTTCTGCAGTTCGGCGGTTCAAATCTCACTGGCTCAGGGTTGACTCAGCTTTCCATCCTTCTGAGGTGGGTAAAATGAGGACCCGGATTGTTGGGGGCGATATGCTGACTCTGTAAACCGCTTAGAGAGGCCTGAAAGGCCTATGAAGCGGTATATAAGTCTAACTGCTATCCTCTCAGAAAGCCGGTCTGATTCGCGCAGGGTCTAGTCAATGAACAGATTGCAACCATTTCAAGGAACAACCTTTGGGGACCTGACCATTCTTTGCTTCGTTGCCAGCATAACCACTTTTCAAAAGCTCCCCCCTCCCCCCGGGAGCCAGGCCAGCCCCGGTGTTTGCGACAAGCCCGTCAAAGTCACGTTTTCCATGCAGGAGGGTTAATTGCTCACATCTCGCGGCTTGAGCTTTGCAGGTGGCTTCACGCCGCTTGAAAGAGCCTGCCCGTGTCCTGTGGTTGCCAGGCCTGCCGAGACAACAATCAATCATAAGTAGTTCAGGAAGGGAACTTGGCAGGATGGAAGCAAAAGCAGACCCAGCTGACCCCTCTCGGGGCACAGTCTCCCTGCTTCTTGTCACAGGCGGACAGGTGAGCTTTCATCCTGCTTGAGGCCCGGCAGGTGAGACGGCTGTCCGGCATGTCCCATTATCCCAATCGCCACGGGAAATGTCCCATGGAAATCAGGTGGTTATTCTGCTTCAGTGGGCAAGGTTATAATCATGTCATCTGCCTACAATTAGCTGAGTTGGTGGCACACAAATGACATTTCTCATTTTTCATACCCCGCACTCTGATATTTTTGTTCCACGGGAAGGTGAAGGGGGACATTTGTAAACACATGAATCTTCTTTGCTTAATGACTGCAGGATGAAGAGGTTCCTTTAGCTACGCTGCTGAAGCTGAATTCAAGTAGAAAGTTTGATATGGGCCACAAACTAGAATGCCAACCCATGAAAATTTAATCAAGGAGGAGACTTTGACCATTGAGTGGTTGAATTCCATTAACAGGACTCGCTTTAGCTTGGCATCCCATGCAAAACCATGCTCCGTGGTTACGATTAATCCAGGAAGCAGGCTTAGCATAGCAAACTCTGGTTCATTTGACCGTGGGTAAGCATTCCACACAGCAAAAGGATAATTGCTCCAATCAAAATCAGCACTCACACACTTTGCATTACAGCGTGGGTCTTTCAAATTAAGATTTTCTGTAGTTTTCTGGCTTAGTTCATCGTTTTTATTTTGTTCAAGACGTATAGATAATGTATGTAGCTCCCCCATTATTTTACAGTAACTCAGTTCTAGTTAACTCACTGGCCAAGTCCACATTTTATCCTAAGCCAACATTTCACAGCCTTGGCAACTTTAAGAGGTGTGAATTTCATCTCCCAGAATTCCCTAGCCAGCGTGCCTTAAGCTATAATGTTGTTTGCTTTCATTTACGATCTCCTCTATAAAGTTTGCTTATAAATCATGGTTGGTCATTTAGCATTATATGTGAACTATCGTACATGTAATAAACTTGGATTGCAACACGCTATGGCTTTGCATGGTCTATGAAACCATTTTAGAGCTTAACCAAGAAATTAGGACTCTCTATTCATGGCCTTAGATCCCAGTTGCTATTCCATATAGTGTTCCCTAAAATAGTTTTTAAAAAAATAAAGTGTAGCTAATTACAGTAATATAACGTAGAATAATGATAGCGAAGAGACTTCTCACCAAGCATGGTGAAGTCTTCCCCTTCTTTTCCAGGATCTATCAGCTGTTGTCACTCAGCCCCCACAAACTGCAGTTGGAGGGTATAAAAAGGACTCATAGCAAACCATCAGTGGCACAAACCATCGGGAAGATAGGCTAGCTCCTTCTGTCATGTCCTTCCTGAGCCCACACTGCCTTTCTCAGCCCAATTTTCCAAACAAGGAGGAGGAGGAGGAGGAGGAAGAGAGAAAATGCGGTAGAATCTAGGATTTATTATGAGTCGTCCTGCTGACTCACGGCTGGTGGGTGTCATGCAGTCCCACAGAGCTGCCTGATGTTAAGACGTGTCATGAGCAAGCAGAAGAAACTCTTGTCAGCTGCTCTCAGAGTGATGCAAACCTCTTCGCTGGCATCCTTGGGCACAGTGCCAAGGAAATAAAGAGGAACCACGCCACTGCAAGGCAGCCAAACTGCTTTTGAGAGGAGAACTTCAGAGGGATATTTCACATTAGAGTAGAATAACAGAGTTGGAAGGGAGACCTTGGAGGTCTTCAAGTCCAACCCTCTGCTTAGGCAGGAAACCCTACACCACTTCAGACAAAGCTAATATGATTCCAGCGTAGCTGTTGAACAGCCACTGTAGTTTGTAAAGTATTGGGTTATCATGTGGTATGTATGCAACGAGTGGTTTATTCAATAAATTATGGGTTCAGCAAACCATGTGTCAGGCCTGCAATTATATTCCTTTTAGAATTTTGGCCTGCTACACTTTCTCTTATTTCATTTATGCTGTTTCATTAGTATAGTTGATGGGAGGGAGGAATAGAAAGGAGTAGGATTGTGGAATGTGTTATTGTCATTCTTTTCTAGAAGACCAAGGTCAGCTTTTGTCTCCGCACTTTTACACCTGACCGGAAGCAGCTGGGTGTGGATGCCAGCGTGGAAGAAGAAGATTGGACCATGTGATGGATTGTGGGTGTGGGGGCAAGATCATGAACTTTTAACTGGGTGAGATTCTGATGTATTGCCAGAATTGGGATTAACACAGATGTGCTAAAATGTCTGATTTATTAAATTGGAATTTTAAGGATCATTTTGCCTTGGACTCTGATTTAATTCTACATGATACTTGGAATGCTGACACCATGATTGGGCATAAAATATGAACAGAGATATAGAGATCATCTTCAGAAAGAGGCCTTCCATAGTCAATCCAGATTTAATGCTGGAGTTTGGCAACAACTAGAAGTCATATTTAGCCAATTCACTAGGATATGAAGTTAAGTCCGACCTTTCTATGACCTAACCCAACCAAGATGAACTTTTGACTCTCTCATCAGAGGGTAGCATTTTTTAAGCACAAAGGTAATACATGTTTCAGGGGCATGGTGGCTTAGCGATTAAGACCTTGGGCTTGCCAACCAGAAGGCCAGCCATTTGAAACCCAAGCATGACGCATGATGGGTTGAGCATCCCTTCCTGCCCCAGCTCCTGAAAACCTAGCAGTTCAAAAGCATGTAAATGCAAGTAGATAAATAGGTCCCACTTTGGCTGGAAGGTAACAGCGTTCCATGCACCTTGGGGTATAGTCATGCCAGTCACATGATGCCGGAAATATCTTTGAATAATACTGGCTCCCTCAGCTAGGAAATAGAGATGAGTGCTGCCCCCTAGAATTGGACATGGAAGGACGGGGAAACCTTTACCTTTAACACATTTATAGACACTGTAATTTCCAAGAAGGGCCGGTTCCAAAAAGGCAGCAATTCAAGAAAGAAGGTAAGAAAGGAACTTGAACTGAACAGCTGATAGGAAAGTTCTATCTTAACATAAGAAATACAACGTGCCCTCCAAATGTTTTAACCTATTTGGTTTCACAGATTAAGCCTGATTTAAGTATAATCCTAACATATGGGGGCATCAAGTGGTTGTCCATTCCAACCCCATTTCTTGTCAGTGCTGAAACCAAACAAAAATAGGCAAATCAGAGTAATTCCAGTCTAAACCGTTAGGGCTTTCATTTATTCATAAATCTGTTCCATCCTACGGGCATGTTAATTGCTGATAGTAAAATACAAAGGTCTTAAGATGTTTGCCTTGCATTGCATCCGCTTACTGATTACAGCTTACAACCTTTCATCAGCTGGCAGCTATTAAATCCTCAGTAACTGACAAAAGGTAATAAAATAGATATTATTTCAATATTTTTGAGCAGCACTCAATATATTTTAATGCACTTGGAGGCACAACTTGGAATTAACCAAAATCTCCACCACCAAAACGTGGGGAAGGTCTATAGCTCTTAGTTTGTGTTAAATCAGTCTCCTACTTAGGTAGCAATGCAATGTATGCTTCTGACCATGATTTCGGTATTCTACTCTCAGATATCCCTTCATTCATAACTTCTAAGAGTGGGAGAGTCAAGGTTTCTTCAAATGTTTTGTACAATTCCACTGGTAGTCCATCCGGGCCTGGGGCTTTTCCATTATTTTGTTTTTTAAGTGCTTCCGTTAGCTCCATCATTGTTATTTTACTTGCCAACGTTGTTCTAGTTTCATCTGATATCCTGTAAATAGCAATAGCAATAGCAGTTAGACTTATATACCACTTCATAGGGCTTTCAGCCCTCTCTAAGCGGTTTACAGAGTCAGCATATCGCTCCCACAGTCTGGGTCCTTATTTCACCCACCTCGGAAGGATGGAAGGCTGAGTCAACCTTGAGCCGGTGAGATTAGAACCGCTGAACTGCAGATAACAGTCAGCTGAAGTGGCCTGCAGTACTGCACCCTAACCACTGCGCCACTTTTTAACTCCTCCCTCTTCTCTTGTTCATAAAGCTTAGCATAGTAGTCTTGTATATTTTTTTTTCTGTGTTTCCATACTATGTATGTATGTAATGAATGAGAATTTTTTATGTTGGTTTTTTTATGTTTAAAAATAAAATAAAAAATTTGCAAAACGTGGGGAAGGGTGACCTTCAGAACATTCATCCAGGTGGGCATATAGGTTCATACCAGTGGTGGGTTCCGGGCAGTACAGCCTGGTATGGGCGTACCAGTGGTAGCTGGGATCAGAGGCCACCATACCAGAACGGTGGCTCGTTTGGTCCACCCGCCCACTTGCGTTCCTTGCCGCTTTTTGATGCAAACGAGCCAATTGCACACCTCCACCGAGCAGCTGAGGGTTGATTGCGACAGGTTCCGGGATCCCACTACTGCTTCATATTGAAAAGCACAATGACCCTATGCTCAAACGGAAAAGGCTGCTGAAACCCGAATCAGCCATGGGAGTGAGCGATCATTTCAACTTTGCTGCTGAATGTAGAGTTAAGTCAGAGGAGAACTTCACTTGACAGTTGTTAAAGGAAGAAGATGTGCAGTGGCTTCCCAAGGCAGACGAAATAACTGCTTCTGTTCCCCCCAAACTGGGTTAACTCTAATGCATTTTTAATAAAGCCAGGGAGGATATTTTGCACAGGCTCCATTTATGGTCTGAGGATCTGCTGGTGATGCGTTAATAGCTCTGGAGGAAGCGTAAAGGGATGGGGAAGAAGGACTTGACGGCTGTTGCAGAGGGATTAGGGAGCAATGGAGAAGTGTGGTGGCCCTTTCTTTGGAAAAAGCTACACCGAGCTTCTTGGATAAGAGAAAAAAGGAAGCAGAGCCAAGGAAATTCTGGGGAGGAGTGGAGAGAAGGAGAGAAAAAATAACAGACCAGTGCAGGTGCCAGGAAAATGGGGAGGTCCACAATCCCTAATAAGCCTCTAGAGCAGGGTTTCCCAACCTTGGCCTCTTGAAGAGGTCTGGATTTCAACTCCCAGAATCCCCCAGCTGGGTGAGGAATTCTGGGAGTTGAAGTCCAGACATCTTCAAAGTGCCAAGGTTGGAAAACAATGTTCTAGACCAGGTGTGAAATTCAGCAGTTTCTGACAGGTTCTAGAGAACTGGTAGCAGAAATTTTGAGTAGTTTGGAGAACCAATAGCAGAAATTTTGAGTAGTTCGGAAAACCAGTTGCACAAATTTTGAATAGTTTGGAGAACCAGTCGCAGACATTTTGAGTACTTTGGAGAACCCCAGAGTGGGGTGGGAATGGAGATTTTGCAGTATCCTTCTCATGCCATGCCCACCAAACCACGCCCACCAATCTACCCCACGCCCACCAAGCCACGCCCACAGAATTGGTAATTAAAAAAATTGAATTTCACCACTGCTCTAGACCTTGTCCTTGATGCTTTCTCCCACTTTAAGATTATCTCAATTAAATAAAAAAGCAAACCAACAGGAAGCTGGCCAGTTGTAAAACAAAGAAGGATCTTTAACAAAAGGCCTTCCTGGGGATGTGTGTGACCTCAGATAGCCACAGAGAGAGACATCCATCGAGTTCATGGCAGC
Organism: Thamnophis elegans; assembly: GCF_009769535.1. Lineage (NCBI taxonomy): Eukaryota > Metazoa > Chordata > Lepidosauria > Squamata > Natricidae > Thamnophis > Thamnophis elegans. The sequence goes on along the minus strand of NC_045552.1, from coordinate 13,066,898 downwards.
AATATGGAACTCAAGGGTGTCGGCAAGACGTCCAGATGGTAGCCACAGCCATGCCTTTCAATCCCTATTGTTTAGAAGGAAAATCCATGTGGTTCAGTTGATTGGAAAGATGGTTTATTGGACGTTGAAATTCAATGGTGAAAAGAGTAAGGTTCTACATTTAGGCAACAAAAACGAAATGCACAGGTACAGTATAGGTGGTACCTTGCTCAATAACTGTGAGAGGGATCTTGGAATCTTGCTGGACAACCACTTAAATATGAGCCGGCCGTGTGCAGCAGCTGCCAAAAAAGCCAACACAGTTCTAGGCTGCATAAACAGAGGGATAGAATCAAGATCACATGAAGTGTTAATACCACTTTATAATGCCTTGGTAAGGCCCCACTTGGAATAAAGCATCCAGTTTTGGTCGCCACGATGTAAAAACGATGTGGAGATTCTAGAAAGAGTGCAGAGAAGAGCATCAGAACGTTTGCAGGAACTGGGTATGTCTAGTTTAATGAAAAGAAAGACTAGGGGAGATGATAGCAGTCTTCCAATATCTTCCTCTTTCAATAAGCGCTTTTATCTTCTTAAGTGCTGGCACCTGCTGTGGGCTATTAAGAAAGACTTGGGGGCTGCTTTCTGTCTTTAAGAGCATGTTTCTCCATTTCTCCATTAAGGAGAAATTATAATATTCTGCCTTTTTACTATTTCCCAAAATATTTCATTCTCCCGGGGGGGGGGGGGGAGGGACTTCCCACAATGTAAAAAGAGGGCAGATCTTTAAACACATGGTTGTGAATGCCTTCTTGCCTTGTTCACACCCGACCATGCTTCCCTAGACAATGACTTTCAGGGTTCCAAATAGCATCCAAATGTAAATCAGAGTCCAAGGCAAAGTATTGCTCAAAGTTCCAATTTATTAAGACAGCCATGTTGGCACATCTGGGAAAACCTGAATCTGAAAGTTTCCTGGTTTTCCCCACCCAGTTGAAAGTTCAGGATCTTGCCCCCACACCCGCAGGTCCATCACATGTTCCAGTCTTCCACTGCCATGCTGGCAGTGCCACCCATCTAGTTCCGGTCAGGTGCAGAGGTTCAAAGACAAAAGATGACCTTGGTTTTCTAGAAAGAATGTTGTTATGGCTACCTAGCATCTAACTCCATACAATCCCCCCCTCCCATTTTCCCACAATAGAAAATGCATAGTAGAATACTAGAAAGTGTGGCAGGCCAAAGATTCCAAAGGAATATGGCTGCAGGCCTGACAATGACTTTGTGAACAGCGTTGAGTTGAGAGGAAGGGCCTGGCCCAAAGTTACCCCTACCAGCTGTGTGCCTAAGAGAGGACTTGAATTCAAGGTCTCTCTAGTCCAGCACTTCCAGCCTGACACCAAATGGGTTGTCACTTCCTGGGGCACCCAGAGCCTGGAGCATCACGTCTCTGTGCTTGTTGCTTGGCTTTCACTCCAAAAGGAGCTTTTGATACAGCTTGCAACGCTGCAATCTGCCATGTGGCTTGAATGCTTTTCATAAGGCTCTTTTTCTCTCCAGCTAACTTGTGCCCTTGAAAAAATGAAATGAAATTAGGGGGAAAAAATAATTGGGCTGCAGCTGCAACAACCGACTTCAAATGCTCCTTTGGGCCATGAGGCTTTTGAACTCTCCCATTGCAGGCCCTGAGCAGTGGCGGAGAGAGGCCAACCGGGGATCAGAGGGAATTGTTCTCTGACTGCTGCTGAAGGAGGAACAATTCCAGCGAAACAAGCCTCGCTTTGAGGGAAGGAGCAAGAGGAAAAGGCTCTCTTGACTGGGAGTTGAGCCCGTCTTAGAAGTTGGTCTTTAGAGGCAGATCTGTTCTTTCCCCACATTAAAAAAAATATCTGTCTCCTTCCACCGGGGATGCTGAGGAGGTGTTAGCAGAATGAATGTAGGGGAACAGGCAGAGCCAGGGGAGGAATTAAACAACTCATCAGCCTGGAGTCGTTACATTCCCACAAACGTTCTAAGTTCAACTCCTCTTGAATTCCGTTGATCTTTACCACCTGCCAATTTAGCATTCTGTGTCAGTTGATTAGATCAGTGTTTCTCAACCTTGGCAACTTGAAGATGTCCGGACTTCAACTCCCAGAATTCCCCAGCCAGCATTCGCTGGCTGGGAGGTTGAGAAACACTGGATTAGATTCTCATGTATAGCCTTGAGCAATCAATCTCCTTGACTGCAACTTAATCTATGGTCCTGATTTGTTGTGGCTGGCGATGAATTGTATCACTCAGGAGCATCAATGGCAGATGGACTCAATGCTCCAGAATTGCAGAGAGCACTGGCTAATTTTGCCCAAGTGCTTAGACCTTAAAAACAGCACTGTTCTTTCTTCGGGGGGAAATGTCCACAACAGATTTCTACACAAAGGAAGAATAGATGTCTTCTTCTCTGAATTTCTCTCTAGGTATTCCAACTCTCTAGTTTTCCAAACTTGGCAACTTTAAGATATGTGGATGTCCCCAGCCAGCACGCACATGTTTTTTTTCTCCCTCTATCGCTTTAAAGGACCGATGTCATTTAAACGGCCATTGATAAAATGCTTCCAGAAAGGAAACCATCCTTTGATTTTACATGGAGATGCATCAAGATTCTTTGCTTTGCATGCGTTTCTCCGGGACATTCAATTTATCCAGCAAACACCATACAAAACTGGATGTGGTGCAATCATATGTACATTTAGCAACAGCAATAGCAATAGCAGTTAGACTTATATACCGCTTCATAGGGCTTTCAGCCCTCTCTAAGCGGTTTACAGAGTCAGCATATCGCCCCCACAGTCTGGGTCCTCATTTCACCCACCTCGGAAGGATGGAAGGCTGAGTCAACCTTGAGCCGGTGAGATTAGAACCGCTGAACTGCAGATAACAGTCAGCTGAAGTGGCCTGCAGTACTGCACCCTAACCACTGCGCCACCTCGGCTTTAAATTAGGATTGCATTTTTTTATTTACAGAATGTATAATCAATGGGATTATATGCTGGTTTTATGGGAAAGGAGAAAAGAGGTAAATGATCTATAACCAGGATGGAGAAGCTATGGGACGTATGCCACAGGTAGCCCTCTCTGCAGAAAGGCCAGACAGCCGTCGCCCCAGGCCAGCTCCACCGCACATGCGCACACGCCTCCCGCCAGCCAGCTGGTCTTCAGATCTCTGCCACGCGTGCACGGGGTGCAAGGCACATGCAGGGGGCGCTTGTGCATATTGCACAGGGGCAGAGAGCATGCATGGAGGGAACTCGCATTGCATTGTGGGGCTTTGTGCAGCACCACCATGCCCTGTGTTTGGCTTCCAGGTTGGTGCACTATGCCTTCCAGGCTCAAAACGGGGCACGGGGATAGGTGGGTTGGGCCTGGAAAGCCCCCTTTTGCATGCAGGGGGTCGTGTGCACATTGCATTATGGGTGAGGGTGCCTGCTAGCTCCGTCATGTGCGCATGCAAGCACTTTCAGCAGGCGGCGACAAAAAGATTCACCCTCACTGGTCTATAAGGTGAGCAAACCCCATAATAATAGTTTCTTTTTACAGTGGTAGAGACTAACTTGATTCTGCATCTAATAACGGCAGCAAGACTGTTGGTGGCGCAATACTGGAAGAAGGAAGACTTGCCTACAACTCAAGAATGGACATTGAAAGTTACAAACTTAGCCGAGATGGCTAAAATATCGGCATATCTTAAAGATCACTTAAATGAGAGATATAAACGAGACTGGAAAAAATGGATTGACTATATACAAAATAAATACGGGACCAAGAAATTCCAGTTAGCCTATGCTTAAGATCAGAAATTATTTAAATTGTTTAAAGTTGGTTCAGCAAGAAGAAGCTAAGGTCAATGTAGAATGTTATTAAATTTTTATTTATTTATTTTTTTCTCAATAGATTTTAGACTGTGTTTGTTAGAAACCCATACCGTGTACGGGTTCTGGGAAGTCGGGGGGGGGGAAGGTGGAGGGGGGTTGGGGGAGAGGGTGGAGGGAGGGAGGGATATATATTAGGCTAGACAAGAATTTGATAGTAAACTAGAATTATTTTGATATACAAGAAATTGTACTTCGATGTCTTACTGATTGAGGAATGATGAAATGTTTGCCTTAAAAGAAATAAAACTTTTGAAACTATAAAAAAAATAATAGTTTCTTTAAAAAAAATAACTTTGGGGTCCATCAGCTCATGGACTAAGACATTGGGAAGAAATCCAACCCATCTACCCTTCAGAAAGAAATTCTACCATACATATACCAGGAATGGTGTCTTTCTGCATTTCTCTAATTAGTTGTGGCTAAGGATTACTGTCTTCCCTTCGGAAAACTCTCGTTTTGTGGATGGAATGAGAAGGGGGGGAAGCCAAGGAGGCTGCAGTCTAGTTGAAAGACGATTGTAATTTGGAAAAGAGGTCGTTGCTTTGGAAACAAACAAAAGGGCAAGAACGTGATTCCCCATTCCTCGGCATTTCTTCAAAATTCTTCCTTTCAGAAGCAAACTCTCTTTCACCCAAGTAAATCAAAACTGGTTGGGGGGGGGAAGCAGGGAGAGACATGTCTAGTATGTCTAGACCAGTGTTTCTCAACCTTGGCAACTTGAAGATGTCCGGACATCTTCAAGTTGCCAAGGTTGAGAAACACTGGTCTAGACATTCTAGATATACTACTAAATATGTCTAGTCTAATGAAAAAGAGGACTAGGGGAGACATAATAGCAGCGTTCCAATATTTGAGGGGCTCCTACGAAGTTTTATCCTCAAAGGGTGGATAAAACTAATTCCCAAAGCACCAAAAGGCAAGGCAAGAAACAATGGATGCAAACTAACTGAGGAGAGGAGCAACCTAGGACTAATTTCCTAATGGTGAGAGCAATTAACCAGTGGAACAGCTTGTTTCAGAAGTTGTAGGCGCTCCATCACTGGAGGCTTTCAAAAAGAGACTGCACAACCATTTATCTGAAGAGGTACAGGATCTCCTGCTCGAGCAGGGGGTTGGACTAGAAGACCTCCAAAGTCCCTTCCTTCCAACTCTGTTATTCTATGAGTTAAATCAGCTGGATACTATATTAGCTAAAGAGCTGGTTTGTAAGTGCACAGAGGGGCTCCAGCATCTGCCTGTCACTTGTAATCTTTTTACTGAACATGATTTATTTTATTTTATTTTAATTACATGCCCCCCATTCCCTTAACAGCTCTGGGCAGCTTTCAATACGATGCACAATAATTGGGCACATTCGACTCTCACCGACTTTGCTCTTCAGGAGCCAAAATATCTCCAAATTTACTCCCGCCGTTGACTAAGCCCGTGCTTCCTTGCTGCTAAAAATCTGTGCCCAGCAACTGATCTGTGCAATTAGAGGATGACTAAATGAACCACGCTAAGGGGCATCTGGAGCCAGCCACAAGAAGTCACGTAACCGGACAGCCGTTCTCATCCATTATAGAAGAGCATTATTATTTGAATACAGAAATTCAGCCTGGACTTCGATAAAGGCCTGTCCTTATGAAGCCGAGAGAAAGGAATCCTTCAGAGGAGATTCACTCACCCTGCAGCATAAATTGCTCCAGGTAAAATATTCAGCTGCCGTCATGGTCTTCGTGCCACGGCAGCTATCAATCAGGCGCTGATAAAGAAATGAAATAGTAGTAATTTCCCTGCCTTTTTTTTTCTTCATTTCCCAACTTTACAGAGAGAAGACTGTATCTCAGAAAATACCATGGGATAAAAGAAATCCTGAAAGATTAGAGGATCCCAGAACAGGATTTCAGTGCCCTCTTATGCCTATCTCATCTGAAGGATGTTCTGCTGACCCAAATCCAGCTGTGGGCAGCAGCTGCCAAAAAAGCCAACACAGTTCTAGGCTACATAAACAGAGGGATAGAATCAACATTACGGGAAGTGTTAATACCACTTTATAATGCCTTGGTAAGGCCACACTTGGAATACTGCATTCAGTTTTGGTTGCCACAATGTAAAAAAGATGTTGAGAAAGATGTCTAGAAAGAGTGCAGAGAAGAGTAACAAAGATAATTAGGGGACTGGAGGCTAAAACATACGAAGAACAATTGCAGGAACTGGTTATGTCTAGTTTAATGAAAAGAAGGACTAGGGGAGACATGATAGCAGTCTTCCAATATCTCAGGGGTTGCCACAAAGAAGAGGGAGTCAAACTATTCTCCAAGGCACCTAAGGGTAGAACAAGAAGCAATGGGTGGAAACTAATCAAGGAGAGAAGCAACTTAGAACTGAGGAGAAATTTCCTGACAGTTAGAACAATTCATCAGTGGAACAGAATTTGCCTCCAGAAGTTGTGAATGCCCCAACACTGGAAGTCTTTAAGATGATGTTGGATAGCTATTTGTCTGAAACGGTATAGGGTTTCCTGCCTAGGCAGGGGGTTGGACTAGAAGACCTCCAAGGTCCCTTCCCACCCTGCTATTGCATAAATCCAACCAGAGTAACACAGTTGGAAGGGATCTTTGAGGACTTCTAGTCCAACCCTCTGTTCAAGCAGGAGAACCTACACCACTTCAGGTGTATGGTTCTCCAATATCTTCATAAAGCATCCAATGTAGGAGCACCCACAAGTCATTCCACAAATTAATTGTTGTAACTTAGGAAATTTCTCCTTAGTTCTAGATTAGTTTTCTTTTTGATTGGTTTCCATCCATTGCTTCTTGTCCTTCCTTCAAGTGCTTTGGAGAATAGCTTGACTCCCTCTTCTTTGTGGTAGCCCCTAAGATATTGGAACACTGCTATCTTATCAATATCAATGCCATTGATATTGATCTCTTCTCCCACATCCATGGTTTGTTTTGTTCGGTGTTTAAAACATCTCAACATTTTCAATCAGGGTTAACTACAAACTTGCCAAACTGCCATATTATCAAGGCACCATTTTGATGTTCAATTTATTAAAACAGAAGAAGTAATTGGCTCTTTCCTCTTGCAAATGATCACACAAGTTTAGGGCTGATCAGTGGTAGGTTCCGGATTCCGTTCCAAGCGGTACGGTTGGAACGGGCCCAGCGTTGGCCCACATGGATGCATGCAGTGCGTGCATGCATTGTAGCTGCAAACGACGCTTCCAGGAGCCCCTGGCGATGCTCCAGCTGCTCGGCGGAATGTCACCTAAGCTCCGGGCAGGCTTCGGTATGCCCATACCGGGGCATACCGCCTGCAACACACCACTGGGGCTGATCAAGAAACATCTCAAATTTGTGTCAAAAGCAGCCCATGTCACGACACCAGAGAATGAGGAGGAAGGATTGTATGGTCAGACTTGCAAGATTCTGTCAATGTGGCTTCACAATAAAGTAGAATTAGCATATCCAGGGGTGGGCTGCTACAGGTTCGCCCGGGTTTGGGAGAACCTCCAAATCCCACCTCTGGCTGGCCCCACTCACCCCGCTTCTCCCTTGCCCCTCCCAGGAGTCTCCACATGGCCCCTTTTGGATGCAAGGTAAGTGCCCACGCAGAGGCTTGGGGAGGGGGGAAAATGGGCCTCCTGGAAGTTCCGGAAGGCCAGAAATGGGCCTGTTTCCAGCCTCTGGAGCCTGGGGGAGCAGTTTTTGTCCTCCCAGAGGCTCAAGGAAAGCCTCCAGAGCCTGGGGAAGGCAAAAATGCCCCCCCTCATGGTTCAGGAGGCCAACTAGGTCACACCCACCATGGCCATGCCCATCCAGCAACCAAACAGAGAACCCATTGTTGAAATTTTTGACGCCCACCCTGAGCATATCTGGTAGTGATTTCTATCCCATTTACCTTATCAGGCTGACATCAATCTTGCAAGTGTGAAAGTACAATTCCCACACACACACACATCTCCTTTACTGCTGGAAAAACTAGTGAGCGTCTTTTCCTTTTGTCTCTCCCTGCTGTCCAGCTCAGGGCTATGCTGTCTCTTATCTGATTGGACTCTTGGAAGCATCCCTTGGCTCAATCTTCTCTACATACTCTTGTAAAGGCCGTAAGAAGGTCCCAACTGTGCTACAACACACTGAAAGACATTAGAAAGAGACCAGCTCCTTCCATACCATTATGCAGGGGTGAAACCCAGCAGGTTCTGGAGAACCAGTAGCAGAAATGTTGAGTAGTTTGGAGAAATACCACCTCTGACTGGCCCCAGAGTGGGGTGGGAATGGAGATTTTGCATTATCCTTCCCCTGCCACACCCGCCACGCCACGCCCACCAGGCCACACCATGCCCACCAAGCCACGCCCACAGAATCAGTAGTTAAAAAAGATTGAATTTCACCACTGCCACTATGGCTTTTACTCCCCAAAGCCATGGTTGTCCTCACTCCATACTGTCAACTCCAATGTCCTGCTCACACTTCTTTTCATCTATGCCTTACTTCATGTTAGGAACACTTGTCTGCTCAGATTAAAACAAAGAAACCTGAGTGGTTTTGCTCCAGATTACCAATCCCAACGAAGGACCAGTCAAAACCCAAGAGCTGGGAAGTGGGGTGAGATAGGAGCTCCCTCCCACATTGTTACAGACGTTACCCTGCCCCAAATCCAAGGAACATCCCAGCTCCACTGTGCTTTCCCTCGACATGGCAGATGAGCTGAAGATCAATCGGTCCAAACTGCCAAGGCTGTCATAGGATCAAAGAGACTCGGAGCTGCTTTCCGATTGGCACAAAATCATCGCATGGGGCTGGTAAAGAGAGGCGGAGGCAAATTGCCTTAAACAATCTGAGAACAAAGGCAGAGTTTTCCCTCGGATGCTTTTAAAACTTTTCCCCCACCCTCCAGCACGAGGGGAGGCAGTCCTGCCTTGCAAAATGGGGGAATGGCCCAGGAATGGGCTGAGAGAAGGAGAGCATCTTCCACTAAAGCAAGACTCGCTCCAGCTTTTCCAAAGTTTTAAAAGAAAAGAGACATTCCATGCCTAGAGGGCAGTGGAGCAATTTTGATTTTAAAGAGAGAGAGGAGAGAGAGAGAGAGAGAGAGAGAGAGAGGAGAGAGAGAAAGATGACTTGGGAGAAGTGAGCTTTAACAACTCCTGATCCAGTCCCTGGGCATTCATTAATGTTTCATGGTGCTTTCAATTATTGCCTCCTCTGCCACTGCCGTCATCTGTCTCTTCAAATCGGCAGTATAATAACCACTCAAGCAGAAATCCACTCTTCTGTCTGCCCATCCCCTCCCCAGCCTATCCCCACTCCTACCTAGCCAGAGTGGCTAATTCTCCTCCGGATCCCTGCCAGGGACTCTCAGGAGGGGGGGGCTCAGCTACCACCCAGCCCTTCCCCTTATCTGGCTAGGCAGGGAAACAGAGGAAAACTGGTGGGGTGGCAGCCATCTTCTGCAGGAGAAAGCAGGAGGGATTTTTATTCCTCCACCTTCCGGCTTAATTTCAACCCTCTTCCCCTTCCATGCTTCAAAATTTGTACACACAGCTCCCTTTGACAACTTACAGCCTAAAGGCATCAGATGCTGGGATGAAATTGGACCCATACCCACCCACTCACCCGGCTCCCAGGCTTCCTTCTGAGCAGATACACAGGATACCAATTTGTGTTCATAAAATACTATTCTACCAGGGAATCCTAAAAGGAGGAGGAGGAGCGAAGTAAACCATCAAGTCCAATCAGGGATGGGCTGCTGCTGGTTCGCACGGGTTCAGGCAATCCTCTAGCTAAGGATCTGCCCATTTGAGCGAACCCTCTTATGCTGCCCCTGGCTGGCCCCTCCCACCTCTTCCCATGAAAAATGGGAACCAAATTACTTCCACCTATTTGGATAACTGTCCAAGTTAGCTATCATTGTCTGTTGCTTTAACTTTTTACACTATAAAATATGTTTAAAGCAGTGGTGGGTTCCGGATCCCGTTGCAACCGATACACTGCAACAGGAACAGATGTCCACCTCTGGCACACCCACTGCGCACACATGCACACACCACCTCCCTGTGATGCCCCAGCTGTTCAGCGAGGTCGCGCAGGCACTGTACGCTGTGTGCGGGTGCGCATTTGGCTCTTTCCCACAAAAAGTGGTAAGGAACATGTGCGGGTGGGCCCAACGAACCACCATTCCAGTACGGTGGCCGCTGCTCCCAGTGGCTGCTGATACGCCCGTACCAGACCGTACCACCCAGAACCCACCACTGGTTTGAATCTAGGAAATCTGATTCAGGGATCTGATCATATTCAGATGCCTGAACCAGTTCAGATTTTCAGCTCAGATAGGGAAATCAATGTTAGAATATTCATGGCAGGGAAAGACATGGTAACAAGGTCAGCCAATGAATAGGCATAGCGACTAAGTCAGCCAATGGGAGCTTAAACAGATTTGAGTCTGTGCTGCGAATCGAAACTGAAACTACTCTGTCTGCTCTGAATTCTGAACTGAAAACTTTTCTCTGCTGTACTGCTGCTTGTGTTCTGCTTGTAACTTCTACCACGTTGAAAGAATCTACTATTGGTATTGTACATTTATCTTTATATGTTTATAGATGTGTGCTTTCTGGAAGTGATTTTCTGCAACAAACTCTGATAATCATTTCAACTCAGTTTGTACTACTAAGCTGAGTAACCAGATCAAGCTAATTTGACTCAGTCTATATCATCTTTAAAAAACAATTTTAAAAAAGATTTGTGCGTGTACCCTAATTGGCCCAATCAATTTGGAGGCCTCCAAGTTAACAATCTAAATCAATTTTCCAATTCACTTCAGAAACCCTGCTTAGTTCAGAGATTCAACTGAATCTCTTTCAGATCAAATCTTTGACTTGTTCATATACTCCTACTACAGAACTTTAGGCAATGTTGTGGCAGCTTGTTGGTTGGGTCCTTGGTTCCCACTCTCCATTCAGCATGCCAAGATCTCAGTTTGGCCATTGCAATCAAAGCCTTTTATTTTCCTTATCCCCTCCCCCCTCCCTCCCCCTCCCCCTTCCCCTCTCTCTTTAAAAGTTCAATTTTTGGTACATTCCAGCTGGGAACCTTTTTGAGAAAATGGACCTACAGCAAAATAAAAAAAATGGTGATCAGCCATCTTTCAAAATGGGAAAAGAAGAAACTTTGCTTTCCTCTGTCCCCATCTATGACTGGAATGGTGCAATTTAGGAAGACTTGCTTGCATTCCCACAATACATTCAAAGTGCTGTGTGAATCCACCAATGGAGATCAATATATGGTTTTGTACTCAGTCAATCACATTCAATTCAGCAAAGCCATCCAGTGTGCCATTTGAAGGCATCTATTTGAAGACATCTGAGGGCAAGACAAGAAGCAATGGGTGGGAATTAATCAAGGAGAGAAGCAACCTAGAACTAAGGAGAAATTTCCTGACAGTGAGAACAATTAATCAGTGGAACTACTTGCCTCCAGAAGCTGTAAATGCTCCAACACTGGGAGTTTTTAAGAAGAGATTGGACAACCATTTGTCTGAAGTGGTGTAGGATTTCCTGCTTAAGCAGTGGGTTGGACTAGAAGACTTCCAAGGGCCCTTCCAATTCCTTTTTTCTGTTTTTCCTCTAGTTACTGTGGGGTTAACCTATTAAATTTCATTCCAATGGCTGGGAGAAATGTTTACAGAACATCACAAATATAGAATAAATTATGCAGTTTTTAAAATCTAATCCTTAATCAACGTAGTGAATTGCAGTGAATTGCCCCCACAATCCAGGTGTAGAAGCTGGGGCAGAAAAGGAGAAACACAGATTTTCTGTAAGCTTTATCTAAGTGAGTTTATCTTAAAATGTAATTTTTGAATCCACCAATTTCCTAATCCAAAATGTAGAAGAGTCTTCATTTTGCCTAGAGTAGACTTTCCAAAAGCAGGTTTCACCATGGAGTAAACATGGTTAGGAATCAGATAGAAGTTAGATTGCTTATGTTCATAATCTCCTCCACCCTAACATTGCTCTGATTTAAAAGAGAAATATATCTCGTTCTAACGGGAAAAAATATAACTAAGTAATCAGTATGAGCCATGGTGGTGCAGTGACTCAAATGCAGTTTTGCAGGCTAACTCATTGCTCACTGCTAGGAGTTCAATCCTGACCAGCTCAAGGTTGACTCAGCCTTCCATCCTTCCCAGGTCTGTAAAATGAGGAACCAGATTGTTGGGGGCAATATCCTGACTTTGTAAACCGCTTAGAGAATTCCCTATGCCACCATGTTTGAAATTTTGGGCTTGGACAATCTGGAACTGCAATCCAATATAAGCACAGTACACAAAATTGTCTGCTGCAACGTTTTGCCTGTCAACGACTTCTTCAGCTTCAACCACACGGGCAAACAACCTACAAACTCAAGGTAAACCACGGCAAACTCGATTGCAGAAAATACGACTTCAGCAACAGAGGGGTCAATGCCTGGAATGCTCTACTTGACTCCATTGTTACAGCCTCAAACCCCCACAGCTTCAAACTCAAACTGTCTACTGTGGACCTCACCCCATTCCTAAGAGGTCCGCGAAGGGGGCGTGCATAAGCACACCAGTGTGCCTACCATCCAGGGGTGGGTTTCAACCGGTTCGTGGCAGTCCCCGTGAACTGGTTGGTCGGCGAACCCGGAAGTAAGTAACTTCCGGGAACGGCGAAGGGCCCACCCACCCGCCCACGTTCCTTACCCGGTTTTGATGAGTTCTGCGCTTCCACGCATGCTCAGGACGCATACAGCGCCTGCGCGATCCTCCAGGAGCAGCTGGAGCATCGCACAGACGCTAGTATGCATGCGTGCGCTGCGCGCGTGCACGAGGACGCCACCGGCCCCGTTCCAACCGAACCGGTTGGAACGGGGCGAGAAACCCACCCCTGCTACCATCCCTGTCTTACTGTTCCCAATTATCTGTATTAATTTTCCTTTGTTCATCTTTATGTTCTTACCTATACTTGTTATCTTGTACATGTTTAAGTAAGTAAGTAAGTAAGTAAGTAAGTAAGTAAGTAAGTAAATAAGTAAGTAAGTAAGTAAGTAAGTAAATAAATAAATAAATAAATAAATAAGAAAGACTCAGATCTTATTTATTAAGACCTATATAAGTTCTTATTAAGAACGTATACAGGTCTTCCAAAAAGGACCTTCCTACATATAGAAGATCCCATAGTCATCCTACTGAAAATCTACCCTTTCAGTTGATTGACATAGAAACGCCTAGCTCTCCTTGTAAGCTAATAGTACTCAGGAAAGCTAACAAAGCATAGGAGATGCAACTGTAGGTGTATTGATTTATTGATCTGGGGTATAGATTTGATGGTCATTTTGCCAAAAGCTCATTAAGTAGATGTAGGCCACTCTAGGCCTAGTAGCAAAAACAACAAAAAAGAGGTTAGGATTCTCAAAGCAGCCTCTACATTTTTTAACCACTTCTAACAGAAAGAAGGAAGGGGACATCAAATGGGACAACAGAACCTTGTTTGCCATATTCCAGGCTCCCACTAGATAGCAGCAAAAAATACTCTCATTTGCATCTATTCGCTTCCACCTAGTGGTCATATTGTATTGTATTGTATTGTATTTAATAGATTTATAGGCCGCCCAATCCCAGAGGACTCCGAGCAGCTTACAGAAAAGAAACAAATCTTAAAAATAAAGAATTTAAAAAAAAACAGAGAAGATAGATTAAAACCTCATCATGCACCCAATCTGGTCAGGGCTGGACCTCAGTCATGAGGTCAACAGCCCCAGGCCTGCCGGAATAGCCAGGTTTTGATAGCCTTTCGGAAGGCTATATCGAAATTGACATACAGATTCGCTAGTGCACTAGATCAGGGATGTCAAACTCGATTTCATTGAGGGCCACATCAGGGTTGTGTTTGACCTCAGGGAGCCAGGGTGGGCATGGCCGGGGGGAATAGCCAGCTTGACATCACTTGTGTCGGTGGTGCCTGTGGTGGCCTGAGTACTCTGCCATCGAAAATGGGCTCCTGCATTCCGTTTTTGGCTGCCATGGGCTCCTGCAATCCTCTGCCAACAAAAACAGAGCTCGGGAGGACCTTACGCTGTTTTCACTGGCGATCCACTATTTCCAGGGCGGCCTTGCAATAGCAATAGCAATAGCAGTTAGACTTATATACTGCTTCATAGGGCTTTCAGCCCTCTCTAAGCGGTTTACAGAGTCAGCATATTGCCCCCAACAACAATCCGGGTCCTCATTTTACCCACCTCGGAAGGATGGAAGGCTGAGTCAACCCTGAGCCGGTGAATTTGAACAGCCAAACTGCAGAACTGCAGTCAGCTGAAGTAGCCTGCAGTGCTGCATTTAACCACTACGCCACCTCGGCTCTTCTTGCAAGCAGGATCTAAGGACCCCGTGGTCCGGATCTGGCCCCTGGGCCTTGAGTTTGACACCCCTGCACTAGAAAGAAAATGGGATTGTCCCAAAACAGAAAAAAATGGCCTGAAACCTGCTTCAGCTGTGACCCCATCTAGGACTTTCTTTGCCCCGAATCTCTCTGCTTCAGCCCTTTATCTACAAACACCACAGGGTTGTGGAGGACATTTCAAGAAGTGTTTTGAATCCTCAAAAATAGTTTATCTGTATACTAAGCCTTGAGTACGCATCCAAATATGTTGCCGTTTAAGCACGTTTTGCCAAAAAAATAAAGGGGAGGAGGGAGAAAAGCTGGACCCTGCATATGGAGAGGAATAGATGAGATTGGCTCCCCACGAGCAGGGATCCAACATGGGCAGACTTTTCCGGCAGTTACCAGATGGTCGCATGAGTTGGCCCTCAGTCATCCATGGGTAGATTCCAGTTTTCCATTGGCACAGGAGAATTTCGTTCCTCTGGCTTCCCTCATCCCTCCGCCGACATTTTCTTTTTTTCACAAATTGGGCTCACGACAAGACCGTTAAAAGCCTTGCACGGGTTCTGTCCAGGAAGCACCAAGCCTGAGGTGAGCTTTCTTCATATGGATCTGGACAAGGGCAAAAACTAAGCAGTGGTGGGATTCAGCCGGTTCGCACCTATCCGGGAGTACCGATTGGTAAATTTCTAAGCAGTTCGGAGAACCGGTTGTTGGAAGAAATCTCATTTTGTTTTTTCCCACTTTACAGGGCTAATCCTGTATGGAAGGCAGGAAGGAAACATTCTGGTGTTGATTCTAGCCTAATATTTATTGCCCTGCTTACAGAAACTGCCTCTCCCGTTCACCCTTATTACATTGTAACAGCTAAGGTGAAGTGCCCATCAACACGAGTGATGTTGAGTTGAGTCGTTACTTTTAAAGCCCTACATGGTATCGGACCTGGTAACCTGAGAGACCGCCTCCTGCCAGTCACCTCCCAAAGACCTATTAGATCCCACAGACTAGGCCTCCTCCGGATTCCATCTGCCGGCCAATGTCGGCTGGCGACCCCCCGGGGGAGGGCCTTCTCCATAGCTGCTCCGACCCTATGGAACGATCTCCCCGTTGAGATCCAGACCCTTACTACCCTTCCGGCCTTCTGCAAAGCAACTAAGACCTGGCTGTTCCGGCAGGCCTGGGGCTGTTGAATTATCCAGCCCCATCCTATGTTATGACTGTTGCTGAATTTTTAATTGTTGTTTTTATTTTTGTACCCCCCCCTTCCCTTCTTATTGTTAGCCGCCATGAGTCTTCCGGGAGTAGGGCGGCATACAAGCTAAATAAAAACTCAAACTCATGCCCACCCAGTCACATGACCATCGAGCCACGCCTACCAAATTGGTCATTAGGGCACAGAACTGGTCCTTAAATTATTTGAATCCCACCACTGAAACTAAGTCTCTGAAAGGCTGGAAACATATAAGGGACTCTAGATTGGCAGCCAAGAACTTGCTTTGCAGAAGGAAAGTCACACTCCAAACTCTGCGTGTCAGCATTGTGATATCACCACAGGGGTGAAATCCAGCAGGTTCTGACAGGTTCTGGAGAACCGGTAGTGGAGGTTTTGAGTAGTTCGGACAACCAGCAAATGTCACCCTCTGGCTGGTCCCAGAGTGTAGTGGGATTGGGGATTTCACATTATCCTTCCCCTGCCACGGCCACCAAGCCACACCATGTCCACCAAGCCATGCCCACAGAACCGGTAGTAAAAAAAATGAATTTCACCACTGCATCACCATATAGCTTGTATGAATGATGTAACTTGGGTCAGTGATTCCACACAAATGACTTGCATTTCTTTATCTGTATTATGTGATGTCATCCCAATGTCAGCTTTGCACACCCAACACATATGGTGTCACTTGCGTCCCTTGACAGTCGCTTGGATGACCTTGTAGTCCCGTCAAGATTTCCAGCTACACTTAAGTATCAAACTAAGCTATATTACCTTTGCAGTGATTTGTTTCTCTGGTGCTTGACGTTTTGTGCAAACACAACCCTTTGGTTAGTTTGTGGCACAAGGCGCGGTTGTGCAAATCCCTTTAACAACCAGGTTAAGCAAGGAATCTCAAGCCAGCACTTTCTAGCCATGCCAGTGGTAGAGGGTTACCGTAGCTGCCTTCTTTCAGGCCAATCAGACATATAATTGCAAGCCATTCACCAGATTAGGACAGAACGGTGCTGTTACACCAGCTGCCACTGGGACATTAAGAGTTAAATAATTAAAAATGGATTTGAATACATTCATTTGACTTAGCATTCCATCCGGTTCCCTATGTCACTTTTCTTTTGCCAAGATGACTTTGATTGCACACAACCAAATATTTTGTGTTGCACTTTGCCATTGTGTTGGCTTGACAGACATATTCCTACATGGTCCATGCCATATGGGCTTAGAACAGGGGTGACAAACTCAATTTCATTGAGAGCCACATCAGGGATGTGTTTGACCTCAGGGGCCCGGCTCTACGTCACTTATGTCGGGGGTGCCTGTGGTGGCCCCAGTGATCTGCCAGTGAAAACGGTTTCCCAAGCTCCGTTATCTGCTGCAACTGCCTCCTGCAATCCTCCGCCAGCAAAAACAGAACTTCGTTCTCACGAAACGACTGTGATTCCCCCCCCCAAAACCCTTTGCCTGCAAGTCTGCTCCTCAACCTCTTTTCAAGCCCAGATGTTCCCCGTGGAACCGTTTCTGGGAACGCACACAACCACCACCACCCCGTCTCTCTCCAAAACACCCAAGCCAGTCTCCTCCTTGCAGGCTTCCCCCCCTAGCCCCCCCCCTGGAATCGCCAAGCTTTTAGAATGAATTCCCCCATAGAGCACTGCCTTAGGTGGAACTAACACATATTATTTTTATACGACATCTTTAGGATCCCGACAGAGACAATCGTTCTAACATGCATGCAATGATGACGCTCCTGTTTTTTCCTGCTCAAACTGAGGCCCGTTAAATGCTTTGTTAGTTGTATGTAAATACGTCTGCACTGTTAATAAACTTTGCAATTGGAAGGGGGAAAAAAAAAGAACTTGGGAGCTCGTTTTCTCTGGCAGAGGCACTGTGGGCCAGTCCCCCATTGTTTCCAGGGTGCCCCGCGGGCCAGATCTAACCACCTCATGGGCCCGGCCCGGGCCCCGGCCCCCGGCCCCGGCCCCCGGCCCGGCCCCCGGCCCTTGAGTTTGTCACCCCTGGTTTAGAACTACAATTTTAGGATGTTTCAGCCAGGTTCACCATATCTAGACCATCTCAAGCCTGCGATCATTGCTTTAAAAAAGAATTAGTCTCTAAACAGAGCAATAGGAATGGCAATCTAGCAGTTAGCAGCAGTTAGACTTATATACTTATACTTATAGAGCCAAGGTGGCGCAGTGGTTAAGTGCAGCACTGCAGGCTACTTCAGCTGACTGCAGTTCAGCAGTTCGGCTGTTCAAATCCCACCAGGCTCAAAGTTGACTCAGCCTTCCATCCTTCCGAGGTGGGTAAAATGAGGACCCGGATTGTTGTTGGGGGCAATATGCTGACTCTGTAAACCGCTTAGAGATGGCTGAAAGCCCTATGAAGCGGTATATAAGACTAACTATTGCTACTATTGCTATACCACTTCATAGGGCTTTCAGCCCTCTCTAAGCAGTTTACAGAGTCAGCATATTGCCCCCACAGTCTGGGTCCTCATTTTACCCAACTCAGAAGGATGGAAGGCTGAGTCAACCTTGAGCCGGTGAGATTTGAACCGCCGAACTGCAGCTAACAGTCAGCTGAAGTGGCTGCAGTACTGCACTCTAACCACTGCGCCACCTCGGCTCTTATTCTATTTACACTAGCTACCTATGAATTAGTCTTCTACCAACCCTGGGAAATCTGATCAATATTAATCCAGGTGGTCAAACTTTAGTTTGTTGTGAAAACTTGACTGATATACTCCTATGTATTCCTCTTTTCTTTTTAATTTCTTTTTAGATCTTTACACTTTTCTTTTCTGCTTTGCTTTGTTTTACACTCTTTATTGTTATTTATTATTGCCTTCAGCGATCGTTTTCTTTTTATCTTATTACTTCATTTATCTTATTATCTTACAAAGCAATAAAAATCATTTTTACAAGACCTGACCATTCTGCATTCAAATAAAAGGCATTTCATGAAAAGAATTTAGGCTTAGAGTCCATTTCATTCCTTTCCCCTTGGAGATTAAATCTTTCGCAGTTGTTCCAAAAGTCCTTTTTCAAAAGCCGAATGGGCTTTTTTGTGTGTGTGTGTTTCTACATGAAGATGTTTCGCTTCTCACCCAAGAAACGTCTTCAGTTCTGACTGAATGGCGGAGAATGGAAGTGCTGTCAGTCAGATGACTGCAAGGGATGTAAATCCTTCCATCCTGCATCATTCAGTCAGAACTGAAGAAGCTTCTTGGGTGAGAAGCAAAATGTCTTCAGTGAAAACAAAGAAAGTCCAGTTGCCTTTTGACATTGATACTTTATCGATTAGCCCTTGGGCCATTTCAAAGTGCAAAGTTCTAGAAAGAAATTATGACTACAATTTGATAAAAGCAGTTTAAAGTTTAAAGATCAAACACAATTTGAAATGAAATTGGACTAAAATAGGATTTAAAATGGAATTGGGATAAAATACAGCCTAAAATGAATTTGGAATAGAATATAATAATTTAAGATATAGATAAAATACGATAAAATTATATTTCGGTGTCACTCCTGCAATCTACCCCAATCAGTCCCACATACGCAGATCTCAACCAAACCATTTTGTTTTAAGTGCTGTGCTGTGTTAAATGTTATTTTCAGGTTCTGGCCACACATAAGGTAAGTTTTTGCTTAATTTTTTGTTCTCTATATACAATTATAGGTATACATTCACATAGTTATTATTCTTTTTTGCATTTGTTCTCATACATTTGTCATTCCATTTACAGGGTTATAACGTATCATTTGGGTTGCTTTGTTTACCATCCCTCACCTGTTTTGACACCACCTTCTTTTCCCTTTCTTTTTTCTCTCCCTCCCTCCTCTACTTTCTCCCTTCCTCTCTCCTTTCCCTTCTTTCTTCCCTTACCTCTCCCCTACTCCTCTCTTCCTCTTCCCCCCTCTACCCTCTCTCCTTCTCCCTCCTATCTTCCTCTCACCTCTATCTTCATTCCCTTCCCTTCCTCTCCTCTCTTCCTCTCTTCCTCTTCCCCCTCTACCCTCTCTCCTTCTCTCTCCTATCTTCCTCTCCTCACCTCTATCTTCCTTCCCTTCTGTTCCTGTCCTCCTCTCTTCCTCTTCCCCCCTCTACCCTCTCTCCTTCTCCCTCCTATCTTCCTCTCCTCATCTCTATCTTCCTTCCCTTCTCTTCCTCTCCTCACCTCTATCTTCCTTCCCTTCTCTTCCTCTCCTCCTCTCTTCCTTACTTTTTCTATTGTTGTAGATGTCTCTTGTTTTCAGGTTCTGGTAAGGTAAGTTGTTTTGATATAGGGATCCCAATGAGTCATTTGGTAAATGGACCAAGGTACCTATCCCTCACCCCCCTATACAAGCAACAATCAAATAGGAGCCAGGTCTTCCACTTCTGCTGCTCCGCAAATTCAGAGATGTCCATTGTAGGGCATAGAATGGAATTGCCCATATCTGACCATTGTGTCAAGCTGTTCGAATCTTGCGTGCGTAAATATCTCCCTAAGATGGCTTGGCAGTTTTAACTTCAAATTAACTTCAGTTGCCTTTTGAAAAAAGCACCTTTGGGACCACCATGGCCTGGATGACTGAAAATCTGCCTAGCCATCTTTCATAGATGGTTTTGCCCCATCACCATGAAAAGTAAACATGAACCAAGTGGGCTAAAATAATTTTACACAGAATTCATCTAGGCACCTAGAAAAGCAACATTTTTCCCCCAACGGCCATGTTACATCATAGTTAACATTTGTTTTAAAAAATAAATGAAAATAAAATGATCTAATGTCTTCTGAATTGGATCAATTTTGTAGTGCAAAAATGGAAAACCTGAGCAATAAATCATAAAGCTTTTAGCTTAGACTTTGGGGGTTTTCCCAGGTCATCCCAGCCCAGCACTGGTCTTGTTCCAAATTATTATTTTCTTCTAAAAATTGTTAGAAGGGATTTTTTAAAAACAAAACCTGCAACAGGAGAATGCTAGGAAGGAAAAGTGGTTTTTTGCACGTCGAACCAAAAGTCCTTCTTTTATTCTTTCATTTTTAGTTTTGGTTGCATCAGGGGAGAAATCAACTGACTTTTGCTACCGGTTCGCAAATGTGAACGCACACGCCACCTCCACGCATGTGCAGGATCTTCCACACATGCGCAGAGCATTAAAAACGAACGTGATGATGTCGGGGCAGGTGGGCGGAGCCTGCTACTGAGCATGCCTGCAAAGGTAAGTAGAACAGCAAGGGGGGAATCTGCTGTGCCACATAATTTAGATTAGCTAGAAAGCAGGAAACCCTGCTTTCTGGCTAATATAAGTCACAGCTGATCATCAGAAATATCAATTCGTCTGAACTGGTAGCATTTTTTTGCTACTGGTTCGGGAAAACTGGTAGTATTTTTTACTGCCGGTTCGCCCAAACCATTCCGAACTGGTCCAAACTGATCTGAACTGGTCCGAACTGGTAGTATTTAATCCCTGGGTTGCATCCACAATGTTTCATCTCCTGAAAAGAGCATTCATCCTCTACATTATGTTGGTGACTGGCAGGGGTGGGTTCCTGCCAGTTCTAACCTCTTCTATAGAAATCCACAAATCTACAGTGCCATTTAGAACCGGTTCCAGCTCCCTCCCCCTGCCTGTCTGCACATCATAAAGATGAAGAGCGAGAGGAGGAATTCTGGGAGTTGAAGTCCACAAGTCTTAAAGCTGTCAAGTTTGAACACTCCTGGGTTTTTTTTGTAAAGGGTTATTTAACAGCTTTAACAGCTTTAAGACTTGCGTGGTTCAAATGCCAGTTTCTGAGCCAACATTTTGTTTGCTAAGCAAGAGCGTTGTTAAGTGAGTTTCACCACATTTTACAAGTTTGCCACACCCACCCAGTCACATGGCTGGCAAGCCACTCCCACCCAGTCACATGGCCAGCAAGCCACTCCCACAAAGCAGTCCATACCTACAGAAGAGGTTCTAAAAAATTTTGAAACCCACCACTGGTGACTGGGTTATCATTAGAGACATAACTCCTAACATGAATTTTCTACCTTTTTCATCATTAAATTGTTCAAGAATGCTGTAAATGACAGTTGCTGGAGAAGCCTAAAATTATTCTTTGGTGTGCTATTTAAAAGATATCACATCCCCTGTAGATTTAAAGCCTTCATTAATATTATAAATAGCTGCAAAAATACTTATAGAAAACACTGGGAAACAGAAGAAGCACTTAAACTAATGAACTGATATAGAAAGTTTTGAAAATAAACATTGCTGGTGAGCTTTTTCATGAGAGGTCAATAGAATTCTGGCAAAGATAATACAAAAAACATCATTGCCACTTTTTAAAAGCATAAATTTCAGGATAAGATACAGGCAAAGCATCTTCGTTTTCCACCTTACATTCCTGATAGTGTTTGCTACAAAAAAAATGGCACGATGAAAATAGAAATGCTAATGTATCCGTTGCATTTTGAGAGCTGGAATCCGGAATTTATATCTGCGAAGAAAACAAGGGTGTTTGGGAACCCACCCTAAATAGGCTTTCTGTCCAATTCAATTTCTTCCTCTGCAAAATGGATCCATTTTTCTGAGTCGCTGCTCAATTGTCACAAACCATTATTGCATTCTATCTTCTCTCATAATCACCATATCAAGTCAATTATGGATTGTGAGCCCATTTATAATTATTACGACGTCCCAATATATTTTCTGCTTCTCATTTTCTCAGGTCAATTCTGTCAAGGAATTTGAAGATCTTGCTTTCTTAGAAGTCACCCGAGATCGTTACCTAGAGAACACACATCATTTCTCTTTTAATGGTTGAAAAGTTGGGGGAAAAAGGTCACGTTACACTCAACAGAATCAGTATTCTGAGGCTAGTACTGCAACAAATCCCCTAACCATCACCGCCATCGCCACACCATTCGCGCCAGCCGTGTATGTGCACCCCATTGCGTGCCAGTGCCACTCGTGGCCAACTGCCGGACCCGAGACCAGGAGAATGGCCTGCTGCGCCTATCCCCTCTTTCCTCTTCTTCTTGGGGTCTCAAATATTCATCATAAAATTGCTCCACCGTCTCTTTGGGTGCCAGTCAATTCCCATTGTTGAGGTTGTGTTTCCTGCTCAATGCATCTCTTAAAATGGGGGGAGATAGGGTGTGCATGTGTGACAGAGAGAGAGAGAGAAAGAGAGGGAGAGAGAGAGAGAGAAAGAGAGGGAGGGAGGGAGAGAGAGCGAGAGAGAGAGAGAGAGAGAGAGAGAGAGAGAGAAAGAGGGAGGCAGGGAGAGAGAGAGAAAGAGAGGGAGGGAGAGAGAGAGAGAAGGAGGCAGGGAGAGAGAGAGAAAGAGGGAGGGAGAGAGAGGGAGGGAGAGAGAGAGAAGGAGGGAGGGAGAGGGAGAGATTGTCTTCCTGATGTAAGATTAGGCACTTTGTTCTCTGCAGGCATCATAGACCCAGGAAAAAGAAGTTCTGCTTCTCTGCCCCTCCCCCAGCCAGACTCTTTACATCCACTAATCCTTAGAAATGCTAAGATATTTAAATGTGGTATTTTCAAGTCTAATCAACGTAATAAAGCTGCTTTGACTGCCAGTCGAATTTCATTCGTTCCCTCTGCCAGATTGGTAGTGATTGAATCCAAAGGGAGGGTGTAATTAGGCTAATGTCAGGGGTCACTCAGAAGGCCGGCCCACCATTAAGTGGGATTTTAACACACACACACACACACACACACACACACACACACACACACACACACACACTGTCCAAGAGTAAAGAGCCCAGCTAACTCCAAGAAGGGGGGAAAAAAACCCTGCAGTCCCATAGGAAATGGCTCTGCCCTCCTCCATAATAACCACCTTTCCAATATCAAAAGAGTGGAAAAATCAAAGTCTACGTGTGTGCAAATGAAGGAATGCTAATTATTCTCACTGCATTTCAGTGGGGAAAGGGGAATTTAGAACTCCAATAGATACCACACACTGGGGCCAGGGACGCAGTGGCTCAGTGGCTAGGACGCCGAGCTTGTCGATCAGAAAGGTCGGCAGTTCAGCGGTTCGAATCCCTAGCGCCACGTAATGGACTGAGCTCCCTGTCAGGGCAGCCTCCCTCAGTAACCAAGAAAGGAACCACTCAGCTCCATTTTGCAGAATTAGGAGTACTTTTACTGGTTATGAGTAGAAGGCAGCTAAGCAATGCAAGATCTGAGGCAAAAGCGGGCGTAATCATAGATATCAATATGTGACCCAACTCCCTCCCCCTGGTAATCCCATCCCATAGTCCAATCCGCACACCCCTCAGGTGTCATGTGGGATTCATCTTCAAAAAACATCATCAGGTTGGTATGCCGGACAGTTGGCCTTGGCGGCAAATCCACTTTCTGCAGCATGCGCAGTAGACAGTGAGAACAAACTCCCTTTCTACAATCACTCCTCTACTGAAAGCTTCCCCTCCCAAATACCATGCCACCCATTCCCCGTTTCAATGGCAGCCGAAAGCAAGTAGCGAAGCAGAGGCTGACACTCCTGTTACTTGTCCCAGCTTCTGCCAACCTAGCAGTTCGAAAGCAGGTAAAAATGCAAGTAGAAAAATAGGGACCACTTTTGGTGGGAAGGTAACAGCGTTCCATGCGCCTTCGGCATTTAGTCATGCCGGCCACATGACCACGGAGATGTCTTCGGACAGCGCTGGCTCTTCGGCTTTGAGATGGAGATGAGGAACGCCCTCTAGAGTCGGGAACGACTAGCACATATGTGCGAGGGAAACCTTTACCTTACCACATTGGGGAGGGTTAGTTAGAGAAATGGCTGCAGGGAGTTATCTGGTCTTGATTTTCCCCAATCTCTCTCTTGCACACCAATATTCTTCCCTGACAGTCTTCATATCACCTAGTGAACCAGTTAATCCATTTTCTGCATTTGCCCTGTACAAACAGCCATCAACTCAGCCTCTGGCTTGTACTCCATATTAATTAGCCATATCAAAATAAAACATTACAGGCCAAGATGAACAAACCAGGCACTTCAGATTCCATGGATGTGATTAGTAAGTGGTGTTATGCAAGTACAATCATCCAGTGCTTTGCATTTTTGTCTTTTTGGATTTGGGATTCCTTTGACTTCACATATAAATCATCTACATGGACACCACTATAATAGTATGCTTAATATACTCATCTATAGCTAGACAACACCTTCTCTATGGCCTACAACCTGCTCATCAGAGATTAAAACCCAAGAAAATCTTCCTTAGGTCGACAGAAGTCTTCAAAGAATTTGAAAGCAGAATGGCCTATGGAAAATTATAATAGAATAGAATAAAATAGAATTACAGAGTTGAAAGGGACCCTTTGTTTAGGCAAGAAACCCAAAACCACTTCAAACAAATGGTTATCCAATCTCTTCTTAAAACTTCCAGTGTTGGAGAATTCACAACTTCTGCAAGTTGTTCCACTGATTCATTGTTCTGTCAGGAAATTTCTCCTTATTTCTAAGTTGCTTCTCTCCTTGATTAGTTTTCACCCATTGCTTCTTGTCCTGCCTTTAGGTGCTTTGGAGAATAGCTTGACTCCCTCTTCTTTGTGGCAACCCCTGAGATATTGGAACACTGCTATCATGTCTCCCCTAGTCCTTCTTTTCATCAGACTAGCAGTTCGAAAGCAAGTAAAAATGCAACTAGAAAAATAGGAACCACTTTGGTGGGAAGGTAACAGCATTCCATGTGCCTTCGGCGTTTAGTCATGCTGGCCACATGACCACAGAGATGTCTTTGGACAACGCTGGCTCTTCGGCTTTGAAACGAAGATGAGCACCACCCTGTAGAGTTGGGGACAACTAGCACATATGTGCGAGGGGAACCTTTACCTTTACCTAAAACTTTTCAACTTTGTACCACAGGGCAATTTTCCATATGTGTTGTCAAAAATTGTATGCTGAACTTCCAATATGCTGATAGCGCATCTATTTTTTTTTAAGTCCAATATAATGGAGAGGCATGGGTTGAGATCTCCACCTCCCATCCTCTCTTGTGAAATTATCCCTTCCCTCTCAAGGCCTTGTAGCTTTTGACCACTGGGGGAAAAATAATTTTTAAAAAGGACAATCCCATAGCAAAAAGGTTATCCATCTCTGGTTTGCCGGATGACATATTAACACCATGGCCATTTTGATGGAGAAGTCCCCGATGGTTAGCCTTTCAGCTTTCCTCTCTTGTCTGCCTCTTATTCCTGAAAGGAATATTGAAAAACTCCACACCTGTTTTATAGAGGTCCTTTCTGAGCTACTCTGCCTCTCTGCCAAACATCTGGGCTAACATCCCAAGAGAGTTGGGAAATTGTGTTAATAAGATTTCAGCTGGTCATGCTTGCATGTTAATTAGTTTATTGTGAACTCAACAAAACTTCAAAAAAAGGAATCAAGTTCACCCAGAGGACATCTTTCCTGATTATGAAAAGCAGCTTTGTTCATAGTGATTTGGCCAGTTGTGATTGATCAATTTGAGTTTCCATCAGCGCAATATCAAGTCTTGTACAGATAGTCCTTATAACAGTTCAATTAGGTTGCTGCCGGTGTGAAAACAGTGACTTATGACTGTTTTTCACCCTTGTTAGGAATATAATTCTAACGGTTGGGTTGGCAATATATAAATCATGTAACAGTATTGCACCTGTTTCTTTAAATCATACTGTAAAATGTGATTGGTTGCTGTTTTCCTCATTCGGCCCTAAGAGGGAGCCAGAATGACTGTTAGCTCTCTGTTCGTATGATGCTGGGCTGATCTGATCTGAGTGTTTTGAAAGCTGGCTGTTAGAAAGTGCCGTGAGCTATTGTAAGTTTTGCAACTGCTAGCAAACTTTGAGTACTGAACTGATTATATGATTATGGAGTATGTTATTTGGATTATCCCTTAACTGAAATACGTTGATGACTGACTGTCTTATCCATGTATGACTTGGACTGTTTGATGGACTCTGATACCTCTATTTCCACGAAAGTAAAAGCCTATTTAAACTGCAGTGTCTCTGTATGCTGGTTTGTGTGTTCTCCAACACAACTCTCACAATGCTTCTCTGAACACACTCATTCTCCCAACGGGGAGCTTACCTTACAACCCTTATGACCATTGCAGCGTCCCCATGACCACTTGATCAAAATTCAGATGCTTGGCAGTTGACTCATATTTACGACGGTTGCAGTATGCCAGCATCATGTGATTCCCTTTTGCAACCTTCTGGAAAGCAAAGTCAGATTTACTCAACAACCATGTTACTGTCAGGCCTGCAGCCATCTTTCCTTTTGAGTTCTTTGGCCTGCCATACTTTCTATTATTCTACTATGCATTTTCTATTGTGGTAAAATGGGAGGGGGGGATGGTACAGAGTTAGATGATGTGTAGCCATAACAAAATTCTTTCTAGAAAGCCAAGGTCATCCTTTGTCTTTGCACCTTTGCACCTGACCGGATCTGGATGGGTGGAACTGCCAACATGTCAGTGAAAGATTGGACCATGTGATGGACTTGTGGATTGTGGGGGCAAGATTTTGAACTTTCAACTAGATGGGGAAAACCGGGAAGCTTTCAGATTCGGGTTTTCCCAGATGTGCCAACATGGCTCTCTTAATAAATTGGAACTTTGAGCAATACTTTGCCTTGGACTCTGATTTACTTTTGGATGCTATTTGGAACCCTGACATTTACTAATTTAACAAGTGCAGTGATTCCTTTAACAACTGTGGCAAGTAAGATTGTAAAATAGGGCAAAACTCACAAGAGATTTCTCACTGAGCAGGATAAACGTTGGGTTCAGTTGTGGGCGTACGTTGAGGACTATCTGTCCAAAGTATTTAGTTCTTAACCATGGATGAGGCCATGTATTCAGTCCACTTTACATTTCCATTGAAACTACGACTTTCATTTTTCCTAACAATGGGCTTTCTAAACACCAGGGAACTGAAGGGCATCTGTTTGATGTCAGATTCAAAGCTTGGCAAAGAGTTTCCCCTTAAACCAGCTACTCAGAAGCCCTCTAATCTACCCTCTGCCCAGGAGCATCCAACTACTATGACATTTACTCCACTGATTTCATTCTTTGGGACGGGGGTGGGTGGGGAGAGGAGGGCTCTGGGGCCGCATGTGGCTCTTTCATCCCTCTGCTGTGGCTCCCTATCCCTCAAAATATACCTCGCAATTGCCAATGTCTGATACCTGCCAGCTCACGATTGATTGAACTTTTCGACCACCAGTAGGCCAATCATGGATAAATCCAAGAAAAGTTTCGGAAGAAAACAGAACATTTAATTCAACTACATATGCTGGTTTCCCTGGCACAGGAAGGGTTTTGTGGCTCCTGCTGTTTTCTTTTCCGTGGGAAACGGGTTTAAATGGCTCTTTGAGTGTTTAAGGTTGCTGACCCCTGCCTTAGGTTGTGAGAAGCATAGACACACACACATCAGCAGCAACAGCAGCATTCTCTGAAGGTTATTTGGGGAGGATGCAAAAATGGGCGTAGGGCTCTGCATGCAATTTGCCAACCCAAACCCTGAAGGGAGAGGTGGCCCCTTCCCCTCTCCCCCCCCCCATAAAAAAACTCCTGTCCAATTTGCAGACCCAAGAGAAACTTCATGTTGAGTTTAAAGCCGAGAGAGGAAGACCAAACCTTCAACCGGAAGCCTTTGACATCATCTGCTACCAGATCCTTTCCAATCCAGGTTTATATTTTTAGAGCACAATTAGGAAAAAAGAATATTTTTAATAGATTTAAGCAACGGGAGAGGCCAGAATTTGGACCCCGGGCTGCCGCGCGCTTTGTGTGCCCCCTGCCAGCTCGAGCTCTGGGTTTCTCTCCTTTCCTTGATTCTCGGAGCCAAAAGAAATGATGAATAAAAAACGGAGCCCTCCTTCTCCGGGTGAGAGGCGCTCTTGGCAAGAGCCGCCTTCGTTCCAGACCCTCTGATCTTAGGCTGATTATTCAAAGCATCCCCCAGTTTCAAAAACTCGGCTCCTACTTTTGCTGAATCCCTTCCTCTCTGGGCCCCGCAAGACGCCGCCGCGAGTTGGAGCCGAGAGGCAACGGTGGTTATGAAAGCGATGAAGGGGAGCCAATCCGTTTTTCGTGGCAGCCCTGGGCCAGCAGGAAAAACAGCTGCCGCACGTGGGAAGGAAAAGGAAGGAGGGGGTGGGTGGGAAAGGGAATAAACAATTTTTAATAGATCGAGGGGGAGGGGAGGACCACAAGTCAGGCCACTGTATTAATTCAGAGAGACAGGAAGTATGTTATGTGTAGGAGATTTCCAAGCGGGAGCCAAAAGGAGGGAAAAAAAAATAAATTGATTTGGATCTCCAGGCTGTAAGCCCACGTTTGAGTTCTTCCAACGAAGTGGCCACGGGTAGCCCCCGAAGTTCAGCCCCGAGGAAGGTCTCCTCTCTCCTTCATCCAAAAGGTTATCGGGATAAATATATAAACGCGCCTATCAATCTGCAGCAAAAACGTATCCCCAAACGTATCCTTGATTGGCATGCATGCTTCAGCGCGCTTTCTCTCCCCCTTTTTCCCTTTCTTTCAGCTAGCAAAGCAAAAAAAAAAAAAACAACAGGTGAGGTTTAAACCATTTGGCTTCCCCTGAAAGCAGCATCGCCACCGGCAAATTGCAGCAAAGGTGAAAGAACAACCACAAAGGAGGGTTTCAGACAGAACTCGGGGAGGCGAACCGCTGTTTTCATTCCCGGATTTGCCCCCAGAGCGACGCAAGGTCAAAGCGGGGGGGAAATGGAAGATTAAAACAAGGATGGCTCCTTCTCCGTCGTGCTGTATTATTGAAGAAAAACTGTTTTGGGGGAAACAATATTTCCTTCCCCGATGTTGCCTATTTAGTATTCTCCTAACTGCCTGGCATAAAAGTTGGGAGAGAGACAATCTGGAGAACTTTGGAGACCCAACACTGCTTAAAGAAGAGAGGCGCCTAGGAGACCAGCTAAAGCCCAGGGCTCCCTTAATTCTAATTTGACATATTAGCAAACCAAGAAAGAGCACCAGCTGTTGAGAGTCTTATGTTTATAGCCAAATGCTTTTGTTTCCCCTGCACCTTCCCCCTCCCCAAAATTTGAATAAATGTTGCCATGCTCTCTTCCCCCACCCCTGCCACCATCAACTTTGCTTTCTTCATGTCAATGAATACTTCAGCTTCAACCGCAACAACACAGGAACACACAATTGATACCAACTGATGGTAAACTGCTCCAAACACGATTGCAGAATATACGACTTCAGCAACAGTGGTCAATGCCTGGAATCAGGGGTGGGTTCCTGCCAGTTCTAACTTCTTCTATAGAAGAGGTTCCACAAATCTACAGTGCCGTTTAGAACTGGTTCCAGCTCCTTCCCCCCTGCCCGTCCCCACATCATCAAGATGAAGAGCGAGAGGAGGAATTCTGGGAGTTGAAGTCCACAAGTCTTAAAGCTGTCAAGTTTGAACACCCCTGGGGTTTTTTTCTAAAAAGTTAGGGGTGCAAGGGTCTTGTAACTTGACAGCTTTAAGACTTGCACATTTCAATGCCAGAATTCCTGAGCCAACATGACTGGAGGAGGAATTCTGGGAGTTGAAGTTCACAAGTCTTAAAGTTGTCAAGTTTGAACACCCCTGGGGTTTTTTTCTAAAAAGTTAGGGTTGCAAGGGTCGTGTAACTTGACAGCTTTAAGACTTCCACATTTCAAGGCCAGAGTTCCTGAGCCAACATGACTGGAGGAGGAATTCTGGGAGTTGAAGTCCACAAGTCTTAAAGCTGTCAAGTTTGAACACCCCTGGCTGGTTTTTTCTAAAGGGTTAGGGGTGCAAGGGTCTTGTAACTTGACAGCTTTAAGACTTGCGTGCTTCAAATGCCAGAGTTTCTGAGCCAACATTTTGGTTGCTAAGCAAGAGCGTTGTTAAGTGAGTTTCACCACATTTTACAAGTTGGCTACAGCCACCCAGTCACATGACTGCCAAGCCACTCCCACCCAGTCACATGGCCGGCAAGCTACTCCCACAAAGCAGGCCACACCTACAGAAGAGATTCTAAAAAAAATTGAAACCCACCACTGCCTGGAATGCACTACCTGACTCTGTGGTTTCTTCCCCAAACCCCAAAACTTTAACCTTAGACTATCTACTGTTGACCTCACCCCATTTCTAAGAGGTCTTTAAGGGGCGTGCATAAGTGCTCCAGCGTGCCTACCATCCCTTATGCCACTAGACTTGAAATTTTGGGCTTAGACAACTTAGAACTTTGTTGTCTTCTATCCAACTTAAGTACAGGACATAAAATTAGCTGCTAATATGTCCTACCTGTCAATGAATACTTCAGCTTCAACCATAACAACACCCGAGCACACAATAGATGCAAACTCAAGATAAACCGCTCCAAACTTGATTGCAGAAAATACAACTTCAGCAACAGAGTGGTCAATGCCTGGAATGCGTTACCTGACTGTGGTTTCTTCCCCAGACCGCCAAAACTTTAACCTTAGACTATCTATTGTCGACCTCACCCCATTCCTAAGAGATCTTTAAGGGGCGTGCATAAGTGCACCAGTGTGCCTATCGCCCCTGTCCTAATATTCCCTTGCATTCGTATCCATTTCACGTATTCATAATCATGTTTATGCTGATATCTCTTATTGAATTCATGCTTGAAGAAATAAATAAAGGAGGTGCATTGCACCAGCGCCATATTGGATTTGGGAGTGAGTGTGTGTACAGGGAGGAAGAGAGAAAATGTGCCACGGTCCACACCCAATCTTGATTCCACCTCGCCTTGGCGAGTCCCTTTTGAATGCAACGCTCCAGAGAGTGGAGCAAGGAACACAATGCCTGGAATTTATTCTGCAGGAAGAATGCTGGAGTTATCAATGTAGATAAATGCAGTAAATAAAGATGCAGCATCGCCGTCTTTGCCTTTGATGTACAGATGATAGGGTTTTTTTCTTTCCTTTTTGCCTGTGCATTTGAGTTCTTCTCCCCCACACACCCCTCCTGCATCTCTTTCTCCATTATGCCGCATTATTACAAAAATGGTTTGGGGAGGAAGATCTTCTCCCTTTTGTTGGCTATTTAGTATTCTCCTAAACGGCCTCATATAGAAAGACCTTTCGGGACAAATTTGGAGACCCAGCGAAGGTCCCATCATCAATGGGCACAATGTCGACAAGCGCTACTTCCCACCCACCAACCTCCCCAAATAATCCCGTTTATAGATTTGGAAAAAAAAGGGCTGTAATTGTGACATTATTCTCACACCTAGAATCAAAACCCACCACCACCACCCGAAAGGCTCGTTACGGGAATCTCCACTTGGAATGCTGCATTTATTGACTGCACCAGCCCTGTCACTGCCAATTCATTTATTACACCTATACGATTTCCCAACAGTCAAATCTGAAAATGGTGCTGATCCTTCATCCGTAACAGGGGAAAATAATAATTGCCCTACGACGTCGAAGCCACCTTACTGGCTGTGGAATGTGAATGAGCAGGTTGCACACTGGACAGCAAGCCAGCATTCCTCTACGTGCATATCAGTGGTGGGATTCAGCCAGTTCGCACCTATTCGGGAGAACCGGTTGGTAACTTTCTAAATAGTTTAGAGAACCGATTGTTGGAAGAAATCTCCTTTTGTTTTTTTTTCCACTTTACAGGGCTAATCCTGTAAGGAAGGCAGGAAGGAAACATTCTGGTGTTGTTTCTAGCCTCATCTTTATTGCCCTGCTTACAGAAATTGCCTCTCTGGTTAATCCTTATTACATTGTAACAGCTAAGGCGAAGCGCTCATTGACCTGAATGACGCTAAATTGGCCACGCCCACCCAGTCACATGACCACTGAGCCCTGCCTATCCAGCTGGTTGTAAGGGCAGAGAACCGGTTGTTAAATTATTTGAATCCCACCACTGGGTGGGGGAAAATGGAAGGGTTATATTTCTTTGCAGGCATCTGGTCGTTAGCACTCTCTGTGAGAGCTGTTGGGGCCAGTTGAGGGTTTATCTGTGGCCTCAGGACCACCTGAATCTGAGTGCAAATCCGTGTGGGATCTTCTTGGAACTGCTGAAAGGACCCCCTCTGTTGAGGGAGGGCTGTTCGATTCTAACATAGGTGGCCTCTTTCAAAAACCCATGATCCTCTCTACCCAGATTTCTATATTCTTCCCCTGTCTTCTTCCTGGAGGAAAAAGCAGAGTCTAGTTGCCTTTTGAAAAAGCACCTTTGAGAGTGAATCAATATTTTTGCAAGAGACTTTCACTGCACCTCCTTCTTCTATCTCCTGCTACGGCTATTAGTTACGGCATAAAACAGAACTCCCTTCTTTTTTTTGGCAAGTTACCCATCCTCTAGATGGCATTTTAGTAGAAGGCTCCCGCTGTCACTGAAGCTGGAAACAGAGGATGGATTCAGATTAAGTGAGTTCCCTTTAGATACGACAGGGGCCAAAGGGACATTGTTTCCAATGTCGATCGTGACAGGAACAAGTCAGAGTTTATAACATGCTCCCACGCATACCTGTTCTGAAGCCAGGGGTGGGCTGCTGGGTGTCCACATGGGTTCAGGTGATCTTCTAGGTAGGATTCTGCCCAGTTCGGTGAACTCCCAAATGCCACTCCTAGCTGGCCATGCCCACCATGCCCCACCCCTCCCAGGACTCTCCATGTGGCCTGTTCAGGTAAGTGCAGGGCCTGTGTAGAGGCTTGGGGAGGATGGAAAACAGGCCTACCAGAGGTTCTGGAAGTCCAGAAACAAGGCTGTTTCCCACCTCTGGAAGGCCTCCGGAGCCCAGGGCATGCAGTTTTCGCCCTCCCAGAGGCTCAAGGAAAGCCTCCGGAGCCTCGGGAAAGTGAAAACAACCCCCTTCCCTCTCTGTGATTCAGGAGGCTGGCTAGGCCACATCCCCCATGGGCACGTCCACCCAGCAACAGGGCAGCGAACCCATTGCTGCAATTTTTTTAAAGATTTTTTTTATTTTTTTATTCTCTTACATAACATTTTAAGTATACATTCACAAAATCGCTATTATTCTTTAAAGAGAGATTTATCATTCTTATACATTTATTATTTCATTTAATAGGTTATAATATACAGTTTGGGTTGCTTTATTTATCATCCCTTCCTCCTGTTGTAACACCACCTTATTTTCCTTTCCTTTCCTCCCTCCCTCCCTTCTCTACTTCCTTCCTTCCTCCTCTCCTTCCCCTTCCTCTTCTCTTACTCCTACTCCTATTCTTCCTCTTCCCCTTCCCAACCTCTCTCCTTCTCTTCCTCTCCCTTCCATCCTCCTCTCCTTACTTATTTCTTCTTTCCCCCAACTTTCTTTCTTCCTCTCCTCCTCTCTCTCTTTCTTTTTCTATTATTGTAGCTGTCTCTTTCAGGTCTCAGTTTATATTTCCTTGGGATGGTATTTCAGCAAACCCAAATATAATTTTACATCATTTCTTATTCCCTTACCTTCGCTAATCTATCCGAACTATATCCCTCCCCCCTTATGTCTCGCTCTTAGATACATACTTATATATTTAATATTTTCTTTTCCGTTGCTGCAATTTTTGAAGCCCAGCCCTGGCACCATCCCAATTCACAAGACAGGGACCGACACTCACTCCCCAGCCACCTAGAGAGGCCACCGGGGTTTTAGTGTTTTGGGTGGGATTAGAGCCCCAAGAGAGACAAACCACTCCTGTTTCCAATTTAACACCAAAAAAAAATTGCTCCAAATGGTAGTGCTGAAATTCAGCAGCAAAATGGCTGAATTCCAACAGTGCAATATCAGGTAATTTGGCAAGATTAAGAAAGGAAATTAAGTGAATTGCTCCCAGAGGACCAGGGGTCTCCACAAGGAATAGTTTTTTTTAAAAGTCAAGATGACAGCAATCACTGTGAGGCTGAAGTTCCACTTTTTTTAAAATGCGCTTTGCAAAAAGGGGGGGGTGTAGAATTTCTATCACGTTGTGCCTGCCATCTTGTTATATAACAATTCTCGTCCACTCCCCTTTGTTTAAAATTCACAGTCGGAAATACATATATTGTTGTGGATTTTTGGTGCCCTGAATTTGCGAATCTATACCAGCCTACAGGTTGCTCACCTATGCATTACAAACATACATTAAAATACGCATTAAAAATGCATCCTACTAAACTTTACAAACGTGCATTGTTTTACTACAAAATGGCTTGTGAGAAAAGTTCCATCTGCGGTCTGGGAAAAATGTTCTGGGAAATGTCCGCGTTCCAAATATCATGCAGAATTAAATCAGAGTCCAAGGCAGAGTTATCCTTAAAGTTCCAATTTAATAAGACAGACATGTTGGCACATCTGTGGAATCCCAAATGTAAAAGCTTCCTGGGATTCCACCCAGTTGAAAGTCCATGATCTTATCCCCACACCTATAATTCCATCACATGGTCCAGTCTTCTTCGGCCACACTGGCATCTCCACCCAGCTGGTTCCGGCCAGGTGCAGAGAGGCAGAGACAAAAGATGACCTTGGGCTTCTAGAAAGGAATGACAACAACACATTCCACAATTCTACTCCTTTCTATTCCCCCCCTCCCAATTACTACACTAATGAAACAGCATAATGAAATAATAGAGTGTGTGGCAGGCCAAAGATCCTAAAAAGGAACATGACTGCAGGCCTGACACATTGATGGAAATGCATATAGATTTTTTGGGAGGGGTGTTTTCTTTTTAATCACAGATTGAGGCAGACGCGGAGCGCAAGAAACTTCAGGTTGAGAAAACGAGGCTGAGCCAAACCAAAGGTGACACGTTCATTCATCCCGCCTGCACAGCAGGAACAGAGGTGTTCTCCCCCCTCCGCATGCCAGGATAGCAGAAATCTCATTGGCTGCCATCCATTAACAGCTGCCTCTAGCAAGAGCGTTCAGATTATTAACAGAACACACTTGATCCCTGCCAATGTCCTGTCTACAGCATCTCACTATTTGCATTTATTGCACTGGGATGGAGAGGAAAGCTGAACCACAGGCTTTTTTCGAGTGAAAACACAAGAAACCTCAACGCTCTCAACACCCCCAATGGTGGATGGCAAGGTTTGGGTTCAAAGCCTCCTTTTCTCATAATGCTTGCAGGCTCTTCAGTGCCATGGCTAGCCTAACTCCCAAGGCTGTTCCAACTACCCTATCCCAGATCTGCATTAA
Source organism: Thamnophis elegans (assembly GCF_009769535.1). Classification (NCBI taxonomy): domain Eukaryota; kingdom Metazoa; phylum Chordata; class Lepidosauria; order Squamata; family Natricidae; genus Thamnophis; species Thamnophis elegans. The sequence goes on along the minus strand of NC_045552.1, from coordinate 13,031,264 downwards.
AAACTTTGGAAGAAAGTCAGGATGAAAATACAAGGGAGGGAACAAATACAAGCTGATCTCTATTTTTCATTTCTCTGCCAGGATTTGATAAATGCCCAAACTGGTGATTGGGAGGGGGGAAGAAATGGTCTTCAGCTGGTTCAGACAGGTTTGGGCAAACTGATAGTGGCGATCTGCGGGTGGGCCACCTCAGGTCTATGCCGTCCTATTTAGCCACATTTTTGAAGCCATGACCATGTGTGCATGCCATGTGCGAGCAAAGCGTATGTGTAGAAGGCAGCGCACATGCACGGAAGGCACAGACTCTCACTAAGCAAGCGTTCATGCGTGCAGCAAACCAGTGCTAAACATCTGTGAAACCCACCTCTGGGGGAAGGGGGTTTAACTTCCATGACAGAGGAAAGTCAAGTTAAAGAGAGAGGAGAGGACATCCATAAATTCTTGCAAGCAAGATATAAAGAGTCTTCATGGTCGTGACCCGACAAATGTGCGCACGACAAAAGCGTGCTGATGAAACCGCAGCGAGAAAACCATGACGTCATAAACGCACCCACAACAACGCGCCAACAAAACCGTGCCCACAAAAATGCGATTTCAGTTAAGGTAAGGGTTAGGTTCAGGGTTAGGTTTAGGTTTAGGGATTTCAGTTAAGGTAAGGGTTAGATTTAGAGTTAGGTTTAGGGTTAGGTTTAGGGTTAGGTTTAGCATTACATTTAGCGTTACATTTAGCGTTATGTTTAGGGTTAGGGGTTAGGTTTAGGGTTAGGGTTAGGTTTAGGGTTAGGTTTAGGGTCAGGTTTAGAACTCGCGGTTATTACTTGTTTGTTGAAGGCGCGCTGTTGTCGGCGCGCTTCTGCGCTCATTCGTCAGCGTGATTTAGAACTCGCGGTTTTATCATCGCGGTTTTGCCAGCGCGCTTTTGACGAGCGCGCATTTGTCGGTGCACCCTTCATGGTTACCATCTTACAACTTTAAGTTGGAGGGTTTTATACCTCCTGCAGAGAGAGGGATAGTATTCTTTAGGAATGAAAAACTTCAATAAAAATAATTATTTCTCTGCATCTTAAGGTCCACCTTAAGGAGTCTACTCCTCCACCTGCCCTCTTAAAAATGGAGAGCAGTATCTTTCTGATCAAGCTGGGAAAAAACCTAGTACTATTCAGTATGTTGGATTAGAACCACAGAGATTCTAGTTAAAGTACATTTTTGGTTGGTAGGATAGTATTTAAACCAGGTTAATGTCACCTTGAGCGACTAAAGGAAAAAAAACTAAGGAATGAAGGTATCTTTTTTATTTTAAAAAATATCTCTTTTTTCTTGGCAGTAGCATGAACAGGCTTCATTAAAAAAGCATTGCACAATAAAATTATGCATGGAATCAAGAATCAAATGGAGAGAGAGAGAGCTTGGGGTTATCTGATGAAATTGCTCGGCAGGGGACCAGAGTGGACAAAGCAACCGCTCCTTTATAAAATGCTTAATTAAGTGATGGAATTGGCTTACAGAGATGTGCTGGTGGCTACCAGTGTAGAGAGTTTAAACAGGAGGGGTTAGACCAGTCTATGGGAAAGAGGTTTCTGAAGACTATTAGACAGGGAGGCAAAGAGGAAACACAATGACATGCAGTGTTAGAGTGCAGTACTGCAGGCTACTTCTGCCGGCTGCCGGCCACCTGCAATTTGGCAGTTCGAATCTCACCAGGCTCAAGGTTGACTCAGCCTTTCATCCTTCCAATTGTGGGTAAAATGAGGAGCCAGATTGTTGGGGGCAATAGGCTGACTCTGTAAACCACTTAGAGAGGGCTGTAAAGCACTGTAAAGTGGTGTATAAGTCTAAGTGCTATTGCTGAATGGGTTTATCGTAAGCTCTCTGCAAGAATCTGTACTACTACCAGTCAAAGCAAATTGGCAGGAGATAAGGAATTTCAGGTGGGCTGGACTTAGATCTCTTGTGGGTGCAATTGGACTCATGACTGATGATGCATTTGACCCCTCCCCCGGTCTCATCCTGGTCATCTCCTACAGTTACCTTCTGTATCTAGAACTCAAGTCTCTTGCTTCCCCTCCCCATGAATCTTTGCAAGGAAACCCATCTGCCTTCCACATGCTCACATGAATTAGTTGGCTCCCACCTGTTCTTCACACTGCTGATAATACTGATATACTCTATCTCTCTATCTCCCTCTCTCTATATATATATATATACACAAGTGCTTTCTTTCCCAAAGAACAGAGCAAATATATCTTTCCCACAAAAATGTGTGTGTGAGAGTGATAGAGAAAGAGAACAGGATGTGTGAACGACAGCACTCTGCTTTCTTCCATCCAATCTGAGGTGCTACCTCAACTCCCCCCCCCAAAAAAAATCAAGCCATTTTGCCACACACCTTGAATTCATTTCCAAGAGGATTTGCTCTATTAGAAAACAACCTCTGCTTATGTACCAAGCACTCTTTTAGATTTGAGCCGAGGTGGCGCAGTGTTTAGAGGGCAGTACTGCAGGCTACTTCTGTTGACTGCTGGTTGCCAACAATTTGGCAGTTGAATCTTACCAGGCTGAATGCTGACTCAGTCTTCCATCCTTCCAAGGTGGGTAAAATGAGGACCCAGGTTGTTTGGGGCAATAGGCTCAGTGGTGGGATTCAAAAGTTTTCACTACTGGTTCTGTAGGCATGGCTTGGTGGGCGAGGCATGGCTTGGTGGGCATGGCAGGGGAAGGGTAATGTAAGATCTCCATTCCCTTTCCACTCCAGGGGAAGGATACTGCAAAATCCCCATTTCTTCCCAATCAGCTGGGACTTGGGAGGCAGAGAATAGAAAGGGGGCGCGGCCAGCCAGAGTTGGTATTTACCGGTTCTCTGAATGACTCGAAATTTCTGCTACTGGTTCTCCAGAACTGGTCAGAATGTGCTGAATGCTACCTCTGAATAGGTTGACTCTGTAAACCGCTTGAGAGGGCTGTAAAGTACTATGAAGCACAGAAGTGGGTTGATCCCGGTTCAGCCCGGTTCTGTTGAACCGGAAGTGGAATTCAGGCCTGGGTTGCAGAACTGGCAGTGACCCAGGCCTGCCAAGTCCCCGAACCAGTTCCCTTGTCACTGCTGGGGCCGCCACCATTTTGGTTTTTAGTGACTGCGTGTGCGCAATTCCCTGTAAATTGTTCTGTGCGTGTGTGAAGAACAATTTACATTGAACGGTGCAATCACACCCAGTGCGTGTCTGCACACCTGGAGGTTGCGAACCGATAGTAAAACCAGCAGCAACCCACCCCATATGAAGCGGTATATAAGTCTAAGTGCTATTGCTATGTCACTTCAAAATGGCTGGATAACTCATCTAGGACCCCCCAGAGGCCAAAGGCTGTTTGCATCTCTAGTGTGGCTCAGCTTCCAAGCCCCCCTGCGTTGCCTTAATGGACACCTGCTTTTGTAAGCAGCGACTCAAGGAAGTCTCACACACACACAAAAAGCAAGTCCTTTTTTGTAAAAAAAAAAATCGAAGTTTGGGCGAAGCATCTCTCTCCCTCTCCCATTTGCTTGCAAGGAGTTAATGCTCTGATCTGTTGCGTGCTTTCTGATGAGGCGAGACTTGACACGCTGCGCCAGAATAATGAAATGCAATACACATTAATAGGACCTCCCACTGTTTGATCGCTTCTGCTCCACTAGCCCCATTGAAGATTTCACTTTTTTTTAACAGTCACAATAACAGAATGTGACATTAAGCCTTTTACATGTGGCAATTTATTTTAAAATATTGGGGCACTCAAAACAGGATCCAGAATGTTAAATAAGATATGCATGAGATGGAAATCAGAGCAACACGGCTTGGAGGAGACAGGCCTCAGACGGAGTGAAAGAAAGCTCCACTTTTATTCTTAATTGCTGTTTAAGGCACAAAGACAAAGCGGAGCTGCAAGAGGGGGAAAAAGGAAGAAGAGGAAAATATTCTCCACTTCTGCTAGATGTGGAATTGCCGCGAGTTTCCTAAGAGGGGGAGAAAATTCACTTATGTCCCAAAGCTGCAGGCACATAAACTTTCATTCTGCACTCTAAAGTGTAGGCAGATCTGAGAGATGTTTGAACTAGAGGTCTGAACGCTGTTTTACTAGATGGATGTCAGCCTTGCATGCAACCTGCGGAGAGTCCATTAGAATGCCTGTGCAATAGCAGTAGCAATAACAATAGCACCTAGACTTATATACCGCTTCACAGTGCTTTACAGCCCTCTCTAAGCGGTTTACAGAGTCAGCCTCTTGCCCCCCAACAATCTGGGTCCTCGTTTTACCCACCTCAGAAGGATGGAAGACTCAGTCAACCTTGAGCCTAGTGAGATTCGATCTGCCAAACTGCTGGCAGCTGGCAAGCAGTAGACGTAGCCTGCAATACTGCACTCTTAACCACCGCGCCACCGCACCTCAGTAGCTGCACAAGTCCAAGTTCTTAGGTGTTCCTCTTTCTAGACGAAATGCGGCTTATGTGCAGTAGAAACCAGGAGACAGTGAGTTCTAGTTCTGGATTAGGCCTGAAAGCTGCATAGATGCTCTTTCTCATTCCAACCCACCTCACTGGATTGTTCTTATGGGGGAAATGGGAAGATAATATTACATGTGGTATGTTTTCTGGATGGATGGATGGATGGATGGATAAAATCTAATAATAATTATAAGTAGAGAGCAGGTTTAGAGAGAAAGTATGCAGAGTCTTGTCTAGCTGACAAATTACGATCTAAAGAATAGAATCCTCCAAAGAACATTAAGTCCTAAATTGAGGACAATAAAGATGGACAATCTTTTTAGGGTCAGAAGACTCTCTAAGATACTGTAGAAAGTTAGCCCCCTCCCCTCTCCTAGAAGAGTGAAATATCCCAGGAAATATTAAAAAGGCAGAATATTGTTTCCCTGGATGAGAAAAGGGGAAACATGCTTTTAAAGACAAAGTCACTTCCTGCAGCTCCCTGCCCACCCCCCTTCAGCTCCAGGGTGATGGGATTAAGACAGTGGTGGGATTCAAATAATTTAACAACAGTTTCTCTGCCCTAAAGGTGGGTAGGTGTGGCTCGGTGGTCATGTGACTGGGTGGGCGTGGCCAACTCAACATCACTCACATCAATGGGCGCTTCGCCTTAGCTGTGACAATGTAATAAGGGTTAACCGGTGAGGCAGTTTCTGTAAGCAGGGCAATAAAGATCAAGCTAGAAACAACACCAGAATGTTTCCTTCCTGCCTTCCTTACAGGATTAGCCCTGTAAAGTGGGAAAAAACAAATTGAGATTTCTTCCAACAACCGGTTCTCTGGACTGCTTAGAAAGTTGACAACCGGTTCTCCCGAATAGGTGCGAACTGGCTGAATCCCACCACTGGATTAAGACATGGCCCTCACAACATGCTACGATTAGCCCTCGACCCATCTCACCACATGGCACCTGGGAAGATTACATCACCCAGCAAACCTACAAAGTTACCTACCCATGGGCTCATTTTGCCCAGGACCTCAAACCATGTGGCCCTGTCCACCATTAAAAACCATCTTTCCAAGCAGCCTCCATGTTTCCAGTGTCTTTCTCCCCACTTGGAGTTGAACCCAGATGGACATTTCTTCCAACAATACTTTTCTTTTCTGTACCAGGAGCCACAGAGGATGTGGTAGAGATATGGCACATTGTATTGTATTGTATTTGGTTTATTTGTATGCCGCCCTTCTCCAGGAGGGACTCAGGGTGGCGAACAACTCAAAGGGGAAAGGGAACATAAACAACAGTACACATAATTAAAATACACAAAAATCACACAGCTATACCAGTCGAGAGGGAAGGGGAACTCATCAACCCCAGGCCTGCCGGCACAGCCAGGTTTTGACGGCTTTCCGGAAGGCCTGGAGAGAGGTGAGGGTCCGGATCTCCACGGGGAGTTCATTCCGGGGAGCTGCTACAGAGAAGGCCCTCCCCCGGGTAGTAGCCAGATGGCATTGGCTGGTGGACGGAACCCGGAGGAGGCCGACCCTGTGAGATCTGACGGGTCTTTGGGAGGTAATTGGCAGCAGGCGGTCTCTCACATCACCTAAGCAAAGAAGTGAACAATTTTGGCTCTCATTTTTCTAGGTTTAGGGTACAAAAAAAATCGGCTGTTTTGCCAATGAATTTCATGACTGTGATCTGGGAATGATCGGGCTGTAGGTGAAGTGACACAGGCAGCCAAAGGCCTTTTGTTCTCCTGTTTTACAATTGCCCAATTCCATTACTGGCTGCTATTACCTTGTATTTTCTATTGCAAAGGGGGAAACAGCTCAAAATGGGGTTTTGAGCAGCTAAATGATTAGCAACAAGGCACGTTAAGTGGTTCCTCTTCCCTCACCTCCATCAACTCTCTCCACAGCCTGAAGCTGCCTGCTACAGAAAGTGTAACAACTACTGATCTACATGTCAGCTTGAGCATGTCTCCTAAAGGCTCTGTGGACACATCTGGGTGGTTTTCAGGACAGCAAAACAATTCATTGCTTTCTTCCAAGATGTCTTCTCACAGACATATACTGCCCAATTTACTGGTGGGATCTACAGCTTTTATGATGGCCAATCATCTATCCATCAGATAATTAGGTAAAGGTAAAGGTTCCCCTTGCACATATGTGCTAGTCATTCCCAACTCTAGGGGGCGGTGTTCATCTCTGTTTCAAAGCCAAAGAGCCAGCGCTATTCAAAGACATCTCTGTGGTCATGTGGCTGGCATGACTCAACCCCGAAGGTGCATGGAATGCTGTTACCTTCCTACCAAAGGTGGTTCCTATTTTTCTATTTGCATTTTTATGTGCTTTCGAACTGCTAGGTTGGCAGAAGGTGGGACAAGTAACGGGAGTTCACTCTGTTATGCGGCGCTAGGGATTTGAACCTCCGAACTGCCAACCTTTCTGATCGACAAGCTCAGCGTCTTAGACCCTGAGCCATCGTGTCCCTATAGCAAAGAATTGAGCTGAGGTGGCGCAGTGGGTAGAATGCAATACTGCAGGCCACTTCAGCTGACTGCTATCTGCAGTTCAGTGGTTCAAATCTCACCGGCTCAGGGTTGACTCAGCCTTCCATCCTTCCGAGGTGGGTAAAATGAGGACCCAGTTTGTGGGGGTGATATGCTGACTCTGTAAACCGCTTAGAGAGGGCTGAAAGCCCTATGAAGCGGTATATAAGTCTAACTGCTATTGCTAACTGCTAATTAATCAAGTCCAAAACAGCTTACTTTTTAAACAGGTGCTTCCACCTGCAGAAGTCTGCAAATCAGCCTTCATGCAACATGGGTTTCTCAGCTGATTCAGACTGATTCAATGCCCTCTTTTGAAATAGGTTGCTGAATTGATCAAATCCAATTTGGAGCTGCGGACCCATTTGAAAAATGGCATAAATTATATTCAAAAGTTTTCGATCATGTGAAAAATTGTGTATGCATCAGTGTGAAAGCCAGTCACATTTCTGAATAGAGTCCATATCTATTCAAAGGCATCCAATTTAGCATGGTGTGTACTATTTTGACAACTCAGTGTCATTTGGCCCTAGGTAAAAAGTCTTTGCTACCCAATCAACCCAACACTTCCTCCCCAGGATGACTCAACATGTGGAGAAAATATGCAAAATTCCCACCCCTGCCCCCTGCCTCTACAAGCACATACAGATCATCTGAATGATTTATTGACTAAGATTTCTGTCACTGAGCAGCAGGTCTAATAATAAGATACCCAGAGGCAGATGGATGTTCCTCTTTCAGAACACTACGTTATGGAATCAGATGATCTAGGTTTACGATACTGCTTTGACATATTCGCTCCTCTAATTTACCTTCTGCCTTTGCACACATAATACTCAAAGTGGCTAGCAAAGGGGGGAAAGTAAATGCAATCCAATTTTTTTAAAAATCATAACTTTAAAATGAATATTAACATTAACAACATTTGGACAAACTAGAAATGAGTTGGAAATAGATAAAACTCACTGATAAAAGCTGAACTGAGCCTGGCTTTTTTGTAGGGAATAAATCAGTCAGGTGAAGAGGTATAAAGTTATTGAGAAAATACAAATGGTACAATTTTCTCTCTGTCCTGAACTGTGTATTGAATACAGTATATCAGGGGTCACCAAATGCTGGTCCGTGAGAAAATGTTAGTGGTCTGCAGGAAAATTATTTTCATTTTTTATATTGCACTAAATCAGGGGTCCTCAAACTACGACCCCTGGGCTGGATACGTGCAATGAACATTTGTACTGCTGCAGAGAGTCTCCCCCTCTGGGGTCTTTTTTGCTTGCCGAACTGGCAGTAATTCTGGTAAGCAACCCATCCCTGCAGTGCTCATCATTGTTTCAAAGCCAAAGAACCAACGCTGTCCGAAGACGTCTCCGTGATCATGTGGCCGGCATGACTCAACGCCAAAGGCGCACAGTGTGCTGTTACCTTCCCACCAAAAGTGGTTCCTATTTTTCTACTTGCATTTTTACCTGCTTTCGAACTGCTAGGTTGGCAGAAGCTGGGACAAGTAACAGGAGCTCACTCCGTTACGTGGCACTAGGGATTCGAACCGCCAAACTGCTGACCTTTCTGATAGACAAACCCAGGGCCACTGAGCCACCTTGCTAAATGTCCCTGATTCCAGTTACATTTTGGGAAAATTCTGCAGCAGAGGAATAAGGGAGAAAAGGGCGATTCCTATAAGGATTTAAAGGAGTTGGAATTGAAGATGCTGGTGGCAAAAGTAATCCAAGTGTTGCATATGGACTACAGAAGGCCTGGAAAGAAACACTTCCTCCCCATGCACTCTCTCTTGCTAATAATGGACTGCTATGCCCAACTGGATCAGCATAAGGAATACTAGCTGTCAGAATATGATTCCCCAAATGGTAGTGGGTCAGGAAAATAACAGTGTGGAGAACACAATGCCACTTTTGAATGTGTGGCACTTACCTGGCGGTGTGGAGTGCCTCCACCTGATGGTCTAATGAGAGCTTTTCTAGTAAAAGATGTGACTTATGGCTGTTGTTTATCCTATAGGTCAGTCTCTTGGGCAAATGTATAATAAGGGTCTTTCTTCCCATGGGAAATGCATTTATCTTCCCAATTAGAAGTCATGGGACTCAGACAATCCTTATTGCTCTACTTTCCCAAAGTACAAAATGCCCCACCCTAAACTCCCCTGTGTGCATGCACACTCTCTGCCTGCTGGTTGTGCTTTCTGGACCATTTCCCCCATGCCTGAGTGGCTCTGGAAGTCCTGTCACTGCAGTTACGGTCTGTTGGTCAAATATCTAATTCAGGAAATGCATAATATCTACCTGTCATGCAGTAATGGCTCAGATGAAAGAATCAGGTTTGGAATGTGAGTAGGATGAAAAATCAAACACGGTGTTGGCTTGTGTCATCCAGGACCATCAACGTCCAGAGAAAGAATTCTTGAAAGTTCATGGTACAAACCAGTGGTGAAATTCATTTTTTTTAAACTACCGGTTCTGTGGGTGTGGCTTGGTGGGCGTGGCAGGGGAAGGATTTTGCAAAATCTCCATTCCCACCCCAGTCTGGGGCCAGCCAGAGGTGGCATTCGCCAGTTCTCCGAACGACTCGAAATTTCTGCTACCGGTTCTCCAGAACTTGTCAGAACCTGCTGGATTTCACCTCTGGTACAGACCCATCCAAAGGACCTCTAGAATCCTTCAGGTTTCCAAAGTGAACTAGATCAACCATAAAATAGAAAATTGGTGTGTCCTGCTTCATGTCCGATCTCAAGATTGAGCATCCTGAAGTAATGGGTGGACAATGCTCAGGATCCAAGAAACCAAGCATGGGTGTCCTCAACGTAAGACCACCATCATGGCCTTTCTTGCCACACCTGTTAAGTGAATCACTGCAGTTTTAAAGTTAGTAACATGTTTGTTAAGTGAATGTGGCTTTCATATTGACTTGGCTTTTTGAAAGTCACCAAATGGGATCACATGACCCTGGAACACTGCAACCATTGGGTTGAGTCAGTTGCCAAGCATCTGAATTTTGATTGGAATTTCCCAGGAAAGGACAGGAGCCCCGTTAGGGTGGAAGTATGGCATTGAATGCCAATGGAGTTAAATCAAAAACCATGTATAGGAGCTGGGAAGAATCCAATAGTATAACCTGAATTCTGAATAACTTAATGAAGGGGCTATGAATAGTCTTCCCTTCTTTGTAGAGGTCATGCTAGCTTTTATGAATAGGAGAAGTTCTAGTAAAGTTAGCTTTAAAGAGTCTCCCATCAGGAGTATTGTGATGCCATTGCCATGGCAACTCCACTGTGCTTTACAGAAGAAGTCATTTTAAAGCAGTACAGTAGATGCCATTTTAAGGCACAACAGGCTGTATCTTAACATTATATATAATAATGTTTATCGTATGTATGTATGTATGTATGTATGTATGTATGTATGTATGTATGTATGTATAATAAAGGTGGACTGGAAGATCCCTATCTGCATTTTTAAATTCTGTGCCCTAAACCTCGATTCTTGGAATTAAAATTCCTTTTAAATGTAAAAAATCGCATGTGACTCTTGCTTCCTGGGCCCATGTTCTGCAGTTAAATCAAATCTTGAAGCAGATGTAGCAACACACTGCCCTCCTAGATTTTTGGCGTTCAATCTGGCAGCGTGGGCAATGCGGTGAAATCACAGCCAAACAAGGAAACAGTGCCCAGAGAGAGCCTTAATCAAAAGGATCCATTCTTTGAAACAAGCATGATGGCCAAACATGCCAGCTTCACCAAGGCTTAACTGAATAACTGAGCCGGACTGAGGACTAACAACTCAAGAGAGAGAGGTTAATAAGCATGGAGGGATAAGCATATCCCGCCAAAGCTGACAAAGGTGGGGAAAATGGCAAAGCATGATTTCGGGCTGTCAGCCTTGACGAGAAAAGGGTCAGCATGTCAGGTCATTTTATAGTGAGGCAGATCTGCTGGTTTTCAAAGACCATGCATCAGCCGTCCTAGGAGAACTGTCCAGGAACATCCGATGCAAGCAGGCATTGGCTACTCAGTCTTCTGAAATGGCATTGATGTTCCACTAAGCCAGTGATGGCTAACCTTTTCTGGAGGGAGTGCCCAAAGCGCACACACATGTGCAAATGCGCATACATGCACCAGAACCCCTAAAATGCAATGCAGAGCTGTGTATGCGCCGACCCTCCATGCATGCATGTGTGTGTATGTGTGCTACCAGCATGTGCCACAGCCCCCCACACCGTGACCCGTCAAAACTGCGCTCAACTAAGCTGCGCCCGATTAAACCGCGTCGCTGACGTCATCAACAGGGCAACAACAGCCAGCGCGGAGAAAGAAGGGCACTTTAAATAGCGCTTTGAAAGCAAGCCGATTCAACTTAAGGTAAGGGTTAGCTTTAGGATTAGCTTTAGGGTTAGGTTTAGGGCAGTGATGGCGAACCTATGACACGTGTGTCAGTGCTGACACGCGTAGCCATTTCGGGTGACATGCACATGCTCCCCAAACTTGTTTCAGCGGCAGCTCTCAGCCTGGGCAGCAGCGTCACGCAGGCTGTGGAAGGAGGAGGAGGAGGAGGAGGAGGAGGAGGAGGAGGAGGAGGAGGAGGAGGAGGAGGGAACCAACCAAAGAGAGGCTTTTACCGGGTCTGCGCCCCACAGCCAGGATCGTCCTTGCGCCTCAAGCCACGTTTCTTCCTGCAAAGCCCTTCGGGCAACCCGAGAGTTCCGCTTGACGCCAGAAGGGCTTTGCAGGAAGAAACACGGCTTGAGGCGCCAGGACGGTCCTGGCTGTGGGGCGCAGACTCGGTAAAAGCCTCTCTTTGGTTCCCTCCTCCTCCTCCTCCTTCCACAGCCTGCGTGACGCTGCCGCCCAGGCTGAGAGCTGCCGCTGCCGCTGCTGCACAACTGAGGGAGGGAGAGGGAAAGCAGAGGTAGCCTCAAATTCCACCGTTGGGACAGGGGAAAGGGCTTGTCCCTCAAGAGTGGGGGGGGGGATAGAGGTGGGAAGAAGGGGCCCGGCCTGTCCACAGCGCCCCCCACAGACGGATTACGGATCGAACGCTTCTCTCTCTGCAGCCTTTTTCTGCAAGTCCCAGCTACTCAGCGGGGCGTCATCATTTCCGGGGGGGTTGCAGTTTTCCAGCTCAGATATCAGGATCCGCCGGGATTAAGTGGGAGAAAACGCCGCTGGCCGAGCGGAACAAACACATCCAAAGGTTAATCTTATTTTACGAAAACACAACTTCCAAAAGTCGATCGTGGCCTCCGTCAAGAAGCCCTTCCCCCACCCACCCCCACCCATTCTGGGGTCTTGGTGTCCCTCGGCTAAGATCCACCCCGGAAAGCAGAACGGGGGCAGCCCTCCTGTAATTCTGGCTGGGTTAAAGAGCAGGGATGGAGGAGCCATATCACACCTTCATTCAAAGGGTGGGGAGGGGGAGGCCCGATAAAGTCCCTCCCTTGGGGTGTCTGAAGTCCCAGCTGAAGCAGCTGAAGGAAAAAGGATAAGCATCCGTCGCTGCCCAATGGCGCTTGGGGTAACCCCGCTGGGCAGAGCCAGTCGAGGCTCATCCTGCAAATGAGGGTTTCCTTTGGGGAGGGCCAGGTGGTTTCAAGCACCCCAAACAGCCAATCTCTCTCTCTCCGTCCCCCTTCCTTTGCTCCTGGGGCTGCAGAACTTTCCATGGGCTCAACGGTAATTGAGTAAAATTCTAAGCCACTGCAGTAGCTGCTTTTTGGTTTTATTTTTTTTAATATTTATCAGTCTCTCTTTTAGTTGAAGAGTTGAAGTCCACAAGGCTTAAAGCTGTCAGGTTTGAAGACCCCTGGGGTTTTTTTCCTAAAGGGTTAGGGGTGCAAGGTTCTTGTAACTTGACAGCTTTAAGACTTGCACGCTTCAATGCCAGAGTTTCTGAGCCAACATTTTGGTTGCTAAGCAGGACCGTTGGTAAGTGATACTGATAATAATATCAAGGGCAACATACGAAATCGACTGATGAACAAAGAAGTTACTAAGCAGCTATGTTAAATAATTTGTTTTTGGTTTATTAAATACAATTATATTGCAATTATATATTTTTGTAGTTTAAACTATAAATTGCGCAAAATTATGTTTTTGTCGAAGTGACACACAACGCGAGTTATGCTCGATTTTTTGCCGATTTTTGACACACCACGCCAAAAAGGTTGCCCATCACTGGTTTAGGGTTAGGTTAAGGGTTAGGGTTAGGGTTAGGGTTAGGTTAAGGGTTAGGGTTAGGTTTAGGGTTAGGTTTAGGGTTAGGTTTAGGGTTAGGGTTAGGTTTAGGATTAGGTTTAGGATTAGGTTTAGGGGGGTTAGGTTTAGGTTTAGGGGTTAATTTTAGGTTTAGCGTTTACAGCGTGCTTCTGTCTCCACGCTGTTGTCGCCCTCTTGATGACGTCAGCTACGCGGTTTCATCGAGCGTGGTTTAGTCGAACGCGGTTTTGTGGTGGAACCCCCACACACATGCACACATGCTCCCCCCGCACGCACACCTTGCCCCCTGCACATGCGTGCCACATACCCAATGGCCAGCTGGCTGGTGGGAGGCATGCGGTCATGCACAGTGAAGCTGAACTAGGGCGATGGCTCATGTGCCCACGGAGAGGGTGCTGCTTGCCACCTGTGGCATGCGTGCCATAGGTTCACCATCAAGGCACTAAGCTGTAGTGTTGCGAATGCTCAGCACTGGGTTAGGGTAATCCCATGATAACTCCAATGCATTTGTAGCTAAATGCAAAATGAGACCAGGAGTCATTCCGTTGGGGCAGAACAATCAGATTTCTTGCTACCTCGTCTTCCAGATTTGCTTTTAACCACAGAACATGATTTTATACGGAAAACAAGCATGCTAACTCATTTGGGGCCAGCTCCATAGAGGACCCAGGTCACAGAGGCGAGTGATCAAATGATACTCTACTTCATCAAGATGTACATGCATGGAAAGGTAAGGATGCATTTAAAAGGAGAGAAGCAACCTAGAACTAAGGAGAAATTTCCTAATGGTGAGCGCAATCATCCAATGGAATGGCTTGTCTTCAGAAGTTGTGGGTGCTGCATCACTGGAGGTCTTCAAAAAGAGAGACTGGACAATGGTTTGTCTGAAAGGGTGTTGGGTCTCCTGCTTCAGCAGGGGGTTGGACTATATGACCTCCGAGGTCCTTCCAACTCTACTATCTAAAAGAGGCTTGATTTAATCTACATCAAACACTGATTAGAACATAAGCAGTAGTAGGTAAGAGATGTAAATCATAGTTTATTTTGTACATGTTGAGTAAAGCCAGAGAATTGAAGTTTACTCCATTACAAGCCGTAGCCTAGCACGATGATGCACCTTGCCTTACTCATTAATGCCCAAAAGATAAATTCTACTCACACCCATGTCAACCCAAATGCATCTGGAGAACATAAGACTGAAGACGGGACCAAGAAAGACATTCACTTGTCTCTAAATATATTGAATTATGTCTCTCCAATTAAAACCCTCCCTGCAGCAATCTCTTAGGAAAGATGTCTACATTAACAACACAGAAACATCCTGGTTGAACACAAACACACACAACTGAATGTGCAGGTGTGTACAGATCTTGAAATGTTGGTGTCCCAAGGAGCAATTTTCAGGCATACAATGCAACAGCTGAGCTGAAAGCTATGACAGACATGGGCTCTTCGTGTCTGCAAGAAACTACACCCATATACTATATATGTCTGGGGAAAAAGACAGGTATAGATGTAAAAAATAATTTTCAAGCAGTTTTTTTTAAAGGCTTAAGCCCTTCAGAGTGACATCACTCCCCTCTATCACAACTGCAAATTTACAAAAGCTTCCTTGGGAATTAGAGACATGGTGGCTCAGTGCCTAAGACGCTGAGCTTGTTGATCAGAAAGGTCGGCAGTTCAGGGGTTTGAATCCCCAGTGCCGCATAATGGAGAGAGCTCCTGTTACTTGTCCCAGCTTCTGCCAGCCTAGCAGTTCAAAAACATGTAAAAATGCAAGTAGACAAATAGTGACCACCTTTGGTGGGAAGGTAACAGTGTTCCATGCGCCTTCGGCGTTCGGTCATGCTGGCCACACGACCCCGGAGATGTCTTTGGACAACGTTGGCTCTTGGGCTTTGAAACAGAGTTGGGCACATATGTACGAGGGGAACCTTTACCTTTTACTTGGGAATTAACTCTACTGGATGCAATAAACTAAGTGTACAGAGGCTACTAAAACTTTCCAATTTTTCCAATTTAATAAAATTTGTATGCTGCCCACTCCCTAGGGACTCTGGGTGGCTTACAGACAGATAAAAAAACATTTAAAAATTTAAAAATAAAGGTACATTATTAAAATTTCACATCATCCATTCAGTGTAGGTGGGGCTGGACATTGATCAACAGCCCCAGGCCTGCCGGAACAGCCAGGTCTTGGTGGCTTTACGGAAGGCCGGGAGAGTGGTAAGGGTCCGGATCTCTACGGGTAGATCGTTCCACAGGGCTGGCGCAGCTACAGAGAAGGCTCTCCCCCGGGGAGTCGCCAGCCGGCATTGTCCGGTCGACAGCACCCGGAGGAGGCCCAACCTGTGAGATCTAGTTGGTCGTTGGGAGGTATGTGGCAAGAGGCAGTCTCTCGGGTAGCCAGGTCCTAAACCATGGCCATAAATTTAGACTTCGAAATAGAAATTAGAATTAGAATACCTTATGGCCATTATGCCATCAAATCAACTGTATTCCTTTTCAATTGTAGGTAACTGGGGTTGGAGTGTTTTGGGGGAGGGAAAAAACAAAAGCTAAAAGGCCAAAAGAGCTCACGAGGCTGCCCTCATTGTGTGCATTGAAAGAATAGCTACTCTACTTGTGAAGCTTACAGATTTTTTAACCCTGGAATTCCCTCAGTAAGAAACCCACAGAGGTCGGCTCTGCAAAAGGTCAAGTTGAAGGCCAAATTTTCCAACCAACTAAGCACCTAATGCTTCAAACCGTGTCATTTATGAGATGCTTCCACCTGATTACTAATCTGGAAGTTAAAAACAACAACAACAACGGGAGGCAGCATTTTGGAAACCTGATTCTGCATGTAATGCTGCCTTAGGCTAATTCGGCTCACTGATAAAACTAGCCCAATATTTGATATGTACACTGGCTAAAAATAGCGCAGGAGATATTTACCTGGGAGAGTTCCCTAGCCGTGCCTACTGTAGAGATGGAGATATAAGGTAAAGGTTCCCCTCGGACATATGTGTTAGTCGTTCCCGACTCTAGGGGGCGGTGCTCATCTCTGTTTCAAAGCTGAAGAGCCAGTGCTGTCCGAAGACGTCTCCGTGGTCATGTGGCCAGCATGACTAAATGCTGAAGGTGCACGGAACACTGTTCCCTTCCCACCAAAGGTGGTTCCTATTTTTCTACTTGCATTTTTTACATGCTTCCGAACTGCTAGTTTGGCAGAAGCTGGGACAAATAACGGTAGCTTGCTCCGTTACACGGTGCTAGGGATTTGAACCACCGAACTGCTGATCTTTCTGATCGACAAGCTCAGTGTTTTAGCCACTGAGTCAATAGCAATAGCAGTAGACTTATATACCGCTTCATAGGCCTTTCAGGCCTCTCTAAGCGGTTTACAGAGAGTCAGCATATTGCCCCCTACAATCTGGGTCCTCATTTTACCCACCTTGGAAGGATGGAAGGCTGAGTCAACCCTGAGCCGGTGAGATTTGAACCGCTGACCTGCTGATCTAGCAGTAGCCTGCAGTGCTGCATTTAACCACTGCGCCACCTTGGCTCTTATCACATCACTGATGGAGATGTATGTCAATGCTATTTCCCATCCCTGCAAATCCCTCAATAACCAGCTTCCCACTTTTGCATTCTGTCCCTTACAGATTGTGCCATTTCCACATTAGTTGGAGGATTTGTAAATGGCTTCATAGGGGACAGATTGCCACAGCTAATGGTGAGCTTTTCTTTGTTGGAGGGTCCTCAAGCAGAGGAGGGATAGTCTCCTGACAGATGTGCTCCGATGATTATTCTGAGCAAGGAGTTGGTCTGGATGATTTTACATGAACAGAATAGAACAGAGTTGGAAGGCACCTTGGAGGTCTTCTAGTTCAAGGCGCTACTCAAGCAGGTAAACCCATACCATTTCAGACACATGGTTGTCCAATCTCTTCTTAAATTCCTCAAGTGTTGGAGCACCTACAACTTCTGAAGGCCAAATTTTGACTCCCTTCAGTGGTGGCTTTCAAAAATTGTTCGAACCTACTCTGTGGGTGTGGCCTCTTTGTGGGAGTGGCTTGCTGCCCATGTGACCGGATATGAAGATGCCGACGACACTTGTCAGAACCACCTTAAATTACCTCACACACAGCACTGGCATGCATAAGAATATGATGTGAACTTGTTTTTTAAAAGGCATCTTTGGTTTGCGTTAAAACAACTTCAACAAACGCAATGTTCTGATTGCACCACAAACGCAGTAGTCATCCTTACCTTTCACAGAGGCACTGAGTTTTATAAATATGAGCCATGATAGTGTAGAATAATCATATCCAAGGACCAGTGGTGGGTTTCAAAAAAGTTTGGAACCTCTTCTGTAGGTGTGGCCTGCTTTCCGGGTCCACTGGTGGAACCTCTTCTAACCGATTTGGTAGATTTGACGAACCGGTTCTACCGAATAGGTGCGAACTGGTAGGAACCCACCTCTGCTCCCTTCCAACGTTATGATTCTACTATCTTCATGCATAACTCACATTTAGTACAATATGACTTATTGTGCATCTTCTTATAGATAGTTTTCACCAACATATTGAAATATGTACTTCTTTTGGAATTTTGAAATGAGTAACTCTTTATGTATTGATTTCAACATGTAGAATTAAACAAGGTCGCAGGGAAAAAAAACAAGGAAATATTCTTCGCATCCAACCTGGATATATCATGGGTGTTGGAAGAAATGTCCATCTGGGTTCAGTTCCAAGTGGGGAGAAAGACACTGGAAACATGGAGGCTGTTTGGAAAGATGGTTTAATGGGGGACAGGACCACATGGCTTGAAGTCCTGGGCAATAGAGCATGTGTGTGTGTGTGTGTGTGTGTGTGTGTGTGCGCGCGCACACACGTGCGCGCGTGCGAGAGAGAGAGAGAGAGAGAGATTGATTTATACCTTTCTTGGGCTTTGAACTTGCTTCCTGTTCCTGTGGCAAGGGCATGTATTCTGATTGGTTGTCAGGCTCCCATGGGGCTATGCAGGGGTAAATTTGTAGGGTGTCTTGAGTCCCAGGCTCAAGGGATGTGAGAAGGCAGGTGGTGTGGATTTATTCTCTAGAGGACTTGAAGGTAAGACAAGAAGCAATAGATGGAAGCTTTGTAGAAAGACAAACTTGAAATAAGGAGGATTTTCCTACTATGAGATTTGTTAAGCCTCCTAGAACTGTGCTCCATCACTAGAGGACTTCAAGAAAAGGTGAGACAGTGATGTGTCCTAGATGAGATGAGGATTTCTGCTCTGGGTACAGGGTGGACTAGAAGAGCTTCAATGTCCCTTCCAGCCCTATGACTCAAATCCCCATTGTGCTGCCACTTTCCACTTATATTGGACTAGTCGGTTGGATACCTGTGCTTTGCTATGGAACTATGTGTGGGCTTGATAAATTGACAGTTAAGCTTGAACCTTAATGAGTAGTTGTGATCAGCCTCTCCTCTCCCCTTCTCTCCCTCAGGCTTGCCCCACAGAGGCCTCTCCTATCTTATCCCTTTCTCTGCCTCAGGCTGGCCCCATTGATCCTCATCCTAGCCCGCAGACCAGATGAGTCATGCACTGGCAACTCCCTTGCCCAAGTGGCAGTTGGAACAGAATTATTTTTAGATGGGGAGGGTGAGTAGAACATCTAACACCTTAGCATCAGAGCGCGTTAACGGTAATATAAGAAATACTAATGCTCTGGTAGTCATTTCAAAAAATCCTTTCTAAGTGACCACCTAGAAGCTAAGAGGAACATACATGCCAAATTTTAAGTTTGTAGGCTTTACGGTTCTGGAGATTTCATGATGATGCGTGAGTGGTATTTCACTATTATATATATATTTTAGGAAAGTCAATAAGAGATTCTGATCAATAGATGCATCCCCTGGACCCCAATATTCAGCACATTTATGTAACTGTCCCAAAGCCTTCAGATGGTGGGGGGGAGCCCTCAAGTAGAAAGGGGGGTGGCAGAACTCCCCCTCCCCCAGCTGCAGAAGGCCAGTAGGAACCTTGCCACTTTTCTGCTTCCTCGCCTTGGCGGCAAACGCAATCCACAATTTTTAATTTGCCAAGAAAGCCCTCTTCCCCCCGTTTTACAGGGACAGAAGGGGGACTTTTATGTGCAATCTGTATAGCTCTCCAGAAAGCACTTACATTTATGATGTTCATGAAATTTATAGCCAGTTGGCAGCGCGACGCGCTTTCCGCTCCTTTCCTGCCGCTGTCCCTGGCAATGTGGCAGGCTGGTAATAAGGAAGCCTCGCATTCAAGTGGCATAAAAGGCATTTTCGACAAGTTAGCCTCCTGCCCAATCTTATAAACTCTAACAAGTCTATAACAAGCAAGCAAGGTCTCTTTAGAGCCACAGGAGGGGAGGGGAGAGAGAGAGAGAGGAGGGAGGAAGGAAGGGGGCGAGATTGGGGAAGGTGAAGGAGAGAAAGGAAATAAAAGGGGAGAGGGGGGAAGGAAAAAAATCCTTTTCAGAGATCGCTTTTGCAACAAAGCCTACACCTTCCTTCTAATTAAGGTTAAATAGCTCCATGTTTTCTGGCCAATTTCATTCTTTCTCCCCTCATTCCCCTCTTAACAAGGCAGCCTTTAAAAAGGCATCGCTAATTGGTGTCTGGTTCACACGTACTATGCCTGCTTTGATAGTCGGTTAGCTTGCCTTCCCCCATCAATCAAAGTTCCTCTGAAAAGCCAGGCTAATAAGCGCCATGTGTCCCCTTTGCAGGACACCGGGGAAGCCCTGACCCCATTCCCCAGCCCCCACAATACATCCCACATGTGCCTCCCAGCTGTAGATGGCCCCTTCCCCCTCCCTCCACGCATCTTTGGGGAAGGGTCGATAAGGTGGAGACCTGACCCTGATACAAAGGCGCTCGGTGGGTGGCATAAGAATGGGAATGGGAAGTCACTGTGAATGTTAGAAACTCTTTGTTGGAGGGGAAGGTGAGGTGGGGGAGACATGGAGATTGAAGCTGTTATTGTGGAGCTCCAGCTATAAAAGGAAACCAGTAACAACCCTTGTTGATAAAGGAGCAAGGAATAACAGAATAACAACAACAGGATGCAGTTGGAAGGGACCTTGGAGGTCTTCTAGCCCAAACCCCTGCACAAGCAGGAGATTCTATAGCCATGGTGGCAAACCTATGGCACACCTGCCACAGATGTCATGCAACGCCCCCTCTGTGGGCACTTTTGGTTAAGTTAAATCAAATTTGGGCTTTTATCTCCATCAACCTGAGGCTACCAACTTGGTTAAAGATGATCCCAGGCCGCACTGCAGGATCAGGCACAACCCTCAGCCTAAAAACAGATCCTTGTCCTCCTCTCCTGCACCCCTAATCTAGATCCAACCAAACTGGATTAATCAGCATCCTGAGTTTCTATATCCCAATGTACAATACAATGTAATATAATACGGAGTCTTCTTTTTGAGGGGGGGACTATCTTAATCCTTCTACTGAAGCTCTTCACTGAGATTTCATTGCCTTGGTTATGATTTAATTGTTTTTAAATGACAGCTTTACATAACTTGGTTTTGCATCCTTATTGGCAGACACCCAAAGCACGATTTTTGGCAGGATGATAAGGCATAAATCCAATCAATAAATACTACGTTTGTGTCACCAAGTTGCCTGCTTTGTGCATCTAATCACGGCTGATTTTTGACAACGCCGCGCCGGGGGGGGGCGGTTCTCCACTTCTGTGGCTGCTGAAACTTGACCCAAGGGCTTCCTTCAGAAGCTTGCTAAAGAGAGACCTCCAAAGGCCAAGTTTTGGTGGCTCCAAACAAGGGGTGAGTGGCACAACTGCATGGGAGAAAGTTGCTTTATGTGGCACACCTGATGAGGGGCACCCAGCAGTTAACAGGTGTGAATTGGTAGCTGCAAGCTTGAGCCAAGTTGGCGCAGTGGTTAGAGTGCAGTACTGCAGGCCACTTCAGCTGACTGCTATCTGCAGTTCAGCGGTTCAAATCTCACCGGCTCAAGGTTGACTCAGCCTTCCATCCTTCCAAGGTGGGTGAAATGAGGACCCAGACTGTGGGGGCAATATGCTGACTCTGTAAACTGCTTAGAGAGGGCTGAAAGCCCTATGAAGCGGTATATAAGTCTAACTGCTATTGCTAACTGCTATTGCTATTTCCCGACCCTTGTGATATATATAGCCCTTTATTTGGTTCCTGCTGCTCCCTTGGCTTCTGCCTGGCCACCTTCCTTTTGCTAGGAAAAAAGTGAAAGTGTTCTTGGAGTTTCCTAACTCCCGTGCCACACACCCCTTTTTAGGCACAGGGGGAGAAAGAGGAATTGTCACTGTGTTCCTGCATCCTTATTGATGCTTGCAATTATTGGACTTGTTCATCTAAGGCCTATGGTACGCATGCCAGAGGGGGCATGCAGAGCATTCTCTAGGGGCGTGACCCAACAAATGCGCGAACCTCAAAACCGCGCCGACAAAACCGCGGCGCTAAAACCGCGATGTCAAAAGCGCGCCGACAACAGCGTGCCGACAGAAGCGCGATTTAAGTTAAGGTAAGGTTTAGGGTTAGGTTTAGGGTTAGGTTTAAGGTTAGGTTTGGGGTTAGGTTTAGGGTTAGGTTTGGGGTTAGGTTTGGGGTTAGGTTTGGGGTTAGGTTTAGGGTTAGGTTTAGGGTTAGGGTTACAGCGCGCTTCTGTCGGCGCGCTGTTGTCGGTGTGCTTCAGCGCTCATTTGTCGGCACGGTTTTGTCGGCGCGGTTTTGTCACCGCGGTTTAGTCAGGCGCGCTTTTGTCATTCGCGCATTTGTGGTGGAACCTTCTAGGGGCATGCATGCCGTCGCCAGCTGGTCTTCTGGATTCTGATGCACCAGCCAGCTGGTTTTCATGGGCACTGGAGCACCAGAAAACTGCCCCCCCCCCCAATGGCCTGAAAATGGGCCAAAAAAACAGGCTGGTGTTCGGGCCATTTTCAGGTTGGTTTCCAAGCTGGTTTGTAGGGCAAAAACAGCCTGGAAACTGCCTGAAAAACGGCCTGAAAATAGCCCAAAAAACAGCCCAAAAAGAGGAATGCGCATGCCGGCCAGCTGGTCTTTGGGTTTCTAGCTTTCCAATGCACACGCATGCACACACATTCCGGTTTGCACACTCGGTGCCAAAAAGATACGCCATCACTGATCTAAGGGACGAATGATGGACATTCATGGGCCACAAAAGATCTGCCTTGTCTCCAATTTCCCAATCCACACGGCTTCCTCTAACTCGGGGGTCTCCAAGCTTGGCAACTGTAAGATGTCTGGACTTCAACTCCCAGGATTCCTCAGACCCTTGCTCTAACCTGGTATTTTTGTTCCCCGCTTGCAACAGGGTTGTCTCTCCTCCTTTGACTTCCATTTGTTTGTGCATTCTGTAGATACCACTCTTCTGATCTCCTGCAAAGTGGCCAGCAGAGCAGTGGTCGCTCTGGGACGCCATACTTCTTAGATCCAATGAAACACTTGCTTTAGGAAATAGACCAGGCAAACCAAGGAGGAAAGCTCATTCATTCACCATTCCACCTCTCAAAACGTTGCAGATGTGGGATTCCGATGCCTCGTGGCAGACTCTAGCTAACAGTTTCTTTGATTCAGAGGTTATGGGCTTTCCTTGTGATAAAAAAAAACAGCATTGTAAACTACTTTCATCCTTTCAAAGTTGATTTATAGAAGTTGAGTTTTAGCCTAAAGAAGAAGAGAACAGTTGGAAGGGACCTTGGAGGTCTTCTAGTCCAAACCTCTGTTCAAACAGAAACCAGTTTCAGACAAATGGTTGTCCAATCTCTCCTTAAAAACTTCCAGTGTTGGAGCATTCACAACTCGGTTGTTCCCCTGATTATTTATTCTAACTGTCAGGAATTTTTTTCTTCTAGTTGCTTCTCTCCTTCATTATTTTCCACCCATTCCTTCTTCTCCTGCCTTCAGATGCTTTGGAGAATAGGTTGACTCCCTCTTCTTTGTGGCAGCCCCTGAGATATTGAAACACTGTTACCCTGTTGCCCCCAGTCAAGTATAAACTATACATAAATATACGTAGCTTGAGCATTATTTGCTTTTCCATAGCCCCTTGTTTCCCTACACACTAAGCAACTTACTTTGCAGTTTAATAATCACTGTTATAGTCATTAATTTCACACTATCAGGAGTTAGATTTCTAGAGGCCGGATCCAGGGGTGAAATCAGGTTACCTTCGCTACCATTTTGCAAACGTGAGTGCTTGCTTTGCTTGCACGCACCACCTCCATGCATGCACAGGACCTTCCACGCATGGGCAGAGCATCAAAAATGGATGTGATAACGTCCGGGCAGGTAGGCGGTGCTTCCTGCTGCCATCACTACCAGTTCGCCCGGACTGGAGAGAACTGGCTGAATAGCACCACTGGCAGAATCCCTCCTGCTTATGGCTTAATACAATAACTGGACCAGCCTTTCTGGTGTTCAAATACTATCCACCACAGTGGTGGGATTCAGCCAGTTCGCACCTATTCGGGAGAACCGGTTGTTAACTTTCTAAGCAGTTTGGAGAACTGGTTGTTGGAAGAAATCTCCTTTTGTTTTTTCCCCACTTTACAGGGCTAATCCTGTAAGGAAGGTAGGAAGGAAACATTCTGGTGTTGTTTCTAGCCTGATCTTTATCGCCCTGCTTACAGAAACTGCCTCTCCGGTTCACCCTTACTCCATTGTAACAGCTAAGGCAAAACGCCCATCGACATGAGTGACATTGAGTTGGCCACACCCACCCAGTCACAAGACCACCAAGCCACGCCTACCCAGCTGGTCATTAGGGCAGAGGACCGGTTGTTAAATTATTTGAATCCCACCACTGATCCACCAGTATCATGGCTGGGACCTCTGTGAATTAATCCATGCATCTGGAGGATGTGCCGATTTGGAAAGGTTAAATAAAATGGTTTTGTTTTTCTCCCTGTCATTTTCAGCACCTAAAATTTTGACATGGAATACTTCTTTACCAGCATTTATTAAGATGGTTGGAAAAACCAGGTCCTGGAACAGACATGCAAAATCCCAGGAAGTAAAGGAGAAACATTTCTCTCCATCACACAACTAAATGGTCAGAGGAAATCCCAGGGCAACTCCTTGGGATTTGCTCTGCCGTAGAAATCTGGATGTGCATGACATGCTGTAGCTCATACAAATTCACACCCGATTGCTTGTCACCATAGACACAAGAACTGTGGGATGAAATATGTCCTTCAGCGTGGACAAGGATGGATTTGGACAATGTCACACTACTTGGGTCTGATTCATGAAACTAAATTCTCCCCTCCTCTGTGCATCTTCAAGTCTCACAGGGCCACCAAATTGCTTTAAAAACTCCTAGTTTTGCTTCTCGCACGCATGTTGTCCTTTCTGATAAATGCTGAGAAGGAATTCTTTGACCAGGTATAGTTCACTGCCTTTCCCAGCCCCCCCCCCCCACCCTTCCTCTAATTTTGATCAGGAGCTTCCTGGAAGAGAAGAGAAGATAGGAGAGGGGAGAAGAGAGGAGAGAGGAGACTAGAGAGAGAAGGAGGGGAGAGGAGAAGAGATTTTTTATTGACAACTATGATTAGACACACAAGGAATTTATCTCCAGTGCAGAAGCTCTCGGGGGTAAATGCAAAGCAACAGAATCATCATCATCATCATAAAGATAGTCTCAAAGGTGTTTTTTTTTTCCAAAGGCAACTGGATTTTCTTTGTCCCTGCCCCTCCAAAGACATTTTGCTTCTTGTCCAAGAAGCTTTATCAGTTCTTCATCTGATGAAGCTTCTTGGAGAAGAAGTAAAACATCTTTGGGGGGTGGGGTGGGGGGACAAAGAAAATCCAGTTGCCTTTTGAAAAAGCACCTTTGAGACCTGGATAAGTGGGAATCTCCATAGGCATAATAATGATACTGAGAAGTAGGGTTGATAGAGAAGATGAGAAGGGTAGTAGTAGTAGTAGTAGTAGTAGTAGTAGTAGTAGTAGTAGTAGTGATAACACATTATATATAATATATAACATATAACATATAACATATAATATATTATATAACACATAACACATAACACATAACACATAACACATAACACATAACACATAACACATAACACATAACACATAACACATAACACATAACACATAACACATAACACATAACACATAACACATTACACATTACACATTACATATTATATATTATATATTAATATAATAATAATGCCATACAACATAGATCAGTGATGGCTAATCTTTTCCAGACAGTGTCCAAAGCGTGTACGTGCGTGAATGAACATGTGCATGCCTGAACCCCCAAAATGCAATGCATGTGCAGCTCCCATGCATGCACCCATCCCAACGCATGAGTGTGTGCCTTCTACATGCCCCCCAACCCCCGTGCATGCACATGTGAGACCCCACATGCACCCCACACATGTGTGCACGCACCCCCGCACGCACCCCGCCATCTGCGCATGCACACCCAGGCCTCCCGCACACGGCCCGCCACCTGCACATGAAGACCAGCTGGCCGTGCGCAGCAGAGCTGAACTGGAGCGATGGCTCGCGTGCCATAGTTTCACGATTCATGGACATCGATGAACATACTTAGACATAAGACAGTACTGAGTGATGGCACGAGCGAAGAAACTGTCCCTGTATCTAGCTGTTTTGGCCTGCAATGCCCTGTAGTGGCGTCTCGAAGGGAGGAGTTGAAACAATTGATGTGAGGGATCTGCAAATACCTTCTCAGCCCTCTTTCTAACCCACGTAATGTATAGGTCCTCTATCAGGGGTGGGTTCCTGCCAGTTCTAACCTCTTCTATAAAAGAGGTTCCACAAATCTACAGTGCCATTTAGAACTGGTTCCAGCTCCTTCCCCTCGCCCGTCAGCACATCATCAAGATGAAGAGCGAGAGGAGGAATTCTGGGAATACAAATCTTAAAGCTGTCAAGTTTGAACACCTCTGGGGTTTTTTTTCTAAAGGGTTAGGGTGCAAGGGTCTTGCAACTTGACAGCTTTAAGGCTTGCACACTTCAATGCCAGAGTTCCTGAGCCAACATGACTGGAGGAGGAATTTTGGGGGTTGAAGTCCACAAGTCTTAAAGCTGTCAAGTTTGAACACCCCTGAGTTTTTTTTTCTAAGGAATGCAAAGGTCTTGTAACTTGACAGCGTGCTTCAAATGCCAGAATTTCTGAGCCAACATTTTGGTTGCTAAGCAAGAGTGTTGTTAAGTGAATTTCTCCACATTTTACAAGTTGGCCATGCCCACCCAGTCACATGGCTGGCAAGCCACTCCCACAAAGCAGGCCACACCTACAGGAGAGGTTCTAAAATTTTTGAAACCCACCACTGTCCTCTATGGAAGGCAGGCTGATTGCAATTGTTTGGTCCCCCCGCCCCTCCCCCCCCGGCAGTCCTAACTATCCATTGGAGTCTATACCTGTCCTGTTTAGTTGCTGTACCAAACCAGACAGTTATAGATGCCCAAATGACAGATTCAATGTGACAAGGTTGAGCAATGGAAAACGCACAAAACTGACGGGATGCCAGCTTATGACAGGTTGTAAGCACCCCTCAGTGCGCATTAACTTGCCAAGACGCTCCCAATATGGCACATCTCCTTCTTCGTTAGCAAACATTGCTCCTTCTGTCCCTCCCTCCCCCTCCCCTCCCCACAACCCGCTTCTCCTGTTGTCTCATGATGATAGGCAGCCCAGTGCTCCTGCTATACAGTGAAAGCAAGAGAGCATGCATTATACCAGGCAGAATGTTGGAAGCAGCAAATTACAAGGGAGAAGCCTTTGAAGATAGAATTCATTATGCAAGTCTCTAAACATTGTTCAGGACTTTCATCTATCCACCTACTTAATACAGAGGGGAGGCAGAGAGTCAAACATTGTTCACTCATTCTGTGCTAGCCACAAGCTTCCTTCTTTTCAAATGCCTCTTTCCACCCTCCACACCAGAGGTGGGTTGCTCCCGGTTTGGCCCGGATTAGTCTCATTCACATTCAGCAAAGGCCTGGTAAACAGCCTTTCAAAGGTGAATTTATGACCAGAGACCTTATCTAGCTTGAAAAGCTGCCATGTAAATATTTTCCAAATGAGGTGCTGTAGAAGGAAAGACATGGCACAGAGTCCCTGAGATTCACGGACAGATCTTCACACTCCTGAAATGAATGAACGAACAAACGAATTGTTTCCTACAAAAGCCCACTCCCCTTTTGCTCCTCTTTTATTTCCTATGGGAGGGGCCATTCACCATCCACCTGTGGCTTTACGTCCAAGTCAACCCTAGTTTCTTAGCTGTTCTTTTCTTCTGGCAGCTCTGTGCATGCGCCCACTGGGAACAGGCTCCAGCTGTTCCTCTGCCTCACTGCTCTCCAACTCCGAAGGCAGCTGAGAACTGCCAGATGGCCTCGGCCTCACCTCTGCCTGTGATGCAGAGTCCTCGTCCAAGCCTTCCCCAGCCTCCAGGACTGGCCCCTTGTTCCTCCCTAACCTCCTCACTGTCAGCTCTGCTGGCAGGCCACAACCATTCTTAAATTGTCTCCACAGCCAGAGAGAAAACCAGCAGAAGGAAGGAAAGGACAAAGGGGTGCTTTCTCCTGCCTCTGAGCAAGTCAATGTTCAAGTTACTTTTGGGGGTGGGGGCTGCTCACATGCAGCCAGGCCACTTCTCACCATGTGCCATCTCTGGGATGCAGTGCTGCTCCTAAATAAAGGGTGGGGAGGGGAAGAGTTCTTAATCTTCATTCAAAAGCTCACGGTATCACAATGCTGCCTCACAAAAGCCATCTTATTAGCCCCGAGTGCAAAATGCTGCCTTTTCTTGCAGAAGCTCATTAATTGCAGGTCACCATTCAACAAGAAAGATGAGGCACTTGAGTTCTTCAGGCCCTCATTAGCCACAGAGCTGAACAGTATGTGTGAAATTAACAGTCACCTGAGTACCTCTATAATTTCATAATTATTAGGCCTAATGGGTTAGTCTCTGCCAAATAGCTTTAACTCCTCCTTGGCTGGTTCCGGAAAACTTGCATTTGCTTACCAGGGGAGCCCTGTTGAACAGTGTTATTTCCCCTTGCCTTTTAAATTTAATTTTATTCATTCATTTCTTTATTTATTTCTGCTAGAAAACTCAAGTTAATTGTGCAAGCCCGCCACCGGTCCCATATACTGTTTGTAATTTTAACATATGTTGAGTTTTTAATTATTTATACCCCAAGCGCCAAAGAAACAGATACCCTTCCATCCCGGGGAATGTGGGTGAAAGAGCTTTCTGCAAAGGGAATTTAATTGGCTTGAAAATGTGTTTGCACTCTGCATGTGTGCATACATCTATATTTGTGTGCATTTGGGCATGTTTGAGTGTGTGCACAAGTTCTGCCTTTGATTCATCTAGGGGCTGATTACATTACATTATTCCGCATGCCCTAGTGTTTTTTTTTTTTTTTTTTTGCCTTATCTAAATTGCAAGCAGTAAATTAATCAGGGTGGGTTTTGACTTTTTGACAGCAATAGATCTTTCAACTGGCCTTGGTTTGAATTGTACATGAAAATAGATTTAAAATAAATTGCAGAGTAGGTTAGGGATATGGTGGCTCAGTGGCTAAGATGCTGAGCTTGTCGATCAGAAGGTCAGCAGTTCAGCAGTTCGAATCCCTAGCGCCACGTAGCAGAGTGAGCTCCCATTACTTATCCCAGCTTCTACCAACCTAGCAGTTCAAAAGCATGTAAAAATGCAAGTAGAAAAAATAGGGGCCACCTTTGGTGGGAAGGTGACAGCGTTGGTACCGCATGACCATGGAGATGTCTTCGGACAGCGCTGGCTCATCTGCTTTGAAACAGAAATAAGCACCGCCCCCTAGAGTCGGGAACAACTAGCACATATAGCCAAAGCACATGTGTGGAAGGCTGAGCACATGTGTGGATGGGGGCGCGCTCTCATTTGTGAACTGGTAGGGAAGGGACATGGGGACTCAGTGGCTAAGATGCTCAGCTTGTCGATCATAAGGTCGGCCGTTTGGCGGTTTAAATCCCTAGTGCTGCGTAACCGAGTGAGCTTCCGTTATTTGTCCCAGCTTATGCCAACCTAGCAGTTTAAAAGCATGTAAAAACTGCAAGTAGAAAAATAGGAACCACCTTTGATGGGAAGGTAACAGCGTTCCGTGTGTCTTTGGTGTTTAGTCATGCTGCTCACATGACCACAGAGAACATCTTCAGACAGCGCTGGCTCTTTGGCTTTGAAACGGAGATGAGCACCGCCCCCTAGAATCGGGAACGACTAACACATATATGCAAGAGGAAGCTTTACGTTTACCTTTAGCTTACTATCTATGAGAAACCAGCCAGGATAGTGATTCCACAGAGAGGGTACTGGCAATTTAAGGCTTTGAGTAACCTCCTAAACCTCTTTCTCGCAGCCGTTAGAGCTTTTGTCTGATAACAATTGCTGGCTTTCCAACTTTTTGGGATAGTGACACACCACATAACATCGACAGCTGCTTCATAACAAAAATATTTCTTCCAAACAAGCCTCTCAGACGGCCTTCCTTAATAAGATGTATTGAGATGAAAGGGGTAGGGTTACACGAATCTCAGCAACTGAGCTGTTTCCAATTTACAGCCAATTTACCCCGCCAAGATGTTCGGGTGGAGACTCCATTATCAGTGTAAAGAACTGCCTTCTTGTCAATTCAAAGGAAAGCCACTAGAAAGCAAGCAAGAATTCTGTGGGCCATTGATTACAATACCCCCACCCCCCCGAATCTTTCCCTGTGAACCAATCGTTGCAAATAAAAACTGAAATAAAAATCTTCATAAGCATAGTAACCACCATCACTAGGGCTTGAAATTTGGGGCTTGGACAATCTGGAACTGCGCCACCTGCGTTATGATCTACACACAATTGTCTGCTTCAACGTCTTACCTGTCAACGACTTCTTCAGCTTCAACCTTAATAATACACGGGCAAACAATTGATGCAAACTCAAGGTAAACCGATTGCAGAAAATACGACTTCAGCAACAGAGTGGTCAATGCCTGGAATACTCTACCTGACTCTGTGGTTACATCCTCAAACCCCCATAAGCTTCAACCTTAAACTGTCTACCGTGGATCTCACCCCATTCTTAAGAGGTCTGTAAAGGGGGCGTGCATAAGCGCACCAGTGAGCCTACCATCTCTGTCCTACTGTCCTCATATATTTTTATTCATTTCTTTCATTCACATCTATGTTTATATTAATACCTGGCATCTTGTACATGTTTGACAAACTAATAAATACAAATCAAACAGTTTTAAAAGTGGGAGCGCCTTGCACCAGCTTCCACAATATACCCTCAGACATTTTGCATAGCCCCCCCCCCCCTTCCTTGGTGAACTTTGCCATCCACAACAATTACCCTTCTCGGCTTTAGAACCCAACTCTAAAACTGGTAATACTATCTGCAACCCCGGGGGATCTTATTTAGCCATCAATCTAACTTGACCTTGCCCTACGCAAGAGATCATTTTAGACCTATCTAATCATCTATGCAGCTTGCTGGAGAAGAGAAGACAAGTGAAACCCTCATCCCATATCTTAATCTCTGATCAAACAAGAGGAGAGTTTTTATTTATGTTTGAGATAACTCAGATGGATCCCTCATTCCATCTCTGCTTTTCAACTTGGCAATGTTGCGTTGAAGAACTGACTAGGACTTCCCAAAAGAAAGTCAGAGAGATCTTCTTCCGGGCCTTAAAATTTCCGTGACCCGTCAAAACCGCAATTTTTACTAAATAATGTATTTGTGGTCCTCCTTATGGGTAATAACCCTCAAATAATTATTCAAATAAAATAATCCTAGTTTCAGCCTAGTTTCAAAAATGTTAGCAAGCCAACCACTTATGTCTCTAGAAGAGCTGGCCAGGTCTTCCCAACTACCTACTACAGAGAAAGGGAATCAAATGAACAAAAAAAAGAGAGTAATCCCAAAAATAGATGCTACATGGGGAAAGGATACCCGTTCAAGGTAACTTCTGGTGGACACAAGAGACAGCCCTCACTTCAACACTGAGGCTATGAAGGGAGTGACTTCAAACACTGAAATGTTTACCATGCTCTAACATAGCCTGTAACCATTTAGTAGTTAACTATGCTAAATACTAGGCGTGAAGCAGCAGGGATGCTCAAGATGCAGATGTAGAAGTAGGGAGGGGCGCCCTAAAAGCATCATTCAAAGCCAAGCATTGCATACTCACCTCCCCAAAATATGAAAAAGTAAACATTTTAGCAAGTACATAAAATTGTATGCATTCAATTATCCAACGCATTTTTTTTTTTAAAAAAAAAGGCAGAGCATTAAGGCGCTGGTTGAGAGGCCTGTATTTTAAACACTTAACTACCCATCTTCATTATTCCTGACTGAAGAGCGACTTATGTAAGACTCATTTTCAAGAGGTTCAAGATAGACTAAAGGAACTGTTTTTAAAACCAGGGTAGAGTTCACTTGTTGCAGCAGAAGGTGGGGGAAAAAATAGCTTTAATTTACAAGAGCAGCTAGATCTATCCTCCGCTGGCTTCAACACATGCAGACAATACATGATAGAATAATCATTTGAGGACAACCACAGAAGAAGTTTTCAGAAGGTGAAAATATGACCTACCTGGTCAAGTAAATCCAAGTCCAAGAATGGAGCAGGTAAAGCAAACCTTCACAGTTATAAGAGCATAACACTGAAGTCCTTGAGCCTGTTTTTGGGCCCCCACCCAAGGCCCAGCTGCAGCTTATGAAGTATCTGATTAGAGGTCTTGTGAGGAAGGGTTATAGCCACAAATGGAACTTTAGCCAGGAAATTTTCATCCCTTGGCCTTTTCTCACTTAACTAGTATCTGAACTCATCTCTTCTCAAAGACATTCCGGATGGCCTGTTTAATGACAACACAAAATGTGCCTACAAAAATTGCTTCTGCCCACACAGAATTTAGTGTGCATTTAGCAATTTTCCACTTCAACTATCTTACATTCTAATTTGGTGACCAATGTTTAGCCTCCTCAAACATTTTGGGGCCTCTTCGTGTAAATACCCTTCGTGGCTCAGTGGTTAAGACGCTGAGCTTGTCGATCAGAAAGGTTGGCAGTTCAGTGGTTCGAATCCCTAGCACTGCATAACGGATTGAGCTCCCATTACTTGTGGCACCTTTTGTCAACCTAGCAGTTCGAAAGCATGTAAAAATGCAAGTAGAAAAAATAGGGGCCACTTTTGGTGGGAAGGTAACAGTGTTCTGTGCGCCTTCGGCGTTTAGTCATGCCGGCCACATGACCACGGAGAGGTCTTTGGACAGCTCTGGCTCTTCGGCTTTGAAACGGAGATGAGCACCGCCCCCTAGAGTCGGGAACAACTAGCACCTATGTGGGAGGGGAATCTTAGCTTTAAACCAGGATTTGTAGAGTCTAAAATTGGTTGTGCATGTCATTGTGGATTTCAGTAGTCTTCAAACTTATGACTACAACTGAGTCCAAGATTTCTGATGCTGAATGAGACATTTGTTAACTGAGTTTTGCTCCATTTTACAACTTTTCTTCCCACAGTTGTTAAATGAAAGGCTTGTTAATAACATGGTTGTTAAGTGAATCTGATTTCTCCATTGACTTCGCCGGTCACAAAAGTCGCAAAAGGTGACTGCATGATTCTGGGACATTGCAACGGTCATCAAATATGAGTCAGTTGCCAAGCGTCTGAATTCCGATCATGTGACCGTGGACACATGACCTACATCAGCCATAAGTGTGAAAAATAGTCAGGTGTTACTTTCTTTCAGTGCCCTTGTCACTTTGAACGGGGAGTAAACAAATGGTTGCAGGTCGAAGATTACCTGTAAATCATATTGCACAAACCATAATGGCTGGGCCTCCACACAATGTTTTAATGTCGAACAATCTGTCTCCAGCTTCTATTCCAATGGTGAACTCAAACTGTGTGAAATTCCTCCCCAAGTTGGATGAAGACGTGTGTCAAATGACAATAAGGCCTTTCTGAACATCTTTTTTTCCCCCTCCATTCCCTGCGTGGAAGAGACCGAGATAAGGAGGAAGTGTCCTCTCACCCCACTTAGGGGCCTGTGAAGCAGCACTGTGAGTGATATTTCACCTTACCTCTCCTTGGCACATCTGTCAACTTCTGCTAATTAACCGAGCTTCCTATCACCTTCCATGCTGATATTGAAGGAGAGCATCAACCTCCCCCCCCTCCCCAGTACAAAATAAAATGAGATGCTGAGGGGAGGGAGGGAAAGAAAGAGAGAGGTGAAGAGATTCTACAATTATAAATGATGTCAGGCAGACTTCGGTACCATAGAATGCATTATAAGCACTTAAAAAGCTAACCATTCTGTCTTCTTTCTTTGGTATAAATAATGGCCTTTTTATGAATAAATCATTCAACAAGGTCTCTGAAAATAGCAGGGATTCGAAGCAAAATGTCTCCAACTCGTGTGTCTCTATGTGTCTTTGGTGTGTTTACTACGACGCCGGAAAAGTCAAACCAACTGCTTCATTGTCTCTGGTCCACCTGTACCATTTGAAACCACAAGTAATCCACATCATTGCCAAAGAAAATCTGCTGCTATTGTTATTGGTGATAAGTACAATGTGAAATCCTTTGAAATTAGTGGGGCTTTCATCTACCATGACTTCAGTTGGATGCTGTACTAAATATGTCTAACACGTTGTGTTCAGTCCTTGTTTGCACAATTATGACTTATTGAATACAGCTGGTCCTCGTCTTAGGACCACAACTGGGCCCCAAATTTCTGTTGCTAAGTGAGACATGTGTTAAGTGAGTTTTGCTCCGTTTTAAAGCCTTTCTTGCCACAGTTGTTAAGTGAATCCCTGCCGTTGGTAAGTTAGTAACAGAGTTGTTAAGTGAATCCAGTTTCCCCATTGACTTTGCCGATCAGAAGTTCGCAAAAGGGATCACATGACCCCAGGATACTGCAACCGTCGTAAATAGGAGTCGGTTACCAAGCATCTGAATTTTGACCATGTGACCATGGGAATACTGCAACGGTTGTAAGCGTGAGAAACGGTCATAAGTCACTTTTCTCGGTGCTGTTGTAACTTCGAGAAGTCACTAAACCAGTGTTTCTCAACCTTGGCAACTTGAAGATGTCCGGATTTCAACTCCCAGAATTCCCCAGCCAGCATCTGCCAAGGTTGAGAAACACTGCACTAAACGAACTGTTGTAACCATCAGCTGGGTTCAGAATATTTTGGCAAGGTACCAGCCGAGCCTTAGGTCTGCATCCACTTTATAAAAATGTTCTCATTTATAAAATGATCTTCTTATGCTATGGGTCAACATTGCTAGAAAAGTTTAGAAAACCGTCTCTTGCCTTTGGCCACCAAGCCAAGCTCACTGCAGAGGTGAGAGCAAAAGAGCAACTGCTTGATTCATAAGAGACTTGTTAAAAACCATCAGAAGAACGCTTGAGGAAGATCAAGAAAGGAAGAACTACAGAGAAGTTCAGTAAGGGGTGTTTTATGCTAGCTTAGAGGTAAATCCGGGATCTTGCAAACTGTAAGAATAATTTCCCCAGCCTTATTTATGGTGAGTTTATTTAGGTGGTGGTGTCTTTTTTTAATGATTTGAAATACTGTCTCCCAGTGTTCTTGTCAGGTAGACTGAGATGCCATTTACGAGATAAGCTGCCTTGAAGAAAGAATAAGGAATGGCCTTGAGGAACAGAAGGAAGAGCCACTACCAAGGCAATGGTCAGATAAGAGGGGCGGGAGCTCTGTTTTGCAAAAGGAAGATGGAAGAGAAACCATGCAAAGAGTCGACAAAGCATGCTACTCTGTGATGGAATATAATCAAGGCAGTGAAGTTTAGATAGTTTGTGTGGGAGAAAGAGATGCCTTCCCCCTAATAGTTCTCAGAGTATATGTTTAATGGTGCAAGCAGTTTGCTTTCATTTGGCCTATAGGTGAGGAACAATAAAGCTTAGAAGAACCTCAAAGAACCGCGACACAGTCCAAGCTCACTGGGAAGAAAATACTGCATATATTTTGGTTCCTTCTACCTTTTTCTGGGGACTACAGCCAAGAAATTAAAAGACACTTGCTCCTGGGGAGGAAAGCTATGGCAAGTCTAGACAGCATACTAAAAAGCAGAGACATCACTCTGACAACAAAAGTGCGTATAGTCAAGGCTATGGTTTTCCCATTTGCAATGTATGGCTGTGAAAGTTGGACCATAAGAAAGGCTGAGTGCCAAAGAATTGAGACCTTTGAACTATGTTGCTGGAGAAGAATCCTGCGAGTCCCTTGGGCTGCAAGGCAATCCAACCAGTCAGTCTTGGGGAGATCAACCCTGACTGTTCTTTAGAAGGTCAGATCCTGAAGATGAAACTCAAAACACTTTGGCCACCTAATGAGAAGGAAGGACTCACTGGAGAAGAGCCTAATGCTGGGAACGATTGAGGGCAAAAGAAGAAGGGAACAACAGAGAATGAGGTGGCTAGATAGAGTCACTGAAGCAGTCGGCGTGAGTTTCAATGGATTCCTGGGGATGGTAGAGGACCAGAAGGCCTGGAGGAAGGTTGTCCATGAGGTCACGATGGGTCGGACACGACTTCGCAACAACAACAACACCTTTTTTCTGGTTATGAACCTACTCAATTGCAAGAAGTGATGAACTCCAGTTGGCTCTTTGAGAGTCAAGCAACTGCTTCCAGACTCATCAATCAAGGGACAAGGGACACAACATTTGCGGCAGTCCTGGGAGTAAATGTGTTAAGAAACTCTTCGCCAAATTGTGGGTGGAGGAAGCTGACTTTCAGGGCATGTTCCAAGTAACTCAGAGGACCTTAAGGGGGCATGTTTCTGTCATAAAATATTTCATTTGCAGGAATCTTGGATGCCTTTGAAAGAGTTTCTCCTCGCTGTTATTAATTAAAGCAAAAGAATGCCCATATGGAAAGAGAAACAGTCAAGTTATATTTTTGCTAAATACGCCACACCATATGGTAACATACAGAAAATTGGCCACATTGGCGGCTTTGGCTATATTGGACCATATGGTCTATTGCGCTTCGTCATTTCTTTGTGTGTGTTTTTCTTTCTCCCAAAGAGGGCAGTGCCTTATGGGGTTGAAAGGGAGCAGCCAAGGCAACAAGACCCGTAATGCTCTTTGAAACCAGGATGGGCATCGATCCAGCTCTGCATTTTCAAAGGGAAAGTGCCAAGCTCGCGGGACAGTTTTCTTCAAAGCCACCAAAATGTGGGATGACTATTAAGGGTGGGGCAAGTAGACATGGGGCTCTGTTTCCACAGCAGAAGTTGCCTCTCCTGGGAAGGAGGATGAGAAGCAGATGCAAAGCATGAAGTGATGCATGCTTAGGAAATGTTGAGGCTTTACTTTCAAAATGGAATTATGAGAGCCTCTTTTCCGATGATTCATCAGCTGCTTCCAGAACTGCTTTTGCTGGTCCAGGGGTCACAACCCACAGTTCTGAAGCCACATGTGGCTCTTTCATCTCTCTGCTGTGGCTCCCTGTTGCTGGTTGGATCCACAATTTATAGGGTTTTTGATTAGGACAGGTAGAGGAAAAAGGATGCTGTCTAGGAGGCGACTCTATGGTGGGAGAACCAGACTTCCGGTCAACAGAGGAAAAAAGATGCTGTGCTAGGAGGAGACTCTATGGTGGGTGAACTGGACTTCTGGTCAGCAGAGGAAAAAGGACGCTGCGCTAGGAGGAGACTCTATGGTGGGAGAACCAGATTTCCGGTCAACAGAGGAAAAAAGATGCTGTGCTAGGAGGAGACTCTATGGTGGGATAACCAAACTTCCGGTCAGCAGAGGAAAAAGGACGCTGCGCTAGGAGGAGACTCTATGGTGGGTGAACCAGACTTCCGGTTGGCTCCAGAATTGAAAGGGGGGCTTCGATTTAGGACCTTTGCAGCTCTTTGAGTGTTTAAGGTTGCTGAACCCCTGTGCTGGTCCATTAACTCGCCCTTGTGGGAGTCTCCAGAACCTTTATGCTGGTGGGCCCACCAGGAACGGTTGGAGCATGTTGTAGGCTTACTCATGCAACAGAACCCAAATACAGAACCCCTGAAATGTTTAACCCTGTTTGATATAAAAAGAGTTTGGATAATGAAATGTCTGCAAGAAAGAAAAAACCAAGTTCAGAGAGCATCGAGGACTCTGATATAAGAAGAACATAGCATGAATTTTTATCACAGAGCCAAACAATTCACCATTAACCTGAGATCAGAATGGTGGGAAACACCAGTAAACTTACTTTGCTAAGATAAAAAGATTTTGGCATGTTTTCCCATATAGACAGGTA
This sequence comes from Thamnophis elegans, assembly GCF_009769535.1. Lineage (NCBI taxonomy): Eukaryota > Metazoa > Chordata > Lepidosauria > Squamata > Natricidae > Thamnophis > Thamnophis elegans. The sequence goes on along the minus strand of NC_045552.1, from coordinate 12,993,694 downwards.
AATGAATAAATGCATGTTAATGTCTAAAGCTGGCAAAAAAATAATAATCCATACATACGTACGTGCACACAGACACACACTTGGGTTTTTCATTAATAGTATGGAGGGAAAAGAGTGCCCAAGGGAATTGAGCTCATAAAACCAGGGTACTGCATAAATGTTTTGGTAGACATGGAACTATCTTCATCAATGTTTTGGACAAGGGGGTAGATGGGGAACTCATCAAATTTGCAGATGACACCAAGCTGGCAAGGATAGCCAACACTCCAGAAGGCAGGCTTAAGATACAGAAGGATCTTGACAGACTTGAACATTGGGCACTCTCTAACAAAATGAAATTCAATGGTGAAAAAAGGTAAGATTCTACATTTAGGCAAGAAAAACCAAATGCACAGGAACAGTATAGGTGGTACCTTGCTCAACTGTGAGAGGGATCTTAGAATCCTAATGGACAATCATTTAAATATGAGCCAGCAGTGTACAGCAGCTGCCAAAAAAAACCAACACGGTTTTAAGCTGCATAAACACAGGGATAGAATCAAGAACACGTGAAGTGTTAATACCACTTTATAATGCCTTGGTAAGGCCACACTCAGAATACTGCATTCAGTTTTGGTCGCCACGATGTTAAAAAAGATGTTGAAACTCTAGAAAGAGTGCAGAGAAGAGCATCAAAGAGGATTAGGGTGCTGGAGATGAAAACATATGAAAAACAGTTGCTTTATATGGAACTGGGTATATCTAGTCTGATGAAAAGAAGGACTAGGGGAGACATGATAGCAGTGTCCCAATATCTCAGGAGCTGCCACAAAGAAGAGGGAGTCAAGCTATTCTCCAAAGCATCCGAGGGCAGGAGAAGAAGCAATGGGTGGAAATTAATCAAGGAGAGAAGCAATCTAGAACTAAGGAGAAATTTCCTGACATTTAGGATAATTAATCAGTGGGACAACTTGCCTCCAGAAGTTGTGACCGCTCCAACACTGGAAGTTTTTAAGAAGAGATTAGATAACCATTTGTCTGAAATGGTGAAGGGTTTCCTGCCTAGGCAGGGGGTTGGCCTAGAAGACCTCCAAGGTCCCTTCCAAATCTGTTATTCTCAGCATATCTCACTTGAAGAAAAGGACCCACTTGCTGGGCTCAAAAAACAGGACTAAGGGACCACAAAGGGTTTTGAGGTACATATCATAATAGACCACCCATTCATTTGCAACCCAAAGTCATCTAGATTGGCCAGAGGCTGACCTTGGTAGTCCAGTTTTCTAACACAGTAGTGTTATCTACTGAAAACAGCTTCAATGATATGGCAGCAACTCCACTTAACACACACACACACACAGAAACAAGTTTACAGATATCATGTTGATGCAAAAGTTGTAGATAATTTGGCCTACCTTTGTTATTTTTGTGACTTCTTTCATTTTTATTCTTAACTGTGAGGAGCTGAATGTGTATACTACATATGTACTTTTGCCTGTGTTCTCTCTTGCCTTTTTTCCCCAATCTGTAAAGTAATCATTAACTTCGGCTTTCCTGCGTTAATTTGCCTATAAATAGAATTTTATTTGGTCTATTTTTATTTCCCTTTTCGTTGCTATTCCTCTGTGGAATTCTTCAGCTAGAGATAGCTAAATTTATGATCAACTATGTTGCTCAGCTTTCCCTTCTCTTCCCTTCCCTTCTGGTTACTTACGTCTTTCAGGTCAGGTGGGGGAAGGAAGAAAAGGCCAGGAACCCCCTCCTGACTCAGGAGGTTTTCTTATATTAAAACTCTTTGAGGAATTGCCAGGTACATAGCTTGAAATGTGGTTTGCTTTACGGTACTCTGTTGACCAAAAGTTTGCAGCCTAAGCATCACCTTCTGCAACATTTAAAAAGCTGAAAGGTCCTTGGTGGTCATTTTTCTCTAGGGCAGGGGTCCCCAAACTTGGCGACTTTAAGACTTATAGACTTCAACTCCCAGAATTCTGCCTAGAGAATTCTGGGAGTTGAAGTCCACATGTCTTAAAGTTGCCAAGTTTGAAGATCTCTGCTCTAGGGAGTTCCAGGAATGCAGGATACTTTGGTGGAAGAGCCATTCTTGGCTGGCTCTTTTCTCTCTTCCCGAGGACTCTGTCAATATCATAGCAGAGGGCAGCATCCTAGAGGTGATCTTGAAAAGTTAAGCAGGGTCAGAATTCTTGGATTGGATACCAGGAAAAGCCAGGGAGATAAGCTAAGAAATCAATTCTGAAAAATTCCTGAAAGAAGGCAAAGGTAAATAAGACTATGCATTATTATAGATGCATTATTTTAGGTACAATAGGAGTCAAGTTCAAGTGTTGGGTTAGGATTGGCGAGAACCAGGTTCTAGAACCCCTTCAATCATAGAAACTCCTTGGAGCACTCTAGGACAGCCCCTCCCTCTCAACCCAGGAGTCAAGGTGGGGTAATGGGAAAGTGCTGATCTAGAAATGGGGACAACCGGGTTCAGAAACAGATTCTAAAATCAGATCAGTGTAATCAGGGCCGTGATTAAGGGGCCAAACCTCTGTGAGGTGACTGGGGAAAGGAAGGAGCCACCACATCTCAGGGATCGCTGGCCTTGTTTGTAAGGGGACACGCAGTTGGGCTGCCTCCTGTGCTGTCCACGCCCACCTCTTCACTAAGTCTTATTTTGGGGGTAGGGTTTATATTAGGCCCACCCCCAAAAAAATCCAGCTAGGGCTTATTTTCAAGATAGGTCATATTTTTGGGGAAACACAGGAGAATCATATGGTCTAGAACCTGATTTTCAGAAAATCAAAATCTGGTTCCAGAATGGGGTTCTCAAGCATGGAAAGAAGCTCCTTGGATTGGATATTGGGTCAGTCACTCATTCAGGACAACTTACCTCACAGGGCTGTTAAAATGGGAGGAGGGAGCAAAGGGACATTGGCTTGACTTCTTGTGTACGAGTCAGGCTATAAATCTAAATACTGTGTGACAATGGTCTGGATCTAGTAAGTCCGGAAGGTTCCTCTGCTAAGAATAAAACTGACACTACTAGCAGTGTTTAGCTGCAGAAAATTGGGGCTCAGAAGATGGTTCAAGGGTTACTTGATAGTGAGACGAGCAGCATATAAATTTAATGAATACATGAATTGTATTCCTGGAGGAGGAGAAGAAGAAGCCAGTGTGGTACCTTCTTTCCAACTCCTATGTAGGATTAAATATAACTCCAATATTGGCAACAGAGAAACATTTACCAACATTCAATAGGTTATGGCTTTTCAGGCCCTGCATAACACATAACAGGCCACTCCTCGTCATATTTAAAACAAATTTTATTCATGAAAATATGCTGTACAATGCACTATACACAGTTCTTTACATTGCCACATACACAAAAACTAGAATAGCACGATCAAGGTTACATTGCAGTACAATATATGTGTGGTGAGAGATAACAGTTGCCTGTTGAAAAACCCCTAAGCCCACCCCCGCCCCAGCATCTGTACAGTTATAAATACGAGGAGGAGAAGAAAGACACACTTTTTTTCTTTTCATTTTACTGGGGGTGGGTGGGGGGTGGGGGGACTTGGCTTGGGCCAACCTTCTTTGCAAAACATTGGGACATCGGGGTGCCCCCTCCGATGAGGGCCTGGGATTTCAGAGACCCTCATCGCTTTATGTTTCCCTGAAGCAGCTTTGCATTCCGTGCTTCCATTTCTCTCCTGCCCCGTGGAGCTATGAAGCTGATGCGAGCGATAAGGCCAGGTCGAGATGGCCATGCTGGTCTGCTGTGGCTGCACTTTGCCCAGCGATCTAATACGGGCAACACAAGAACCACGTGTCTCATTTGTGCAATGGGGTTTTGGAAGCCTCAGGTTTCTTTACAAAACAGGCCATGTTCACAGAACACCTGTAACCTAGAGATTGGATGAATCCATATTTTTTTTTCAGTTTGTACAACACATTTTTTTTCAGTTTGTACAACACATTGAACCATAAACTAACCAAATGGCCTGGGTTTACGCAACACACTAAGCCACAGAAATACTAACCAAGGTTAACACTAGTCAAGCTTAGCATGTTGTGCATTGGTAGCCACCGAATGCATTAATTGGGTTGAATCTTTTGGGTGAACATAGCTGTAACATCTCAAAATAGGTGTGTCAGCTTTGGGGAGACTTGATATACCTACTATATTTTGTTTCAGCAATGGTCTTAGAACCTCCCAACTTCCTGAAAAAAATAAGCTATATGTTTTGCCCCCCCGCCCCCAACCTTTACATTTATGTCAATCTCCTATGACTTTGAAGAGCCGAGGTGGTGCAGTGGTTAGGGTGCAGTACTGCAGGCCACTTCAGCTGCCTGTTATCTGCAGTTCAGCGGTTCTAATCTCACCGGCTCAGGGTTGACTCAGCCTTCCATCCTTCCAAGGTGGGTGAAATGAGGACCCAGGACTGTGGGGGTGATATGCTGACTCTGTAAACCGCTTAGAGAGGGCTGAAAGCCCTACGAAGCTGTATATAAGTCTAACTGCTATTGCTATTGCTAAACATGGCACCTAAACCAATCTTGATGTAATAAACAAGTCAACGTTGCCCAAGAAGAGTCAGCCGCAAAGTTTTAATCGGAAGTCACACAGCGATCTATGGGATGCAGAGACTACGTTTGCACTTGATTTGTTTACATTTGTTTTATTGAATAAGCCATAGGTGGTTAAGCTTGCCCAATAAACTAAACCAAAACGTTACCCATTTTATAGTTTAAGACGTTGTTCATCACCAACCTCAGCTGCAGAACGCTAGTGTGGCTGCTCTTGACCTCATATAGAAGATATTACAGAGTAATAGAATATAGAAGATTGATTTTTTTTGGAGTTTGGGTTATTATTATTATTTTCAACATCTAAACGTTATTTGCCATGAAACGTATCTTTTGGTTTGGAAGATCTGCCCTGGTTTCATGAGTTCTTTTGCGCTGGCTTCATTAAGAAAAGGAAATGGAGCACATTTTGAGCAACTTTTTCAGGTGTTGTTATGTGAGTGCTGCCTTGGTTGTGTGTACAGGTTGAGTGGTTGAGGAACCTGTTCTATTCGCCAGGTAGGGATGTCCACAGGGTACGGTCAAAAAGCCAGTGATGGGAGCCACGATGATGCAATCAAAACCCCACCCCTTTTGGATGAGCAAAAGCAATCGTGCACCCGAAGCTATACACACACACACACACACACACCTACATGGGCATGCCTAAGAACTTGGTGAGCTTCAATAGAATCATTGTGGTGGCCATCTTGGGTTAATATCTACCATATCTTGCAGTCCTTCCTGTTCCTGGGGAATTTTCAAGAAATTGTGAGAAGGAGGGGGAGGAAAGGGAACAATAGGCCCTGGGAATATCAGTACTGAGTGATGGCCTCCAGTGATGATTACAGAATCATCCCTTCAACAGTAGAGAAATTGGCTTTTTCTTTATGTTTATCTATAAGCATCAGGTTGCTGGCATGAGTTTAAGTCTGTCTAATAATAATTCCTCTACTTGAGAAGAAATTTCCACCATCCCTCCAAACACATGGATTAAACTGGATCGAGGATGACAAAAAGAAAAAAATAGAAAAGAAACTGTCCTAAATACAGGTATGACAAAAGAATGTGGTGGGTTTTTATTTTTATGGGAACCATCCTAATTTTGCACTCAAAAAGGAACCATTTCCTTGCTGATTTCTGGCCATACCAGCAGAACTGCCCACTGAGTATGCTCTAAAAAGCTATCAAAGCACCCGTGATATTATGATCGATGGTCCCATTTATACATTTTTTTAAAAAATCATCTTTTTTGAACCATGCCCTGTGGACTTTAGGGACAGTGGGCACACCAATGCACCTCAGTGCTCTCATTAGAGGTTTAGTTTGTTCAACGCAATGAACCCATCGAAAGCATGCAGATGAGACTTGGCTTGGAAATGACTATGGCAGCCTTTCCCCACTTTATTTTCTTCCCTTTGAGTTGGACATCAAGCTTCCTCATCCCTCAGGGCCACGTGGCCGAGGAATTCTGGAGCCTATAAATCCAAACACATCTGGAAGGTATCAGGTTAGAAGAAGGGGTTTAAATTACAGAATTGAAAATCCAGCGCTTCTGGAGAGCACCAGCTTGGAGAAGATGGGGTCAAAGTATTAATGACTTAGGGCAAGAGGCAGTTCCTCCCGCTCCCACTCCCCCCCCCCCCACATCTTAGGCGATATGTAAAAAAAACCAAGTCAAGTTAATAATAATTGAGATGATCAAGGCTGCATCTGTTAGCCAGCTTGACTCTTGACACTCAATTTGGCCCTAGAGGATGATTGACCACAAAGGGATCCAGAAGAAAACTAATCATCACATCCATTTCTAAAGGCAACAACTGATCCTCGCCTCCCTGAAAACGTTCCAGGCAAAATTATCTTTCATAAATTTCCATCAAACCTCTGGGCAGAGCAATTAGGAGGACCAGGGAAAGGAAAAAATTTGTGATGACAGTATTATCATTACTGAAAAATACTTTATGGGAAAGGGTTTCTATCTAATGTTTTCCGTTAAATTTAATGGAGGTACGGCAGGGAGCCAGAGGACTACAGAGAGCTGGAACAAAATGCATGTTCTTCTCACACACACACACACACACACACATACACACACTTTCTTCTTGGCCATCTTTTAACTACACAAGTGTAAGAATGCTAGCTTGGAGAATTGCACCTAAATTCTCTTCTCCCCTGAACTATTTTCTAAGATAAATTGTTTTCTGTTTGACTGAGGGAGCCCTGATAAGGAGGGAAAAAAATTGCACCCTGCCCAGCCTTTCAAGACCTTCTTTTTGCCAAAACATCCAAGTCCGCCATATTGTCATTTTTAAACACACAGGCATCCCTGTTCCCTCAGCACTGCATTGGACACCCCAAAAAGGTGACAAATGTCACACCAGGGCAAATATTGCTGCTATTGCACACCTGAAGGACATGTCACCTAGAGCAGTGTTCTCCAACCTTGGCAACTTTAAGACTTGTGGACTTCAACTCCAGAGTTCCTCAGCCAGATTTGCTGGCTGAGGAACTCTGGGAGTTGAAGTCCACAGGTCTTAAAGTTGCCAAGGTTGGAGACCACTGACCTAGAGGACTCAGCAAAGGGACCCTTTCTGGAGACGGAAATGCAATGTGGATGGTTCTTGTCTGCCTGTACAAAAGACTGAGGGAAGAAACCTCAGCAGAATGGGAGTTCCATTTTCTTATTCTTCTTTTCTTTCCACCTGAGTTCCCCTTGCAGGATGTTATTATGTCACCCTGTAATAGTCACAAATCTCACTGGATTTAATTTAAAAGCGGCTGCACATTTTCCAGTGTACATGATGATACGTTATAGAATCCGCGCTCTCTCTTCCTCTCCTCAGGTTCAGAAAGTTCTAGAAATGGCCACTGAGTTTACAGTTTCCTATTTCATTGCCTACATTTGGGGAAAGTAAGGCTGAATGTACAAAATAAACTCGTGAGCTGGATCCCAATTGTAGTAGTAGAATGCAGTAGTAGTGGTAATTACAAAAAAACAGATGAAAACTAGCAGAGAGAGAGAGAGAGAGAGAGAGAGAGAGAGAGAGAGAGAGAGAGAGAGAGAGAGACTCCTGTGGAATCAAAATATAATAAATTTGGTGTAATAATCTGGAAGAAACCCTCTGAGGGGAAGGATTAATGGCACTAATGTAGACCCAGAGCAAAGAGTAATATGGGCTACTTGGAGTCTTAGCCTGCTATTTTCCTGTGCAAAAGTGAGTTATCCAATATGTAAGTCAACATTTCCTTAATATGGTTTACTGAATAGACTACAATTGACCTGACTTTATACAACACACTAAACCATAAACCCTGGTTTACAGATCACACTGGCTCAATTCATACAGCACACTAAACCACAAGCAAGTAAATCATATTTTGCCTTAGCGTGTTGTGCGAACTCTACCCATGACAAACTCAGCTGGTTACAAGAAAGCTATGCCTCCCTATTGCAGATGGCCTCTGGACACTGGGCCCAGGTAAGAATCAAAGTGGGGCTGATAGAAACATCTGAAACAACAATGCAAAAAAATGAAGGAGGGAAGTCAGGAGATCATCTCACAGTCTTTCTCTTCATTGTTCATAAAATGGGGACCATGCCTTGTACATAATGCTGGAAACTGGGGTCTTTCCAACCACTCTTTCTGTGCACCTACAATATCTTGCATCTACCTCTGAGGGTAGAATAAGAAGCAATGGGTGGAAGTTAATTAAGGAGCGAAGCAACTTAGAACTAAGGAGAAATTTCCTGACAGTTAGAACAATTAATCAGTGGAACAGCTTGCCTCCAGAAGTTGTGAATTCTCCAATACTGGAAGTTTTTAAGAAGATGTTGGATAACCATTTGTCTGAAGTGGTGTAGGGTTACCTGCCTAAGCAGGGACTAGAAGACCTCCAAGGTCCCTTCCAACTCTGTTATTCTATTCTACTACCATCTTGATTTTGCCCTGAATACCATCCTGTTCCATACTGAATGGACACATAAGCTATCAGTTCTCAGAATTTTAACCAACAGCCATGCTGGCTGGGCACACATCTAGACCTTGGAGGCACCTGATAGGAAGGCTGACCTAGGATGAATTTGCCTCGTTGAACTAAAACTCCAGGGAGGTGATGGGAAAATGTGGAAGGTGGGAGTGGGGGAAGAGATCTCTCTTCCTTGAGGCTCATGATGAGGCTCTTCCAATTGGTGTAGTGTTGATTAAAAAAAAGATTTCTCATGGATGTCTTTGAATCAGGCTATAAAGAATTGGCCTTTAAAAAAATCCACAAATATACCATGTCATGCTTTTTGTAGGCATCTACTGCTAGTTTGCAAGAGCAGATATATCAAGGCAGGTCATCTGTTTCAATGGTAGTCAGAAGCTAAGAAGAGCCCTCTGGTTCCCAAGGACCAGAGATATTATCACCCTATAGACTGAAAGGCCTGGGAATTTAAACAGTCCTGAAAGGGACTTGGAAGATGCCACAATTCGATGGATCCTTTTATGTGGGAAGGGGCAAGAATTAGCCTCCAATGGGCTCTACTGATTTTGCATGAGTTTTCCTCCATGAAAACAGGGGCAACCCTCTGTCCTTCTAGTTAAAAACATTTCCAGCAAATAGTTTTGAATGCTTCCAGCTTGCACTAAAATGCTAAACTTAAAAAAAAATAAACCTGTATATTGGGTTCAGCAGTGGGATTCCAAATCTTTTCCTTACCGGTTTTATGAGAGAGCACTTTGTGCACATGTGCAGCACTCAAAGACCGCCCTCGGTGTCAGCACTGGTGAACTGAGCTGTTGTTTAGCTCACCTGAGGCGCGGCAATCTGCTCAGCTGCGCAAATCTGCTGAGCTAAAAAAAACAAGGGAATATAGGACAGGGAACGGCAGGGGCATGGCCAGCCAGAGGTGGCATTTACTGGTTCTCTGAACTACTCAAAATTTCTGCTACCGATTCTCCAGAAACAATCTGAACCAGCTAAATACCACCTCTGATTGGATTGTTTTGAAGATCTGCCTGGATCTGGGGTTTAAAATGAGTTGGGCAGCCTGCAGTAATGATAATTCTAATCATGTTCTCATTTCAGATATGCGTGGACTTGACAGCATGAATGTACATGAGAAAGGGACACAATGAACATCCTGCTAAAAGGCTCTGGGGAATTTTTTACCCTTCCTCTAGAGGCTCCACCCTTCAAATTACAAAGCTTTTGCTTATTATTGCAAGGTGAACATTTCAAGAAACCAAATATCCATGTTGGGTCTCAGCGTAGCAAAGAACACTCAGGAAGGAGACAGACAGAAGCCGAGAGAAGGCTAATAACACCAATGAGATCTTAGGCAGGTCCCAGATATTTCGTCTTTTCTCACATTGACCCTGGCATCTATTCATTATCTATCATGCCATGTCTGGATGGAACTCTAGTTTTCTCTCATCACCTTGTGGTTTGGGTTCTTTGTGCCCCTATTCTAATAAAGCTTTTTCCAGATATTGGCCTTTCTTTCAGCCCATTCAACTCTGGACCTTCAGTTTCCTTTGCATGGAAGAAAAGATACCACGCATTTCCTCCTTGTTCCAGATTGCCAGGAATAATCACTTTCTAGAACTCAAAATTTATTATTAGGGGGTATTATATTAGCTACTCGCTAGGTTCAGCCTTATGTGTTTCATTACTGGAGGTGCAAACACTGAAAATAAGTTGCCACCAGTCCTTCCCATTCCACCTTCCTACTTAACCTGCCCATCCCAGCGGCAGCCATCTCTGCCACAATGCCAAATGCCATCATGGGTAAGGGCAAACTGCACATATTTGTATGCCGGAGCAAATGGTATTAGGGCCCATTCTCCCACATGGCCACGTGCATGCACATTTCATCCTGCAAGCTGCTTCCATTGCAAACCCAGATGGCATTGAAAATGAGCACAAAAATGAGCAACGTTGACGAGTTCAGTTCCTGTTACCCCCATGTCTACTGGGCAATGCAGAGTCAGTGGCTAGATTTATAGCAATCAAACCCATGTTGTTGTTGTTGTTGTTGTTGTTGTTGTTGTTGTTGTTGTTGTTGTTGTGTTCTTTCTGCGCCAGCCATGCCACATATGCCTCAGATCTAATTTTTCCTACCTGTTGAGCAAATCCTCAGCAATTCGGCTAAAAGGATGGAGATATAATGGAGCTATTGCATGATAAACCTAGGTTTCACACCAGAAGTTAATTCTTCCCTGTTGCTGTTGGCCGCTGCATAAAATGGGGGCCATATACGGGCAAGGAATTAGCGAGGAGAAGAAGAAATCAAATCAGAATTTAGATAGTTAGGAAAGTGGGAAGCCAGCAGAAAACTTGTTCTAAAACCTTTGTATGGAAGCCATCGAAGTCAGAGGCCACCAACCTTTTGGGTACCAGGAAGTGGTTCCATGGAGAGGTTTTCCCACGGACCGGAGGGGGTGTGGTTTCATGTACTGCCTGCATCCCACGGGATGGGGCTTCATTTGTTTGCGTGGCCCAGTTTCTGGCATGCCACGGCCCAGGGCCGGTCCACGGACTAGGGGCTGGGGACCCCTGCTCTAAGTCAGCACGAATGCTTGGCAATAGCTCTAGTCTGTTCTTCAGGTCACAGATCACCTGTTCCCTCTTTCTGTGCAATAGTGCAAATGCCCAGGGAGGGAGAGAGGGAGGGGGGGAAAGGGGAAGCGACTTTGCAATGCCATGGCTAAGTTGTGCCTATTGCACACATCAAAGACAGATCCGACTTACTGCACAATACACCTGGCACAAGGCGGGAAGCCGCCGGTACCTGTCAAAACATTTTACCCTACATTGTGTGTGTGTGTGTGTGTGTGTTTTGTGTGTGTGTGTGTGTGCGATTGTGTGTGCATGTGTGCGTGCATGTGTAGTGTAGTGTCGTTGTCAAGTTTCAACAGATGGCTCTAGCCTGGCTGAAGAAATGAAGGCAAAGAACAGAAGAAGAAGAAGTAGAAGTAGAAGAGCAGGGCTGAATGATGGAGGAAAGAGTTCTGTTTCCCCAAGACCCTCTTTGCCCCACTCATTGCTGGGCCTGAGCAGCCTGAACGGGCCTCACCCAGGTACCCAGCTTTGATTGCTGGGCTGTGGGGCACTGGGCAAAGGGGCCACATTGAGACCGTTTTGTGGCGGAAGAGCCGAGTCAAAGTTGAAGTCCATCTCGTCGCTGTCCATGAAGTCATTGAGGATGATGGACTCCACATCGCATTCCAAGCTCCCGTTGAACATGTCCAAGTCTAGATCGGCTGGGAATCTGTCCTGACTCAAAACAGGGGTGTGCATGGCTTCTGGGTAAGGTCCCTGCAAGGAATCTAGCAAGCTCATGTGCGCCCCCTGGTTGCTGACGTAGGAATGGAGATGCCCGTGGTGAGGCATGTTCACCATGCTGCAAGTGTCACCGGGCAGGCTCATAAGGCTGATCGGAGACGGTAAGGCACTGTTGTTAAGAGGAGGGTGATGGCCAGCTGGCAACGGGTGGTGGTATAACGTGTTGCTCTTCATGAGGGAGGACGAGTGGGGAGGGTAGGGAACCAACCCTATCTCTCCACCTCCACCCCCACCGCTACACACCAGGGCGTTTGGTCTGTGGCCGCGAGGCAGGCCCATGCTGCTGGCCGGGGGCAGGTGCGGCTCCCCCTCCTTGTGCGCGTAGGAAATGGAGGAGAGCAGGTCCTGCAACGAGGCGTTGCGGTAGGAATTCATGGGGACGAAAGTGGCCTGCTTGTTCTCTTGGATGGTCTGCATGGGCAGACGGCGCATGATGCTCATGGCGGGCTGGCTATAAATAGTCCCAGAGTAGGTGTTCCCGCCTCCTCCCCCTCCCCCACCTCCTGCCCCCACGGAGGAGCACTTGGAGCTGAAGCCAAAGTTGGAGGTCCTGGGCCGAAGTCCTCCGGCAGAAAGCGGCTGGGCTGGGCTCATGCTGTAGTTGTCCTGCAGGTCATCGAGAAGGCTCTCCCCCAGGCTCTCGTTCAGGTTGATGGTACCAGTGAGGTCGGTCAGCCTGGGCATCTCCACTGAACAGCGGGCATTCAGGGAAGGGGAGAGGGTGCTCGAAGGGCTGGGGTACATCAGCGGGGAGGAGGGGGTCCCATCATCCTCCTCCAGATCATCCGGCTCATGGTTGGCCATGATGGGGGAGAGGCGGCTGCTCAGCGTGCTGGCCGAGGAGTTGGCCCGTGTCCGGAAGTCAGCCCAAGCGTCATATTCCTCGCCGGCGTGGGAGGTGGGGCTCTCTGACCATTTGGCCTGCTGGCTCGCTGGGCTTTCCTCTCCTCGTTCCTGAGCAGTCTGGCTCTGCTTTTTCCGGCTGGCTTTGCCTTTGATCCGCAGGAACTTGCTGTTGTTGTCCATGGAGACGGCTCGTCGGCGGGGCGTCTTCCCAGTTTTGCCACCTTCGGGGTTCAGCATCCACCAGGAACTTTTGCCGGTGCCTTCGTTTTGCACGCGGATGAAGCGGGTGTGCAAGGACAGGTTGTGCCGGATCGAATTCTGCAAGCAAAACAAGACCAAAAGAGGAAGAAGAAGAAAAAAATCTATCACTGTTGGCCAGAAGCAATCCTCACATCTCCTACTTGCCATTCTTTCTGCTTTCTACCCCCCACCCCTTAAAAAGCTACCCGTCCCCTGGCTTTACAGCTGACATGCGCCAAACTTTTTCAGTTCTGCTTGGGATTAGCAGAGAGCCCCACTTTTCTCAAATCGAGAGACACATTTGGGATATAAAAAACAGCACCCTGCTCAAAATGGGATGCACTGAAACGAAGATTGGGAAATGGCCAGGATAAAAATAAATAAATCAGCTATAAACTTAATAAGCCTCTAATTAACTAAATTAAATATTCCGTTAACATGATTATAGTCAAATCTCCTTGAAGCCAAACTCGACTTAAACTCCTGGGGACTTTCTAGAGGTGTCCTTGAGTCGTATTCTTGGTAACAGTGGGAACATGATTGGCTATGATCTTCTCTTGCATTATGTCATGCAGGTAGGCCTCAACTTACAACAGTTCGTTTACTTTGGGCCAATCATCAGGAGACTGGGAGTTCTAATCCCGCCTTAAGCCTGAAAGCTGGCTGGGTGACTCCGGGCCAATCATCAGGAGACTGGGAGTTCTAATCCCGCCTTAAGCATGAAAGCTGGCTGGGTGACTCTGGCCCAATCATCAGGAGACTGGGAGTTCTAATCCCGCCTTAAGCCTGAAAGCTGGCTGGGGTGACTCCGGGCCAATCATCAGGAGACTGGGAGTTCTAATCCCGCCTTAAGCCTGAAAGCTGGCTGGGTGACTCCGGGCCAATCATCAGGAGACTGGGAGTTCTAATCCCGCCTTAAGCATGAAAGCTGCCTGGGTGACTCTGGCCCAATCATCAGGAGACTGGGAGTTCTAATCCCGCCTTAGGCATGAAAGCTGGCTGGGTGACTCCAGGCCAATCATCAAGAGACTGGGAGTTCTAGTCCCGCTTTAGGCATGAAACCGGCGGAATGACTTTGGCCCAATCAACCAGGAGACTGGGAATTCTAATCCCACTTTAGGCATGAAAGCCAACTGGGTGACTTTGGGCCAATCATCCTTTTCTCAGCCCAACTCGCTCACAGGGCTGTTATTGCGGGAAAAGTTAGAGCAGTGTTTCTCAACCTTGGCAACTTGAAGATGTCCGGACTTCAATTCCCAGAATTCTCCAGCCAGCATTCGCATTCGCTGGCTGGGGAATTCTGGGGAGTTGAAGTCCGGACATCTTCAAGTTTCCAAGGTTGAGAAACACTGAGTTAGAGGAAGAAAGGTATGCTAGGTGTGATTGCCCCCTTGAGATATTTATAAAAAACAATAAAGGCAGGATACAAATAAATAAATCAAATAAACAAATATCAGTGGAGCAAAGACAGCAACCAATATGCAAGCATCAGCTTCACCAGACATGTAACAACCTTTTTTTTGTGCAATTCTACTTGCTTGAAAAGACAAGACTTAGCTGATTTTGAATGTTTGGGAAGTTAATAAGCTGGCTATGGAGGGATAACCATTTTTAAGATCTTTCCCCGGGGTTAAAACTATGCAGAGAGCCAACTCTTGTTTCTCAACTTCAGTTGCCATGCTAGGTTGCTTAGTGAATAGAATAAATTAAAATAAAATTGCCATCAATTTGGCATGCTGGGCTTTTTTTGTTTTGTTTTTAGGAAGCGTAGCATATAAATAAAATCACTGACCCAACCTTTCCGTGAGGGAGAGAGGCGGTCGAGAAACATGAAGTATAAAAAAAGGAAAGAAAAAAGAAAACGGAATATAACTTTCTCAAGGGTCTTTATGATGAATCCTTCACTTCATGCCACGATTGCCTTCGGCTCGTTAGGGGAATATTTAGTGAGAAATAAAGAAAGATCAAACTGTCGCAGTACTAAGAGGTGACCAAATTCTGGACTTCCAGAAAGTTCTATCCTGCTGCTATTTTTGCAGCTAACTTCGGTGGCCCAAATCCCGACCGTTCATATTCTGCCTTCTGAGATTAAAGCAAGTATCCCTCTTTCCACTTTCATATCCTTCTGGACTTCAATGCTTTTAAAAGATGAAAAGTTAAAATTGTCTAGCACAACACCCTGAATTCTCCAGCCAGCCGTGCTGAAGTCCACACCTCTTAAAATGGCCAAGGTGAAGAAGCACTGACCTTAACGGGATAAACTGAGCTCAGGTTTATACAACAATGGGTGAAACAGACAGTCCTTGACTTAAGTTTATTTAGTAATGGTTCAAACTTATGACGGCACTGAGAAAAGAACGTGATCGTTTCAGCCTCCCCGTGGTCACGTGATCGAAACTCAGACTCTCGGCAACTGACTCATATTTATGACGGTTGCAGTGTCCCAGGGTCATGTGATTCTCTTTTACGACCTTCTGATAAGTCAATGGTTCACTGAGGGAAGCCAGATTCCCTCAACAACCCTGTTACTAACGTCACAACTGCAGTGATTGACTTCACAATTGTGGCAGGAAAGGTCATGAAATGGGCAACACTCACTGTAAATGACTCACTTAGCAACATAAATTTTGGGCTTGATTACAGTTGTAAGCTGAAGACTTCCTGTACATAGAAGTCAAGGTTTTTGCAAATATTTTTCTATGCTTCTCTCTCTCTCAAATCTTTCTTTCTCTCTTTCTCTTTCTCTTTCTCTCTAATCTCTCTCTCCAACCACTCTCTCTCTCCCTCTTCAATATTTCTTTCTATCTCTTTCTGTCTCTAAACTCTTTCTCTCTCCAATCACTCTCTCTCTCCTCTCCAATCTTTCTTTCTCTCTTTCTCTCTCTCTCCAATCTCTCTCTCCAATCACTCTCTCTCCCGCTCCAATATTTCTTTCTCTCTTTCTCTCTCTCTCTCAACTCTCTCTCTCCAATCACTCCCTCTCCCTCTCCAATCTTTCTTTCTCTCTCTCTGTCCAATCACACTCTCTCTCCCTCTCCAATATCTTTCTCTCCCTCTCTAAACTTTCTCTCTCTCCAATCACTCTCTCTCTCCCTCTCCAATCTTTCTTTCTCTCTTTCTCTCTCCAATCACTCTCTCTCCAATCACTCTCTCTTTCCCTCTCCAATATTTCTCTCTCTCTCTATCTCCAATCTTTTTTCTCTCTTTCTCTCTCTCTCCAATCTCTCTCTCTCCAATCACTCTCTCTCTCCCTCTCCAATATTTCTTTCTCTCTCTCTCTCTCCAATCTTTTTTCTCTCTTTCTCTCTCTCTCTAAATTCTCTCTCTCCAATCACTCTCTCTCTCCCTCTCCAATATTTCTTTCTCTCTCTTTCTCTCTCTCCAAACTCTCTCTCCAATCACTCTCTCTCTCCCTCTTCAATCTTTCTCTCTCCTCTCTCTCTCCCTCTCCCTCCCTCTCTCTTCAATTTCTCTCTCTCTTTCTCTCTCTCTCTCTCTAAACTCTCTCTCCAATCACTCTCTCTCTCCAATCTTTCTCTCTCTCTCTCTCTCTCTCCAATCTTTCTCCCCTCTCTCTCCCTCTCCCTCCCTCTCTCTTCAATTTCTCTCTCTCTTTCTCTCTCTCTAAACTCTCTCTCCAATCACTCTCTCTCTCTCCAATCTTTCTCTCTCTCTCTCTCTCTCTCTCTCTCTCTCTCTCTCTCTCTCTCTCTCTCTCTCTCCACTGTGTTTGATGCAGAGTTTTATGGAACCCCGAAGCTGACACCTATCAGCTCTTTGGTGTCTGCTGTGTGTTGAGTGTTCCTTTTGTTCTGGTTGTTGTCCGGAACTGGCCGAAGGCAGCTGCTGGGCTGAATGTACTAAGCGAATTGCACATACAGACAGGGGGATGGGCTGGAAGGAGGCACAGGGGTCGAAAATCGCCCTGCGAGAGGCTGGTGAGGCGACTGCAGAGTTTGGATCTGTCCCTTTGTCCAGAGGCATACTAATGAGCAGGCAAGAAAGTTACAGAGGCCCATAGATCATATTATGGAATGGCTTGCTTCTCTGCACTTCATTTATTTGGAGACTGCTTGCAGGCTGGCACTCTGCCAGCAGCCACCAAATCCAAGTCTACAGAAATCAATCTCTCGCTGACTGATTAAGCCGTGTTTAGAACTAATTGCTCCTTCGTGTGTGGGGAGAATAAATTATGGGCTTTCATCTCGGCATCTTTAAAATGCAATAGCAGGTAGGGCCTCGCTGTTAACTCTTTCCATCCCGCAGTGCAGGAGACGAGGCACGCCAACTTGGAAACCCAGGAGAAGGAGAAGAAAAGAAGAGGAGGAGGAGGGAGGGAGGAAGGATGGAAGGAAAGAAGAGGAGGAAGGAGGAGGAGGAAGGAGGAGGAAGAAGGAGGAGGAGGAAGAAGAGGAGGAGGAGGAGGGAGGGAGGAAAGAAAGAAGAGGAAGAAGGAGGAGGAGGAAGGAGGAGGAGGAAGGAGGAGGAGGAAGAAGAAGAGGAGGAGGAAGAAGAAGAAGAGGAGGAGGAGGAGGGAGGGAAGAAAGAAGAGGAGGAAGGAGGAGGAGGAAGGAGGAGGAAGGAGGAGGAGGAGGAAGAAGAAGAGGAGGAGGAGGAAGAAGAAGAAGAGGAGGAGGAGGAGGGAGGGAGGGAGGGAAGAAAGAAGAGGAGGAAGGAGGAGGAGGAAGGAGGAGGAAGAAGGAGGAGGAGGAAGAAGAAGAGGAGGAGGAGGAAGAAGAAGAAGAGGAGGAGGAGGAGGAAGAAGAAGAGGAGGAGGAGGAGGAGGAAGAAGAAAAAGAAGAGGAAGAATGAGGAGGAGGAGGGGGGAGGAGAGACTTGGGGGAGGGGGGAGATCAGAGAGCGGCAACTAAAATGAGTGCCTTCCCCTTCCGTCCCACTAACTTCAGCAGGGGCCAAGAGATATGCACCGGTCCCTTGTACAAATGCTAGTTGGATTTACCAGCCTTCCCAGGAAGAGCAGTTCTTCTGGGTATCTCAAAAATGTGTGGCACGTAGCAAGGAAGATTTAACGAATCACTTCCACCAATAATATTGCTGCGGGGCCCCCTTGGCCACAGTATTCCAGTTGGCGGGGTCCAGGCGAAGAGCCTTTCCTGCCATTGTGCCTGCCCTTTGCAACATCTCCCCCACCCCGTGAGATTGGCCCAACCCTCCTGACCTTCTGTAAGAGCTTAAACACTTGGGTTGGGGCTTTAGGCTCCAACAGAGGGGTTCACATTGGGGGAAGGTTTTTTTGATGGATTGACAGAAGATTCCCACCTTCTCCCCATCCTCCTCATACTCCTTCCCTGCTTATCTTTTTAGCTAGGTTGGTTTTTTTTAAAATATTGTTGTATTTGTCTTATTAGGCTGGATGTAGTTCTATATTTTAATATTGTAAGCTGCTCAGAGTTACGGCACGGTAAGATGGGCAGCTAATGAATTTTACCAATAAATAAATGGAGGCAGGATTTTAAGCAGAGACCTTTTAACATTCTACTTCCCCCCTCCCTGCAGATGTGCCAATTATCTATCTATCTATCTATCTATCTATCTATCTATCTATCTATCTATCTATCTATCTATCTATCTATCATCTATCTATCTATCTATTTATCTATCTATCACTCTCTCTCTCCCTACCTCCCTACCTCTTCTCCATTTCTCTCTCGCTCTCCCTCCCTCCCTCCCTCCCTCCCTCCCTCCCTCTCTCCCTCTCTCTCTCTCTCTCTCTCTCACACACACACACACACACACACACACACACACACGGCTCTGAACTCAGGCACTAAGCTCAGATGCTGGGTCTAATAAATTCACCAGCCTGATGCATGCTTCAAACCTTTCCATTTTAGACAGAAGCTAAATTCTCCTGTTTGGAGTTCTCTTCCTGGATCCAATGCCACGCCGGCCCTGAAAATCTAGCTCAGATTAAGCCCTGCTTGATTTCCCCCAGGGCATCTGGGAATTCAGGGGGAATTCTCCACTCCCAACACATCTGGAGGGCACCAGGTTGCAAAAGGCTTCCCCCCCCCCAATGTGACCCAGAGGACCAAAGCAGTTTTAAACCCGACGCCGAAAGGAGCGTGAACAAGATCAAGGTGGGCTGCCTATCTTTAAAAATAAATCTCCCCTTTTTCTGAACTTGCTGCCTTTCAAAAAGATTAGGAGGGACACGGTTGAGGGAAGTAGAAGAATGGTAAGACAACAGGTAAGGCAGAGAGGGTGGATCAAAGAAATTACAAGCCATCCTTGGAAAAACAACGAGAAAAAGGGTCAACATTCATTCGTGGGAGAATTGAGCCTGTCTCAGTCATAAACCAGCACAAATCACCTTCTCCCTATCTTCCTCTTGAGGTACATAGCAGTAGCACTTAAGACTTATATATTGCTTTACAGTGCTTTTACAGCCCTCTCTAAGTGGTTTACAGAGTCAGCCTGTTGCCACCAACAATCTGGGTCCTCAGGAGACCCTGTGGACATAGATAAAGCTCCAGGTGGCCTCAATGACCCTGTAAAAGGAGGCAAATGACCAGCTGTCTGCAAGGAATATAAATCCTTCCATTCCCCACAAACCTGTCAAAGCAGAAGAAACTTCTTGAATGAGAAATGAAACGTCTTCAAAGAAAAAACAAGGAAGTCCAATTGCCTCATTAAAAAGCGCCTTGAACCTTACAACGGCAGGAAGACTATTGGTGGTGCAGTACTGGAAGAAGGAAGAATTATCTACTATTCAAGAATGGACACTAAAAGTAACAAACTTAGCAGAGATGGCTAAAATATCAGCATATCTTAAGGACCATTCAGATGAGGAAATATAAGCTGGAATGGAGAAGATGGATTGACTATATTCAGAATAAATATGGGACTAAGAAATTCCAGATAGCTTATGAGTGAATGAGCAAGGAAGGATACAATTTGCTTAAAGTTAGCTTTACAAAAGGGGAGTTGAAGTACAAGTGAGGGATGATGCTAAAGTCTGTTAGCTTATTTTAGAATATGGATGTTAATGTTTATGCCCTGTATTTGCTCTGGGAGGTTGGGGAGGGGGTAGTTGGGTTGGGGGGGGAGGCATATATTTGTAAAACTTTTTTTTTAAAAAAATTCAATTAAAAAAAAACACCTTTGGGTTCTGACCCCGCAGATATCTCTTGACCATCCCAACCTTAAAACCTACTGGATGCTAGTGAAGAGAAAATCTTCCTCTTTGCCAGAAAAGCAGCGATCTGTTCCTCAACTACAATCTAATAAATATCTATGAATAACCCACTTTTGTCAACATTAGTGTACTGGCAATCCAATTTTGTCCTCTTCTCTACATTTTTTTTCAGGGTGGTGGTGCAAGCCAGAGAACCTGACTTTAAATAAAGACTTATTAAAAAGAAGCATCAGAAAGCATCCAAAGATCTAGACCAGGGGTTTCAAACTCAAAGCCCGGGGGCCGAATCCGGCCCTCAGGGTGCTTAGATATGGCCCACGGGGCTGCCCAGGAAACAGCAAAGGACCAGCCCGTGGTGCTTCAATCAGAGCAAATCGAGCTTGGAGAGGGCCACGTGCAGGGCCACCCCCCCCCCCCAAGCTCTGTTTTCGTTGACAGAGGGTTGCAGGAAGCCGTCGCAGCCAGAAATAAGAGCTTGTGAGGGTTGCACGTGGCCCCTCCTAAGTTCCGTTTTCACCTCAGTTAGCTGCAGGAGGCCATCGCAGCTAAAAACGGAGCTCGGGAGCCCGTTTTCGCTGGTAGGGTGCTCGGGCCACCACAGGGGCCTCTGACACGAGTGACGTCCAGCTGGCCACATCCACCCTGGCCAGCTGCTCCCCCCAAGGTCAAACACAACCCTGATGCCACCCTCAATGAAATCGAGTTTGACAATCCTGATCTAGACTGAGGCAAAGAGTGGAGGCACGGTGGCAGCTGGTACTTCCTATTTAGGCATGCCACAGCTCCACGGAACCGACTCCGGTAACTTCCATGAAAGATCCAGGATTGTGAAAATGGTTTATAAAATGGATATCTGACAGACCGCCTCCTGCCACATACCTCCCAAAGACCAATAAGATCTCACAGGTTGGGCCTTCTCCGGGTGCCGTCGACCGGACAATGCCGGCTGGCGACTCCCCGGGGGAGGGCCTTCTCTGTAGCTGCTCCGGCCCTGTGGAACGATCTACCCGTAGAGATCCGGACCCTTCCCACTCTCTCGGCCTTCCGAAAAGCCACCAAAACCTGGCTGTTCCACCAGGCCTGGGGCTGTTGATCAAGGTCCAGCCCCACTTAAACGGAATGTTTGGTGTGTGTGTGTTTTTAATTGTATCTCTTCTTTATTTTAACTTTTACTTTTATTTTTGTTTCTGTAAGCCGCCCAGAGTCCTACGGGATTGGGCGGCATATATTGGGCGGCATATTCGAATCCCCGTGGAGATTCGAACCCTCACCACCCTCCACGCCTTCCACAAAGCCCTTAAAACCTGGCTGTTCCGACAGGCCTGGGGCTAAAGAGCTTTTGCCCCCCCCCCTCGAATGGTATGGTTGTTGTGTGCTTTTAAATTGTGTATTGTTCTGTTCGTCTTTTTTATCCCTTATCTGTACCCCCTTCCCTGACTTGGATTGTGAGCCGCCCTGAGTCCCCTTCGGGGAAAAGGGTGGCATATAAATGCAATACATTCAATTCAATTCAATTCAATTACCAATTGCCAATAGTTGGTTCCGCTCCCTTTTTTTCCTCCCTCCCCGCCATGAAGCAGAAAAAGCCACAGCAATGCCTTCATTTTATGCATGAGGAGAACTGCCAGAGGCTGTTTCTTGCAAAGGGATGCTCTCCCCCTCTCTCCTCGCTGCCCCCCCCCCATGGCCTCTTCAGAAAGAAATGCAAGACACCAAGAACTACACAAAAGCATGATGGAGGTGACAGTGCATCACAGGCAGCCGGCAGAAGAGCTGCATGGGGACTCCACATTTCTGTCGAACCTGACAGCCCGCCAGCTGCTCTGAGGAGAGCCAAGGGAAGGCCTGGAAAGAGAAGCGACAATACTTTCTAAGAGTGGCTCGGTGTACTGGGCCAATCCACTCAAGCATGACGCAACTTGTATAACCCAGGCAACGCAACTCCTGTGAGAAGCATAACAAGAGTACCATGTTTCCCCAAAAATAAGACAGGGTCTTATTTTCTTTTGACCCCCCCCAAAAAACCCGCTTGGTCTTATTTTTGGGGAGGTCTTATTATTTTTGAGGTGCAGGAGGCAGTGAGTGTGGTCACCTCATGGCTGCTGCCCTGTTGCAATATTTTCAGGGAGGGCTTATTTTGAGGGGAGGGCTTATTTTAGCACATGCGCTCAAAAGCCTGATTGGGCTTATTAGCTGGGAGAGTCTTATTTTCAGAATGGAGCCACAGCCAAACAACATCTCTTGCCCTGACTGTTATTGGCAATCCCCTGTGGCGAAGACTATAGGTAGTCCTGAACTTAGAACAGTTCGCGCGGTGACCATTGGAAGTTAAAACGGCGCTGAAAAAAGGGACTTAGGGCCATTTTTCACACTTACAACCATTACAGCATCCTGACAGACACCGGAACAACATTCCGACGCTTGGCATCTGACTCATATTTATGACCGTCCAGGGACCACGTCATCCTCTTTTGCGATCTTCTGACAAGCAAAATCCACGGGGAAGCCAGATTTGCTTAACAACTACATTACTAAACTCACCACTGCAGTGATTCACTTGACAACAGTAGCAAGAAAGGTCGTAACACGGAGCAAAACTCAATTAACAAATGTCTCAGCCAGGAACGGAAATTTGGAGCTCAATTGTATTCGTAAGTTGAGGACCTGAACAGGCTGCATTGTGTTTTCTTATAGGCTGCAACAACACTTTGCAAAGAGAACATGCAATGAAAACCTTTGGACAGATGCTTCAATTTAGCTCCATCGTGCTCCTGCAGACCAGTCTAGAGGAAATATTCAATAGCACTTAGACTTATATACCGCTTCACAGTGCTTTTACAGCCCTCTCTAAGCGGTTTACAGAGTCAGCCTATTGTCCCCAACAATCTGGCTCCTCACTTTACCCACCTCGAAAGGATGGAAGGTTGGGTCAACTGGTCAGGATTGAACTCCAGGCACTGAACAAAGTTAAAATATTTTAATGCCACGAGGAATTTAAGGCGCTCTATTTCAAAAACTAATTGATTGAGATATGTTTCCTGCTTTGTTATTTTATTAGATTTGGATTTGCTATTAGTATTTTAACATATTTTTCTCCTTCGCATTGGCCAGGAGTAAGTTGTTACGAATTGAGATGTATGAATGCTTTTATTTTTTTTTAAAAAAAATCTTTAAAAAAAAAAAATACTCAGCAGCTGTGTTCATATAACAAATTTAACTTGATTACTGAATTAATTATTCTGTCAGTTTATAGTACCTTAATATGTAAACTAAATAAACAGGGTGGATATGCACAACACACTAAGACATAATAAAGCAAACCACATTTAAAAATAACCAACATATTCAAATTGTATCAATGCAGTGACTCAAGTTTTAATTGCCTTGGCTAACCGTGGTGGGAACCCAGCGCTTCTGAGGAGTCCTTGATGATCTCTGAGCTTGGTTGTTTTCTAGCAGACATTTCATTACCTAAATTAGGTAACATCAACACTGCTATCTTACCTAGGATAATGAAATGTCTACAAGGAAACAGCCAAGCTCAGAGAGCACCAAGGACCCCTCATTTCAAGCTACATATATGTCCTTTTAGGTAAAGGCAAAGGCTCCCATCGCACATATGTGTGAGTCGTTCCAGACTCCAGGGGGCGGTGCTCATCTCCATTTCAATGCCAAGGAGCCAGCGCTGTCCAAAGACGTCTCCGTGGTCATGTGGCTGGCATGACTCAACATCAAAGGCAGATGGAACACTGTTACCTTCCCACCAAAAGTGGTCCCTATTTTTCTACTTGCATTTTGACGTCCTTTTGAACTGTTAGGTTGGCAGAAGCTGGGACAAGTAACGGGAGCTCGCTCTATTATGCGCGCTAGGGATTCGAACTGCCGAACTGCCAACCTTTCTGATCGACAAGCTCAGTGTTTTAGCCACTGAGCCCAATCATATGTCCTTTTATATGTACCCAATTCTTCTATTCGTGGGAAGCCTTTTGTAGCTCCCCTTTCTTTGCAAGTAAACTTTGGCTTTTGAGAAAAAAAAATGAGTATGATTAGGGTTGGGTAGCCGTCCTTTTCACTTGCCACTTGCACATGTCATGAAAACTTATAGTTCACAAACTTTTCCATTTAGGCAAAAAAAAAAAAATGAAATTATGGTGGAGGGTTTAGAGATGTTTAGCTCCAAAATTATGATTGACGAGAGAGCAGGAATGGGCCTTAAGAGGAGACAAACTAGGACGCATGGCCTCCACGAAGAGCTGCGTAGGCACTGGTGGTTGGGCCAGAAGAATGAGAGCAGAGAAGTGTGGGAAGTTATCACCCAGCCCTCTCCCAGAAAAATGAAATATCCTAGGAAATATTGAAAAGGCAGAATATTTCTCTGGATGTGAAAAGAAAGAAACATGTTTTAAAAGACAGAATAGTTGCCTGTAGCTTCCTGCCCATCCCCACTGTTAATGGGCCATTGAGAAGGCCAGGCTAGTCCCTTTTACATAATAAAGACTTCTCCACTGCAGCTGCAGGGGGAAGGAATGTTGGAACTTTACTCAACTGACCACATGGCATCTGAGAACTCATCCATACCTGGATTCAAAACACAGCCCAGAGAGTAGCCCCTGCATGGCCCCATGGGAGTCTGACAACCAATCAGAATACATTTCTTACACAGGAACAGGAAACAGAGAGGTGGGACTAAACAGGTTATAAAAAGCCTAGCAAGCCCCTCCTTCAGCCCTTCTCTTCTTCTCCACCAACATTGAAGCATGTGATCACCTTTTCTGTTCAGGGCTCAAGCCATGTGGTCCTGTCCACCATTAAAACCATCTTTCCAAGCAGCCTCCACGTCTCCAGTGTCTTTTTCCCCACTTGGAGCTGAACCCAGAAGGACATTTCTTTCATCAGAAGGGAAGGGTGAGGACCTCAAGTTTAATTAATTGGATGGCAAGAAGATGATTTGCTCTTGGCACGGAATCTACCGTACCAAGAGATCTGGTACTCCAGTCCTGAGGGGCAGGGATGGAGATGATCTCACCCTGGGGAGCCCAGCATCGTTGCCACCGCCATACCACAGCACAATTATTTTTATTTTTGAGTCTGGATGGCAGGCTTTGGCTGGGGAGTCTTCTTCTGACTCAGAGAAAGAGGGAAGAGGAGAAGGGTGTTCTCCACCTAAGCAACACCCACGTAGCATTCCCCAGGCCGTGTTGTCTGCTGAGTAACAGTGAGAAACATGGGAACAAACAATCATCCTCTTCCATCATGTACAACCATTCAGGGGAGGTGGGGGAAGTCCTCTAAAGACTCTAAACTTGGTGAGAGAAGGATGTTTCATGCTCTGGAAACTGCCGGAATTTTTGTCCTGGCACAAGGCCACTGGTTCTGCAAAAAGTATTTTTTTATTCCTCAGCTAGCATAACATGGTTTCCCACCATGCTGGCTCAGGAATTCTGGGAGTTGAAGTCCACAAGTCATAATGTTATACCATAGTTGGCCACTCCTGCCATAGAGGAAGGTTACCTCTTAGAGACCACCACCACCCCTCAATCAGGACACAGATTCAATGGGTACTTTTGCCAGATTGTCTTTGGGTGGAAACGATTAAAGGCCTGGAGACTAAAAACCAGTGGTGGGATTCAGCCAGTTCGCACCTATTCGGGAGAACCGGTTGGTAACTTTCTAAGCAGTTCGGAGAACTGGTTGTTGGAAGAAATCTCATTTTGTTTTGTTTTTTCCACTTTACAGGGCTAATCCTGTAAGGAAGGCAGGAAGGAAACATTCCGGTGTTGTTTCTAGCATAATCTTTATTGCCCTGCTTACAGAAACTGCCTCTCCGGTTAACCCTTATTACATTGTCACAGCTAAGGCGAAGCGCCCATCAACGTGAGTGATGTTGAGTTGGCCATGCCCACCCAGTCACATGACCACCGAGCCCCACCTACCCAGATGGTCATTAGGGCAGAGAACCGGTTGTTAAATTCTTTGAATCCCACCACTGACTAAAACATATGAAGAAAGGTTGCAGGGACTGGGCTTGGCTGGTTTAGAGAAAAGAAGGCCAAGGGGTGACACGGTAGCAGTATTCCAGTATTTGGAAGGGCTGCCACAAAGAACTTATTTTCCAAAGCACCAGAAGGAAAACAAGAAACAATGGATGGAAACGAATCAAGGAGAGGAGCAACCTGGGATTGAAGAGAAACTTCCTAATAGTGAAGACAATTAATCTGTGGAACAGCTTGCCTTCAGAAATTGTGTCTGCTTCATCCAGGGAGGTTTTTAAGAGGGTGGACATGTCTGAAATGGTATAGGGCAGTGTTTCTCAACCTTGGCAACTTGAAGATGTCTGGACTTCAACTCCCAGAATTCCCCAGCCAGCATTCGCTGGCTGGGGAATTCTGGGAGTTGAAGTCCAGACATCTTCAAGTTGCCAAGGTTGAGAAACACTGGTATAGGGTCTCTTGCTTGAGCATGGAGTTGAACTAGAAGACCTCCAAGGTCCCTTCCAGCTCTGTTGTGACTGATTGATTAAAACGACCTACAATGTTTTTTTTTTATAACAGAATAACAGAGTTGGAAGGGACCTTGGAGGTCTTCCAGTCCAACCCCCTGCTCTTTAAAACTTTAAAGTTCACCAAAGGTTTTCAGGCAGGTAAAAACAGTGCTGAAAGGATACAGGTAGTCCTCGACTTATGACCATCGGTTGAGGGACCATTCAAAATGGCAACTCCATTGTAAAAAAAAGCTGCTAGCAACCAGTCCTCGCACTTGCGGCTGTCGCAGCATCCCCACCGTCGTGTGCAACCGCCATATATTTCCAACAGTTAGTACAATGTCTTAGGGAAAGGGTGTCAAACTCAATTTCATTGAGGGATGCATCAGAACGGTGGTTGACCTTGGGAGGCCGGGAAGACATGGCCGAATGGTTGGGCGTGACCAATTGGGTGGGCCTGGCCAGCTTGACACCACTACCCAAACTGCCTATGTTTCCTCCTTGTATTGGGTAAACCGGGTCAAAGCTAGGCTGGCCCTATGTTTCTTCTTCGTGTTGGAAGCGATGGGGGCCAGCATGTATTTTCCAGGACCGCCCCACGGGCCGGATCCAACCACATCATGGGCCGAATCTGTCCCACGCTCCTTGGGTTTGACACCCCAGTCCTAGGGTCTCGGGATCCCCACTCGCAACCTTTTCCCACTGGCGTCCGACAAGCAAAGTCAATGGGGGGGGGGACCAAATTTGCTCAATGACCTTACGATTCACTTAACAACTGCTGTGCTTCGCTTAACAAACATGGTCCAAAGGTGTGTAAAATCAGCCGCAACTCGCTTAACAACCAGCTCGCTCAGCAATGGAAATTCTGGTCCCAAATGTGGTCATAAGGTGAGGAATACCTGTATTTGCCCTCTACGGCAATGAGTGAGCAGGATCCTCTATAATTAGCAGAACGAGAAGTTTGGCGGTGATTCTGCTCCATCTCAGAACAGCTATTATACAATAATAATACAATAGCAGAGTTGGAAGGGACCTTGGAGGTCTTCTAGTCCAACCCCCTTCCTAGGCAGGGAACCCTATACCATTTCAGACAAATGGCTATCCAACATCTTCTTAAAGACTTCCAGTGTTGGGGCATGCACAACTTCTGGAGGCAACTTCTGTTCCACTGATTTTTTTTTTTTTCAAAAATGGAATCGTTATACTTATTTTTACGCTTTCTTCACAACACTTTGGAAGTGAATTCCTCTTCTGCAGGGACACTGAATTAATTAAACACAACAAGAGGAAACACACGGTAGGCTCCCTTTGGTACCACAGCCCTAACCAAGGTTTATGGCATTTGCTGCCCCCATTTTTGGGGAAAAGAGGATATATTGCTACAAAGAAGGCCAGACAAGCACCCTCCCTCTTTGATCCTAAAGCAAGCATTTCTAATCATTTAAGATTTATTATTTAAGTCCACTGGAAGGATTAAGAGGGTAAAAAAAAACAGTTTTAGTACCTAATGGTAGTTTATCAAGCTGTACCATAGGCTGGTGGTTTTCTTTTTTTAACGCTATACTGAATTTTATTGATCTATTGTGTTTTTGTTGTACTATTATTGCCTTTAATTGAATTGTGCAATGCCGAGAGAATTTATTTTATGAGGCGTTTAATAAATGTAATAAACAAAGAAATACATAAATTTCACCACACATTTTTTTAAAAAAAAAAACCAACCCTGCTTCAGTGTGGAAGAAATAGGGATTTTATTATCAACATAGATAGCAGGTGAAGAGTCCAAGGATTGAAATCCTCTTAGCTTTATGCCAAGATCAAGATCCACAATGCATATTCCCTTGGCTTAAATTTAGAGAGAGAGAGAGAGAGAGGGAGAGAGAGAGAGAGAGAGAGAGAGAGAGAGAGAGAGAGAGAGAGAGAGATGATAGAGAGAGAGAGAGAGACAGACAGACAGACAGACAGACAGATAGAGATTAGAGATAGATAGATAGAGAGAGAGAGAGAGAGAGAGAGAGATAGATAGATAGATAGAGATTAGAGATAGATAGAGATAGATAGATAGATAGATAGATAGATAGATAGATAGATAGATGACAGATAGATAGATAGATAGATAGATAGATAGATAGATAGATAGATAGACAGACAGACAGACAGAAAGATAGACAGAAACAGAGACAGAGACAGAGACAGAGACAGAGATAGAGATAGATAAAACTGGTTGTGTGAATGCTAACTGAATGGCTTGTCTTCAAGGTAGCCCTGAGTGACTATTTCATCACTCACTGCATCAGGAGGAGATGATGCCTAGTGAAGGCCCAGATGCAAATAAAATGCAAAAGGCAAATGAAATAAAGGAGAACACAAACAAAATACAGAGTCCAAATAAACTACAGGGACAGGGAGAGCTTTGAAGTGCACATCCAAGAATTTCAGCCGAATGAGCAAAAGAGCCTCCGGGTTTTAAGGAAGTGATACACTCTGCCATTTAAGAAGAGGAATCATATTAATCCAAGCTCTAACATTTTGTGCATGTTGGTGTATTTATATTATTTATGTAGACCAAGCCTTGAATATAGTCTGTATTTTGGAAACTAGTTTAAGGCAAAGGTTCCCCTTGCACATATGTGCTAGTCATTCCTGACTCTAAGGGGCGGTACTCATCTCCGTTTCAAAGCCAAAGAGCCAGCGCTGTCCGAAGACGTCTCCGTGGTCATGTGTCCAGCATAACTAAACAACGAAGGCACACGGAACGCTGTTACCTTCCCACCAAAGGTGGTTCCTATTTTTCTACTTGCATTTTTACATGCTTTCCAACTGTTAGGCTGGCAGAAGCTGAGACAAGTAACGGGAACTCACTCCATTACACGGCGCTAGGGATTCAAACCGCCTAACTGCCGACCTTTCTGATTAACAAGCTCAGCGTCTTCGCCACTGAGCCACCATGTCCCTAAAAAAAAAAGAAACTAGCTTAAAACTAGTTTAGGCTAGGTAACAACACAGACACCAACCTGCTCCATGCAGGTAGCCTTCGGCGTAGGACCACAATTGAGCTCCAAATCTCTGCTGCTAAGCAAGACAGCTGTTGAGGAAGTTTTGCCCCATTTGACGATCTTCCTTGGCACAGTTGTTAAGTGAAATGTTTCAGTGTCAAGTTTATAACGTGGTTGTTGAGTGAATCTGGCTTCCCCCATTGACTTTTCTTGTCAGAAGGTCACCAAAGGGACACTGTAACTGTCATAAATATGAGTCTGTTGCCAAGCAACCCAAATTTTGATCACATGACCATGGCGATGCTTAAACGTTTGAGTGAAAAACAGCCGTAACTTGCTTTTTTTTTTTTTTTCAGTGCCGTTTGTAACTTTGAATGATCACAAAATAAATGGTGGTAAGTCAAGAGCTCCCTGAACATAATTTTCTGAATCCTTTTACTTAGTTCCATGACATTTGTCATGACAGGTCTCCAAAGATTCAGACAAGTGGCTTTTTAATTGGAGATCACTTTAATCAGTATGATGCAGGGAATATCATATGTACGGAGCCAAACAGTGATTTCCCCAATTAACCTGGTCACATGAATTGGAATGAGGTTTAGGGGAGGAAAAGGGGAATGGAAGAAGAACAAGAAACGTTGCTAGCTGATTCTAAAGAGCATAACAAGTAGCTTTGAATGGGTGAAGAAGATTATCTTTGTTCATTACGATATCTCTCTGGGAACTTAAAGGATTCTAATTACTGGTGTATTTAATTGATCTGGGCACGAAGTTGCCAGTTGAAATTTAGGGGACTGCAGACTAAAACATATGAAGAACGGTTGCAGGAACTGGGCATGGCTAGTTTAGTGAAGAGAAGGACGAGAGGGAGACACGATAGCAGAGTTTCAATATTTGAGGGGCTGCCACAGAGAGGAGGAAGGGACCAAGATAATTTCCAAAGCACGCAAAGGGCAGACAAGGAATAATGGATGGAAACTGGAGAGATTCAACTTAGAAATAAGGAGGAACTTTCTGACAGTGAGAACAATCATCCCATGGAACAGAAGTTCACTTCAGAAGTTGTGGGAGCTTCATCACTGAAGACTTTCAAGAAGAGACTGGACTGGCATTTATCAGAAATGGTGTAGGATCTCCTGCTTGAGCAGGGGGTTGGACTAGATGACCTACAAGGTCCCTTCCAACTCTGTTAATCAAATTCTCTGCTACATTTGTGGATAGGAAAAACTGGATAGACCATTTGTTCAAATTTTTCCAGAAGAGAAACTCTCCAACAGTGTTTCAGGATAGGATTCCATCTCTAGTGACAGTAACACAATTCTTGGAAAAATCTCAAGGAAGGAATCTCTATCCCACACCCAAACATTCTATGATATAGCAATAGTTAGACTTATATACCGCTTCATAGGGCTTTCAGCCCTCTCTAAGCGGTTTACAGAGTCAGCATATTGCCCCCAACAACAATCCGGGTCCTCATTTTACCCACCTCGGAAGGATGGAAGGCTGAGTCAACCTTGAGCCTGGTGGGATTTGAACAGCCGAACTGCTGAACTGCAGTCAGCTGAAGTAGCCTGCAGTGCTGCATTTAACCACTGCGCCACCTCGGCTCTTGATTAACCTCGGCTCTTGATATCCCTTGATTAACCTTTAACTAAGTGTAAGAAGTGTAAGAAGAGGAAACTCAAATACTTTGACCACCTAATGAGAAGGAAGGACTCCCTAGAGAAGAGCCTGATGCTGGGGACGATTGAGGGCAAAAGAAGAATGGGATGGCAGAGAATGAGGTGGCTGGATGGAGGCACCGAAGCAGTAGGCGTGAGCTTACATGGACTCCAGGGGATGGTAGAGGACAGGAAGGCCTGGAGGAATGTTGTTCATGAGATCACGATGGGTCAGACATGACTTCGCAGCTAACAACAACAACAAGTGTAAGAAACCACAGTCAGCTCATGGGAACGTGAATGTAAAAGTTCTGTTTTCAATTGAATGACAGCTGTCATGGGGAAAATGCCATCTCCCATCCAGCATTAGCTATATAAACAGGTTTAGCTTCTGTGGCCTTTGGCTGCGTTCTTAAGTGTAACTCAGAATCCTACAGAGGAGAAGTTGCTAGCAGAGGTGGATGAAACCCACGTACCGCAGGCGATGGGAGCAGAGAAGAGGCGAAGTACCAGGTTGTCCTTGCAAGCAAACAAACCCTCTGCCAGGAAGGAAGGAGTCCACAGGGAGGGAGGGAAGGAGGGAGGGAGGGAGGACAGCTGCCACCACTCAGCTCAGCCTCCAGAGAGCCGCTCTGGCAAGCCAGCATGCCCCATGTGTGAGAAGTAAGCGGAGAGCCAGCTGTTCTCAGCCAGATTTGGTAGCTCAGTAAACACTCAGCCACCACTCCGCCTCAAGGCCGCCAAGACCCATGCAGAAAATTGGTTAAATTCCTGGGGAAGCCAGGAGGAAAAAAGCGATAGGTTTGAAGGCGGTTTGAGATCAGCCTTCGCGCATTCGACACCGATCGGGCCCAGGCACACTGCCTTTTTTGCTTTCCTTCTAACTCTCCTGTGCCTGGAGGCAAGGTAATAATTTACTTCTTAGCCTAGAGAGGCTGAGTTCAGCTGGGGGGGGTGCAGTGATTTACCGCTGAGCTCTGGATAGGGAAGCCCCATATCTGGAACTGGCAGCCACCACTCTTTCTGTTGGATGTCGCGGTCCTTTAATCCCCGATGCAAAACGGCAGACAAAGAGAGGAAGGGGAGAGATTTGCAGGAAGGTAGAAACGCTGCCTCCGCGGAACGCGTGGCCCCACAGCAAGAGATATGGAGTTAGCCAGAGAAATCCTGGATCGCGAAGGCGTTCCAAATGGGGTCCATCAGGCAGGCAAAGGCCTCTGACAGAAACCCCCCTCTCTCCCCCCCCCCCCACTGTCAGAAGCCAAGGAAGACCATCTGTCACGCGGGCTTGCAGCCATCAGAGTCCCCTTTGCCAGCTGGGAAGGCGCAAGCTGAAGGGAGTGGATCACTCCAGACTTGGAGCAGGAGGCTGTTGTGTAAAGGGGTGCCGGGGAGCTACGCGCCAGGGTGACTGCTGGTGCCTTCCCTTCCCTCCCCTACACCCCCCTCCCCCTCTCTCTCCCAGAGCTTTCCTCCAAGGTGGCTGGCTGTCAAGGGAAAACAGCCAGTGTGAAATCAGTCTGATTAGCAATTAGTCCCATTGTAAAAGTATTAAGGGGAGGACAGGCGAAGGCATTGTTCTGATGAGTGACTTGACTATCAATTTGCATCTGGAACAAGCTGCCCTTGATGCTAGTTCTCCTGGTGTCCTTTGCAGCCAGGTTGGTCAACAATGGCGGTGGGAAGTGATGGGCTTGTTGCCCCAACCTAATAGCATGCTCTGTCGGAATGAGAAATGCAAGACAGAAGCTGTCCAGAGAGCTGATCACATACAAAAGCACTAGTACCCAACTGACAGGTACGCGGTGGTGTAGTGCCCCTTACTCCACCACACACACACCCTCCCTAGAAGCGGCAAGCTTAGAATCTCAGAACTCTCTAAACGGTTTACAGAGTCAGCCTATTTCCCCCCAACAATTTGGGTTCTCATTTTACCAACCTCGGAAGGATGGAAGACTGAGTCAACCGTGAGCCAGTGAGAATTGAACAGTGTTGAACTGCTGGCAGATGACAGTCAGCAGAAGTAGCCTGCTGCACTGCATTCTAACCACTGCGCCACCACGACTCTTTCACTTGTCAGGACGGACTCCCACTATTCCCATTCTGAGACAATGTTCTGCTTAGGGGCTCTTAAAGGTACAGGAATAGCACCAAGGACTGGTTCAGATGTGTTCAATCAACAAGCATGGTGGGTGAATCCCTCTTTCCCTTCTTTCTTTCCTTCCTTCCTTCCTTCCTTCCTTCCTTCCTTCCGTCCGTCCGTCCGTAAGGGCTGGAAGCCATCTTTTATATTGGGCCTTCAGGCCTGCCACATTTTCTGCTGTGGGAAAATGCGAGGGGGGATTATATGGAGTATGAGAGATATATAGTTTAAATAACATTCCTTTCTCAGAGAGTCAAGGACACCTCGCCCTGCACCTTGAGTGGTGTGACTGGCAGATTGGATCGTGTGATGGACAGGTACTTGAACTTTCACTTGGTTGAAGAAAACCTGGAAACTTTCAGATTCAGATTTTCTCAGATGTGTCAATGTAACATCTCTAATAAAATGGACACCTATTAAAGAATCTCCACTCAAAAGCCGCATGTTCACAGCATACTAACCTTAAATCCAGGCTACCAGAATTAAATGACTAGGTATACACATTTTAGAACTCTTACCTACCTGCCATAAACCTCTGCAGCCCTACTTTGGCTAATTGCAGTGGCCTGATTTATACACTGTATAAGCTTCCTTCAACAATATGGTATTGCAAACAAGCAAGTCATTAGAATAATAGAGTTGGAAGGGACCTTAAAGGTCTTCTAGTCCAACCCCCTGCTTAGGCAGGAAACCCTACACCACTTCAGACAAATGGTGATCCAGCATCTTCTTAAAAACCTCCAGTGTTGGAGCATTCACAACTTCTGGAGGCAAGTTGTTCCACTGATTAATGGTTCTAACGCTCAGGAAATTTCTCCTTAGCTCTAAATTGCTGCTCTGGTTGATTGCTTTTTGTCTTGTCTTCAGGTGCTTTGAAGAATAGCTTGACTCTCTCTTCTTTGTGGCAGCTCCTGAGATATTGACACAATACTATCATGTCTCCCCTAGTCTTTCTTTTCATTAAACTAGACGTACCCAGTTCCTGCAACCATTCTTCATATGTTTTAGCCTCCAGTCCCCTAATCATCTTTGATGCTCTTTTCTGCACTCTTTCTAGAGTCTCAACATCTTTTTTACATCATGGCAACCAAAACTGGATGCAGTATTCCAAGTGTGGCCTTACCAAGGCTTTATAAAGTGGGATTAACACTTCACGGGATATTGATTCTATCCTTCTGTTTATGCAGCCTAGAACTTTGTTGGCTTTTTTGGCAACTGCTACACACTGCTAAGTGAACAAATGAACAAACCAAGTTCATTTTATTTTAGCTTTCTATATTGTGTGAACCGTGCCAAAGCATCTAACACTCAAATTTTAAAAAAAAGCTAAAGAGACATTTAAGATTTGCATGCCAACCACCATTAAAAATTGATAATTAAGTTTATGGGGCATGATTGCAATTCAGAGACCAACTTTTATTGAAGACAGAGATGCTTATTTCTGAGAGAGTAAGTTTGCCCTGAAACATTATCAAGAGTTATTTAGTAAAATGAAATGCAACCTTTAGATTTAACTACCAATCTAAACGTCTTGTGAAGAAGTTATGCAGTTAGTATGAAGAAGGAACTCCATGGAAGAAAAGATCAGAAATGCCGAAATCTTACAGACACAAACACGAAGTTCTTTGCATTTATACCTATCCCCAATTATAATTTATATAGGTATGTGTAGTTAATACATAACAGGATTCAGCTCACCTGCATTTGAACTGAATCCTATTTAATTTTTTGCCAGCCTTGATTCCATTTCCTTCCTTTATTACTGTCTCAGCTGATTTGAACTTTAAACTGTAATCTTCTTTAGGTGACTATCTTTCTCCTTTCTGTTACCCTGAAAAGTGCCCATGTAATCAGAGATACAGAATAGACTAGATTAGACTAAACTACACTGGACTGGACTGGACTTGACCAGAACAGAACAACAGAGTTGGAAGGGACCTTGGAGATCTTCTAGTCCAATCCCTGCTTAGGCAGGAAACCCTTCACCACTTCAGACAAATGGTGATCCAACATCTTCTTAAAAACCTCCAGTGTTGGAGCATTCACAACTTCTGGAGGCAAGTTGTTCCACTGATTAATTGTTCTAACTGTCAGGAAATTTCTTCTTCATTCTAAGTTGCTTCTCTCCTTGAGTCACATACTGTATGTGAGATGAGCAGCTATATGAATTTAACAAATAAAATAAAAGCAAGTTACGCAAATGCACTTCATTCCTGTGTGAATTCAAAATAAGTACAGCAGGGTCCAGCCTACGATCTGGATCAGACGGAGCTTTTAGAGACAGAAGAAAACGATGTTATTCCTGGACAACTTTCAGCCACAAACCGCTTTGATTGCTACAAAGGGTGTGTGGCTTGAGAAGGACCACCTGGCCAGCTTCACAGAGTCTTTTGCCAAAGGAGATGAGGCTCCAAGGTTACAAAGGATGTGTCTTTGTATTCCCTCCCCTTAAAAGAGCTGAATTAACGTTCATAAACGGAGATCAGATGCCCCCTTTCCACATGTGAATGCAGAGATACAGGTAGCCCTCCACCTATGGCCACAATTGAGCCCAAAGTTGATGCTGCTAAGTGAAACATTTGTTAAGTGAGTCTTGCCCCATTTTACGACTTTTGTTACCGCATTCGTTACGTGAATCACTGCAGTTGCTAAGTTAGCAACAATTGGTTGTTTAAGTGAATCTGGCTTCCCCATTGACTTTGCTGGTCAGAAGGACGCAAAAAGGGATCGTGTGATCCCTTTTGCGACCTTCTGGGAAACAGCAACTGTCCTAAATATGAACCAGTTGTCAAACATCTGAATGTAAGGCTCAGGGAGGGTGAAAAATGGGCCTACTGGAAGCTCCGGGGGGCCTCTAGAGCAGTGTTTCTCAACCTTGGCAACTTGAAGATGTCCAGACTTCAACTCCCAGAATTCAGTCGCATTCGCTGGCTGGGGAATTCTGGGAGTTGAAGTCCAGACATCTTCAAGTTGCCAAGGTTGAGAAACACTGCTCTAGAGCCTGGGAAGGCCATTTTCGCCCTCCAGGAGGCTCAAGGAAAGCCTCCAGAGCCCAGACTCCCCTACAGTGGTGCAAAAATGCACACATACACACCCTGCAGTGGTGCAGGAGGCTGACTAGGCCACCCAGCAACTGGGCAGGGAACCCCTTGCTAAAATTTTTGAAGCCCACTCCTCCGTATGCAGGGCTGAGCTATAGCTCCCCACACCTTGATGCCTTTTAATAAAAGTTATTAGCCTGAAAAATATACTAAACCGACTCCTCCTGTTTTTCAGAGGTGGAGGGTTTTTTGCAAAACTCAGCAGTATTCTCCACCGATGCCTCTCTCTCTCTCTCTCTCTCTCTCTCTCTCTCTCTCTCTCTCTCTCTCTCTCTCTCTCTCTCTCTCTCTCTCTCTCTCTCTCTCTCTCTCTC
Organism: Thamnophis elegans; assembly: GCF_009769535.1. NCBI lineage: Eukaryota > Metazoa > Chordata > Lepidosauria > Squamata > Natricidae > Thamnophis > Thamnophis elegans. The sequence continues at coordinate 12,956,876 of NC_045552.1, read as the reverse complement.
TCTCTCTCTCTCTCTCTCTCTCTCTCTCTCTCTCTCTCTCTCTCTTGTATTCTGTTTGATTATTAAAGCAACGGCATTCCTATCTGAATTCTGGAAATAAAGGGAAATGAAGATATCTGCACTACATATCTGACTGAAAAACAATTTAACTGTCAGGAAAATATAATGCCTTGCCGTATAAATCTAAAATGCAGAACCATTCGGAACACGGAGAACAGCTTCTTGTTATTCCCTCCTCCAAAGAAAGATTGTGGCACTGGGGAAAGATACAGAAAAAAGATCTTCAACACAATCAAATTGATTGGAGTCTCCCCCCCCCCGCCTGCTCCCCATAAAAATAGGGGAGAGAGGGAGAAAAGCACTAGGGATTTTTGAAATTGAGGAGAAAGACAGCTAAATAAAGACTAGATCAGTTGTAGCTGTCTTTGACTTGTAACACAATGAAATGGAATGGAAATATGGAATAGAATAGAATGGAATGGAAATATAGAATGGAATGGAATGGAAATATGGAACAGAATAGAATGGAATGGAATGGAAATATAGAATAGAATAGAATTATGGAATAGAATAGAATAGAAATATGGAATAGAATGGAATGGAATGGAAATATGGAATAGAATGGAATGGAATGAAATGGAAATATAGAATAGATTAGATTAGAATAGAATAGAATAGAACAGAACAGAATAGAATAGAAATATGGAATAGAATGGAATGGAATGGAATAGAACAGAATCATCAAATTTGAACAGAATAGAAGAGTTGGAAGGCATCTTGGAGGTCTTCTAGTCCAGGCAGGAGACCTTACACTATTTCAGACAAATGCCCAACCTCTTCTTCAAAACTTCCAGCATTGAAGCATTCACAACCTCTGCAGGCAAGTTGTTCCACTGATTAATTGTTCTAACTGCCAGGAAATTTCTCCTTAGTTCTAAGTTGCTTCTCTCCTTGATTAGTTTCCACCCGTTGCTTCTTGTCCTGCCCATTCATTTAATTTAAATTCATTTAATGACTGAAGTTACAATGGCACTGAAAAAGGTGACTTGTGACTAGTCCTCACACTTATGATCCTGGTAGTATCCGCAGAGTCACATGTTCAAAATTTGGGCACTAGGAACCAGCAGGTATTTATGGCAGCTGAAAGAGCCCCAGGGTTGAGTGATTTCTATTCACGACGTTCCCAGCTGGCTTCCAGCAAGCAAAATCAGTGGCGGGAAGCTGGATTCCCTTAATGATTGCTTGATTCGCTTAACAAGCACAGTGATTTGCTTAACAACTGTGGGAAGAAAAATCAGGTGCAATTCACTTTTAACAACCACCTTGTTTAGCTATGGAAAGTCGGGTCCCAATTGTGGCTATAAGTCAAGGGCCACTTCTAGTGTTCATGTTTAGGCTCACACAGTCAACTAAATCAGACTAAAATGGCTCAGCACACGGTGGGAGCCCAGCTTAGGATCATTATATAAATCAAACTGCGACATTAACCTGTCATTCAGCTTATTCAACAGAGTAGATTTTATGACAGTGCTTTGTTAGCAGTGATTCTTTTGAACCCACCATTCACCCACACTCAACAAGGGGGAGAGGAACAGCCATGGGGGTCTCCAAAGATAATTCCCAGATTCAGATACGATGAGACTGTAACTCTTTCAGTAACTTAACAGGTAGTACTCGACATACGACCACTATTGAGCCCAAAATTTATGTGGCTAAGCAAGATGTTTGTTAAGTGAATGTTGCCCCATTTTACAATCTTTCTTGCCACAGTCGTTAAATGAATCTATTGTGGCCTGTCAGCCGCCATCCCCTCCAGCAGCCGAATTAGATGAGGGGGAGGGGGAGTCAGGGTCAGCATCAAGACATCCTGGGAGCTCTGAGAGGGAAGAGGAAATGGAGCTGGCAGAGAGAGAGAGACAGAAGCGGAGACTGGGCCGTTCATCAGCTCTCAAATAGAGAGTCAACAGCCCCCAGGTCTGGAGGTGGCTCTGAAGGAGGAAGAGAAGGAACAGCTGGGTCGAGTGCAGGGGTGGGTTCCTGCCAGTTCTAAGCTCTTCTATAGAAGAGGTTCCACAAAGCTACAGTGCCGTTTAGAACCTGTTCCGGCTCCCTCCCCCCGTCCATCCCCACATCATCAAGATGAAGAGCGAGAGGAGGAATTCTGGGAGTTGAAGTCTACAAGTCTTAAAGCTGTCAAGTTTGAACACCCCTGGGGGTTTTTTCTAAAGGGTTAGAAGGGTCTTGTAACTTGACAGATTTAAGACTTGCGTGCTTCAAATGCCAGAGTTTCTGAGCCAATATTTTGGTTGCTAAGCAAGAGCGTTGTTAAGTGAGTTCCACCACATTTTATAAGTTGGCCATGCCCATTCAGTCACATGACTGGCAAGCCACTCCCACCCAGTCACATGGCCATCAAGCCACTCCCACAAAGCAGGCCACACCTACAGAAGAGGTTCTAAAAATTTTTGAAACCCACCACCAGTCCAGTGCCACGGTGTGCAGAAGGCAGAGGAGAGGAGAGCAGTGGAAATCTATGGGCCGATCCTTGGGAGGGAAGAGCCACTGCTGCTAGCAAAACCCCAACTTAGCTCTGAGGATAAAAGGCAGGGGACAGACTTGTTAGCCTGCTGTGAGAGAATTTTTTTTGCCAGGGTTGTTGGCACTCCTAATAAATAAATCATTGCTTAAACTACAGAGGATTTGTCATGGTTTGGGAACAGGGTCACAACAGAATCACTGCAATTGTTAAGTTAGTAACACAGTTGTTGAGTGAATCTGGCTTCCGCATTGACTTTGTTTGATCTCAAAAGGTGATCACATTACTGGTTGATAGATGGAAGAGTATAATTTAAAACTCGCTAAACTTAGCAAAATTTAGTGATAATAGATATAGTTAAGTAAATAATTGATAATGATAATAATGTATACAATGTGTAGTGTTATGATAAGTAATAACTGGATATGAATATTGAATGGCACCCATGAAAGGAAGATTAGAAACCCTTTTGGATTATAAATAAAGGTTAATAATAATAATAATTAAAAAAAGAATTAAGTTAGATTCAGTTAAGTCTTGATTACTAGGGGGAAAATGATATGATGCAGGATATAGTCAAATGTATGTATGTATGTATGTATGCATATATATATATGTATGTATGTATTGGTACAATATAAGGAAATGAGATATAAATTGTAAACAGTGATTTGGAAAGGATAGAAAACATTGTTATTAAATATTATGGATGTTTAGCTAGAATAGGACATAAGGATTTAGTGTCATTGGAGGATTTTAGAAATAGTAAATGAAATGCCAGCATGTGGTTATGTATTAAATCTTCGTATATTTTATGATGAAGGACTTTTAAACAACTATAGTCAAATGAAAATGGAGGTATGATGAGGGTAACATGTATAAATATCTGAGTTAAAATACTTGAGTTAATATGAATTATGCTTGATGACTGTGGAAGAGATGCATGAAAGCCTTTTGTAACCAACTGATACACTTTCTACAATATGTAAAGAAGGAGGATTTTATGTGTTGCGTTTGTTCTGAAAATTTAAAAAAACTTTAATAATCATTTTTAAAAGGTGATCACATCACCTCGGGACGCTGTGACCGTCATAAATATGAACTAGTTGCCAAGCAGCTGACCATGTGACCATGGGGATTGCGCAATGGTCATGCGTCTCATGTCACTTTTTCAATAACTTTAAATGGTCACTAAGAAACCGTTGTAAGTCGAGGACTACCTGTACAAAACCAATCAGTCTTATGCCTTTTAATAAAAATTGTTAGTCGCACAGGATGCTCCCAAACTCCATTTATATATGTGTGTGTGTGTGTGTGTGTGTGTTTATTTGTGCTGATAAATAAATAAAGGGAGACTAGTATAGATCTATTTCAAGCTATTTAGCTCTCATCAGCTAGCCATACCCTTACTGGGATTTGAACCTGGGCTATATTACATACTAGGCAGAGATCTTAGCCATTAGGCCACAGGCTCTTATCCATTATCAGTGAAGCCAGGGTGAAAGGTATCTATTAGATTTTTACAACCCCTGGTAAGCCCCAATTATGGGAGGAATATATATTGCTAACGTGACTAGTATGGTATCCCACTGTACTACTAATCCCCTCCTACCGTGATTTCCTATTTACATTAAGCTGAATCAAAATAGCTGCAGTTTTTTTAAAAAAAATCTCTGCAATCATTGGGTTATTTCCTTGTCTTCCTTCCTTGTGTTTTTTTAACGTGAATTTTCGATAATATTATTATCATTAGTCACCCCAAGAGTTGCCATTGGGCAGGCAAATGATACATTTTAGAAATAAAAAATAAATAAAGTTAATAGCATGAGTAATGGAAAGAGCCACATCTTTCCTGCTGGCAAATCACACAGAAGGGCTGGGGCTGGTGAGATGCTGCCTCCTGTAACTGAGAGAGGCCCAGCATTCAGATAATATCTCAGGAACGCTTCCAGGAGGCAATTTATGGCAGTGGGAATGCCTGTTGTGGTGACCGTCTCAGTCATCCGGTCATAGTCGCCTCAAAAGTGCTTTTTTGTTTTTTTACTTCAAAAGCCAGCTGGCCTGTTTTGTTTTTTTTTTCCTTGAGGAAGAAGAAGAAGAAAATGTTTCACTTCTCATCTAAGAAGCTTCATCAATTCTGATGGTGGGAGGGTGGAAGGATGGGCTCTGACTACCCTTCCATCAGTGACGTGCGGTGAGTTTTATGGCTGGTGAGGCAGCTTTTTAGACTTGTGGACTTCAACTCCCAGAATTCCACAGCCAGGCATGCTCAGTTACAGGAGGCAAGAGAACACGTGCCTCATTTGCATAAGGAATTCTTCACTTTTTAACCCTTGGTTAACTCTTAAAAGGCAAAAAATTCCTTATGCAAAATTCCTTATTCTCTGGCCTCCTCCTATAGTTAACACTAAGCACTGTTCCAAGTCACTGTTACTTAGAATCTGGTAGCAACTACCTTGGCTTTAATTATTTTTAAAAAATTCTTTACAATTCTTTCCTTTTCCTAATGACTGGTGAGGCCACGCCTCCCCTGCCTCTAGTGACTGCACGTTCCTGCCTTCCATCCCCTCGCCATCAGAACTGATGAAGCTTCTTGGATGAGAAGCGAAATGTTTTCTTCTTCCTGAAGGGGGAAAAAAAGGCCCAGTTGTCTTTTGAGGTGGGGGGGGGGGAAGAAAACAAAGCATCTTTGAGGTTTCTTCTGGGGAAATTGCAGCTCTGAGAAAGAGCGAGAGTAAGAGACTCCAAAATATCTACACCTCTCTTGCTCACAGGACAAGCTGGGTGCAGAAACTACCAAAAACTGCATGCATCAAGGCCCCCAGAAGTTAAGGAAGATATGTAAATGTAGACATGTTACCCAGAATGGCATTACTGTTGCTGGTGAGAAAACGGGATATACCGTTTTGAAACAGACACATAAAAAAGAATTGATTGTAAATGTGATAATGGCAGCTAGATTAGTGATGGCTAAATATTGGGGACGAAATTGGGATATTCATAGAAATGAGGGATATAGTGAAATTTGGAGTATGGCGACAAATGATAAATTAACAACAGAAATTAAATTTTAAAAAGGGATGATCAAAGCAAATAATTATAATGAAATATGGGGGGGGTTATAAAATCAGTGTTGGTGGAAGGCAAAGGGAATAAACCTACTCAAGAATAGATGTTGTTTTGGAGGGGATAAGGGCACAATTGAAATATAGTGTATATCTTTTAGTTGTTATAGACGAAGAAATATAAGGGGGAAATCCAACAGGGTCTTGGGGTGGTGGTGGTAGGGATGTACTGTAATATTAGTTTTTTCCTCTTTTTCTTTCTTTCTTTTTTTTGCATTTAAATGTATATGTACTATGTTTCTATTATTTGCATTTAAAAATAAATAAAGAAGAAGAAGAAGTCACGGAAGATATGAAAAGCAGAGCTATCTCTGTGCTTTTTTCTGCTAAATAGGCAGCCTCTGCTGGTTTCCTGTCTTTTTCGTGCAGGAAAAGTCATGCAGACTACAGTAGACAGTTCCCCTATCCCAGCACACTTGCACGTGTACACACACACACACACACACACACACACTGCACGAGTCTGGCGGCTGCACCCAGCAAGCTTGCCTCTCCCTCTCTCTCTTTCTCCCCAGCACACCACGTGCTTGTCCTGAAATGAACTGGTGAGAAGCAGCTGTTGGTCTAGACCGAGGGGCCTCCAGACTGGAATTGCCCAGCTCTGCTCCCTGCCAGCCAGAGCAAGGCAAGTTAAACTCTCAAGGATTTTCTGCTACGAGGAAAAATAAACGAGGAGCGTGGAAAAGCGATCGAGGCTGCAAAACCAGACTGGATTGAAAGGGCCTGTGGCTGTCACATCCCAAGGCTGTTCTATGTGATGTGACCAAGCTGCGGAACCATGCACTCTGCCCTACCTGGTTTTCTAAAATAAATGTAGAATAGAATAAAAGAGTTGGAAGGGACCTTGGAGGTCTTCTAGTCCAACCCCCTGCTCAGGCAGGAAAAAGGCAAGTCCTATTCATACTTACACACAAATGTCCGTCCACCCACCCACTCACTCTCTCACACACACACACACACACACACACACACACATGTCCATCCACAAACTTAGAAAGCTCAAACTGCCCAAAGAGCTGCTGATTTTGTTCTACAGAGGAATTATTGAGTATGTCATCTGCACCTCCATAACTGTCTGGTTTGGCTCTGCAACCCAACAAGACAGACACAGACTTCAACGGATAATTAGAACTGCAGAAAAAACAATAGCTACCAACCTGCCTTCCATCGAGGACCTGTACACTGCACGGGTCAAAAAGAGGGCTGTGAAAATATCTACAGACCCTTCACATCCTGGACATAAATTATTTCAACTCCTGTCCTCAAAACAACGCTATAGGGCACTACAGACCAGAACAACTAGACACAAGGACAGTTTTTTCTCAAATGCCATCACTCTGCTCAACAACTAATTCCGACAACACTGTCATATTACCTACTAAGTCTGTATTACTATTATTCTTCTCATCCTGCCTAGTACCTATCTCTTCCAACTTATTACTATAACCATGTTGCTTGTATCTTTCGATTTATATTGTTTTTATTTGTTTCCTAGTATGATTTGATAGCTTATTAGTGATCTTGACTATCACTAAGTGTTTTTATTCTTGATGAATGTATTTTATTCTCCTTATGTACACTGAGAGCCTATGCACCAAAGACAAATTCCTTGTGTGTCCAATCACACTTGGCCCATAAATAATTCTATTCTAAGAGAGAGAGAGAGAGAGAGAGGGAGGGAGGGAGGGAGGGAGGGAGGGAGGGAGGGAGGGAATCTTTCAGCTTGTTTAGGAAGCATAATTGGGACCAGCAGCTCGGTGGTTAAGTGAAGCAGTCATTAAGTGTTCCAAAGGTGCTTTCCAAAAGGATTTTGGGGTTTTTTTCCTTAGAAAGCGTTTTGCTTCTCATCCAAGAAGCTCCTGGAACTGAAGAAGCTTCTTGGATCAGAAGCGAAATATTTTCAAGAGGAAAAAAAACCCAAGAAAGTCCAGTTGCCTTTTGGAAAAACACTTTTGGGACAACCGTGATCTGGATGATTGAGGATCTCCATAGATATTCAGTCACTAAGTGAAACGCTAGCTGTGCTTACGATCTGACTTCAGTTTTTCCTTTGCTTTTCAGACCTGCCAAGGTCGTAAGCATGAGGACTGGTCGCGAAGTTATATTTTCATCGCCGTCATGAATGCAAATGGCTGCTTAAAAAAAGGCATTAAAAACACCTTATTTTTTCCGCACAGAGGACAGCCTTTTCTCCCTGGTGATGTTTCTGCTGTCATTTCTCAGCATATAAAATTGTTTTGCCGTGGTTCTGTTATTTGGTTTTCCACAACATCCACTGTCACTTTGAAGGGTTATCGGCGGCAAAGCACCCTATGATGTTAAATGGAATAAATAAAATATTTCCCTGCTTGGCTTCTCGGTGGCCAGTTGGAAGCCTCAGCGCAAACCGAGATTGGGCACTTTGTACACAAATCCGATCTTCCCTAAATTGATTTCCTCCTGATTTAATGCCAATCCATTCAGAAGCACCTCTCATAGCTGGCCAATTAAAGTTGCACCCCTTCTTACATAAAAGGTAAAAGGTAAAGATTCCCCTCACACATATTGTTGGGGGCAAGAGGCTACGCTCTACTTGGGGCTGCCCCTGAAAAGTGTTCGGAGACTGCAATTAGTCCAGAATGCAGCCGCGCGAGCGATACTGGGTGTGCCAAGGTATACCCACATCACACCTATCCTCCGCAAGCTGCACTGGCTGCCCATTGGTCTCCGAACACGATTCAAGGTGCTGGTTATCACCTTTAAAGCCCTACATGGCCTAGGACCTGGGTACCTACGAGACCGTCTCCTGCCAAATACCTCCCTTAGACCAATAAGATCGCACAGGATGGACCTACTCCGGGACAATGCCGGCTGGCGGCGCCTAGGGGTAGGGCCTTCTCTGTTGCCGCTCCGGCCATATGGAACGAGCTGCCCCCAGAGATCCGGGCCCTCCCCACTCTCATGGCCTTTCGCAAAGCCATTAAAACCTGGCTTTTCTGGCAGGCCTTCTGATTGGGTTTTGTTGCGTTCTTTTTTAACTTTGTGTGTCCTATTGTTTTTAAGTTTCTTTTAATTTCTTTTATTCTGTAAGCCGCCCGGAGTCCTTCGGGATTGGGCGGCATACAAATCAAATAAATTCAATTCAATTCAATTCAATATGTGCTAGTCGTTCCTGACTCTAGGGGCGCTGCTCATCTCCATTTCAAAACTGAAGAGCCAGCGCTGTCCGAAGACATCTCCGCAGTCATGTGGCCGACATGACTAAATGCCAAAGGCACATGGAACGCTGTTACCTTCCCACCAAAGTTAGTTCCTATTTTCCTACTTGCATTTTTTACGTGCTTTCGAACTGCTAGGTTGGCAGAAGCTGGGACAAGCAATGGGAGCTCACTCCGTTACACAGTGCTAGAGATTCGAAGTGCCAAACTGCCGACCTTTCTGATTGACAAGCTCAGCATCTTAGCTACTGAGCCAGTGTCCTTTCTTACATAGGGTGGATGTAAAAAAAAAGGTGGGCTTTGATCACATAACTGTGGCTGCAATCTTGATTTTTCTATCCCCCTCCCCTCTGGTCTCTGCAAAAACCCTCCGATTCAACCCTATACTGTAAAGCGTGGGGCACTCTCTGTTCTTTCAGAATTCCTGTGCAAAATCATAATCTCCCCTTTTCTCTCTTTCTAGGATATCCTGGATGAGACAGTCACTTAAACATACTTTATGCCCTATTTACAGAATAGCAGAGTTAGAAGGGATGTTACAGGTCTTCTAGTCCAACTCCCTGCTAAGGCAGGAAACCCTATACCATTTCAGACAAATGGTTGTCCAATCTCTTCTTTAAAAACTGCCAGTGTTTGGAGTATTCACAATTTCTGGAGGCAATTCATTCCACTCATTAATTGTTCTCATTGTCAGGAAATTTCTCCTTAGTTCTAGGTTGCTTCTCTCCTTAATTAGTTTCCACCCATTGCTTCTTGTGCTGCCCTCAGGTGCTTTGGAGAATAGCTTGACCCCCTCTTCTTTGTGGCAGCCCCTGAGATTTTGGGACACTGCTATCATGTCACCCTTAGTCCTTCTTTTCACTAATCTGTTCGATCAGGCCAGATTAAGTTTTAGCAGCTGCTTTCACACAACCCACTAAGTTTTAGTACTTTCAATCTTAGATTTGGTTTGGTGGGAAGTTAACATATTATGCAGATCAAACCTACTCAGTGAGTTTGTGGTTCAGTGGAATATGTGAACCCAGAATGTGAGTTCATTCAGAAACCAGATTAAAGAGTTTCTGTGAAGGCATTTCCAACTAGTGCTGCATTTGATTGCATCTCTGCCTATATTGTAAGTGTGTGCTTGTTAAGATAGGTACAAGAGCTGCGGTGACGCAGTGGTTAAAGTGCAATACTGCAGGCTACTTCTGCTGATCACTGGTAAGCAGCAGTTTGGCAGTTCGAATCTCACCAGGCTCCAGGTTGACTTATCCTTCCATCCTTCCGAGGTGGGTAAAACGAGGACCCAGATTGTTGGGGGCAAGAGGCTGACTCTGTAAACTGCTTAGAGAGGGCTGTAAAGTGGTATATAAGACTAAGTGCTATTGCTACATATGCATCCCCATCACATACACCACTGCTACCCAGATAGAGCTGTACTCTCCATAGAGAGATATGTATTGGAGTTTCCCCATAAAAACACGAGGCATGATGTTCAGAATGCATGCGCATCAATGGGAGACTTGTTTTGGGCAGATGAATGCACTGAGAAAGGAGTCCTTTGCTTGCTATTGTAGGACATTATCACCCAGCCCTCTCCCAGAAAAATGAAATATCCTAGGAAATATTGAAATGGCAGAATATTGCATTCCCCTGGATGTGAAAAGGAAGAAACATGTTTAAAGAGAGAATAGCTCCCTGCAGCTTCCTGCCTCCACCCACTTTGTCAGTGGGCCATTAAGATGGCCAAGCTGGTCCCTTTACATAATAAAGAGTTCTCCCCTTCAGCTCCAGGGGGATGGGATCAAGGCATGATAATATTGGCCCTTTACCCAACTCGCCACATGGCATCTGAGAACTCAACCAAACCTGGATTCACAGCGCAGCCTAGAGAGTTGCCCCTGCATGGCCCCATGGGAGTCTGACAACCAATCAGAATGCAAGCTCAAGATCAAAGGCCAGAGAGGGCATAAAACCAGGGACTTTCCGCTTCTCAGCCCTTCCTTCACTTCTTCTCCACCAACATTGAAGCATGTGATCCCCCTTTTCTGTTCAGGAGTCAAGCCGTGTGGTCCTGTCCACCATTAAATCATCTTTCCAAGCAGCCTCCACATCTCCAGTGTCTTTTCCCCCACTCGGCGCCGAGCCCAGAAGGATATATTTCTTTCATCACTAGAAAGATATCAGACGGGGCTCTTTTATCTTTATTTCAGAAAATGACTGCAGAAGGCAAAGGTCATTCAGGTGACAGAGAGCGCCATTTCTGCCAGCACCTGTCCTGATCGCAGGCCACTTTCTTAACAAGTCAGTTCCCGGGAGCAGTCTCAAAGCGTGTGATGCTGGCTGACCAGAGGAAATGGTGACAGGTTGCTAATGAGAGTTGAGGTCGCGGAAGCCAGTGGCACCCTCAATGGTGGGCTAATCATGGGTATCGCTTTAAAGTTAATTGCCATTTGTTTATTTTGCACACAGCAGGCACAAACATACACGCCTTGTGGAAAATGCTGGAAAGAAAAGCCAGGGACACCCAAATCCAGATCGGCTTGAATGGGCATTCAGGGTAAAGGACATATTTAATAGTCCACCTACCATTCACCTTAGTTCAATGGGCTTAAATTTGGAATAGCAGAGTGGGTCTTCCCATTTGTCCCAAAGGTGCTTTTTCAGGAGGGAACTGAACTTTCTTGTTTTTTTTTCCTTTTTAAAGATGTTTCGCTTTGGATCCAAGAAGCTTCATTCAGCTCTGACAGGATGGTGGGAAAATGGAAGGATTTATATTCCTTGCAGACAGCTGGTCATTTGCATCCTTTTAGAGGGTTGTTGAAGCACTTTATCTGTTGTCCTCAGGGTCTCCAAACACTTCAAGGACCCTCTAAAAGGATGCAAATTACCAGCTGTCTGCAAGGAATATAAATCCTTCCATTTTCCCACCATTCTTTCAGAGCTGAATGAAGCTTCTTGGATCCAAAGCGAAACGTCTTCAAAAAAAAAAAAACCACAGGAAAGTTCAGTTTCCTCCTGAAAAAGCACCTTTGGGACAACCATGACCTGGATGACTGAGAATCTCTACAGATCTTCCCATATGCACCAAGTAACACATGCAACTAAATCAGCCTTTTCTAATTCAGCACAACACGATGTGCAGTTGTTTGACTGAGTTCGTTCAACCCAGTGGAGGATCGTCGTTAGGTTTTCTGCATTTGATGCCATCGCAATGGTGGAGTATAACTGAACTCCCCGGAAGCGATTTTGAATCTGCTTTTCTCTCCACCAGCAAGTCAATTTTCCACCTCTAAATTCTGTACTTCAGTTGACTATCTAGCCTTTGGAAGGCATTCGGGGCTTTGTGTATAAGAGACTGTTGTCATTTGCAATTCATGACTCTGCAATTAGCGCCTTCTGACTTGCCAATTTTGAAGTCAGGTGCAAATAGATGTCGCGCTCTGCCAGTCTTAACTAAATGGGGCTAGGTATTGAGCAGAGTTGCAGCTAGCAAAAATTAACATGATTTTGGCACCACTTAGAATCTTAGCCAAGAACTCACACCAATGCTAAAACTGATGTCACACCCACATCCTCTTGTTTGACTATTAGGCCAGCAGCCTCTAAAGATTTGTATAAAGATATGCCAGGATATCAATTCAGTGCCTGCTGATATCCATTCCACTGAACTAAAAAGTATGAAGGTGTGCCATGTTAAGCATCAGAATCCTCTTGGCTAAATCAAAAGTATACAAACTCCATTCATCTATCAGCAAGAATCTTCTTCTTGTGTCATATCAGTCATCGGACGTTGGCGATGATCCTGTTTTTATCAAGAGCTGCACGAAAAAGTGCTGCTGAATTTTGTCCAAACCAGTCCCTTAGATTTTCAACCATAATGCTCTTCTTCTTCCTGGACCTCATTTGCCTTCAATCATTAATCCCTGGTGGATTAAGTGAAGTATGCCGTATTTTTTGGGGTGTCACATCACATGTCTGAAATATTCTAGCTTTTTAATGGTTTTGATGATTTCCCTTGGCTTTCCCAGTTGGCTTATCACGTCCTCATTTCTGATTTTGTCAACCCAACTTATACGTAGCAGAGAATCAACAAGAATCACTGGACTTATTAAGAAATTAGTAAGAAGTGATGGACTAGCTTTTGACAACGTAACAAAACAAGGCTTAAAGGAGCTGGATCGCTTTCTGGTTCGGCATATCTCAGGAACCGAAACCATTTGCTTAGCAGGTTACGTGTAGCAGTATATTACTTTCATCCATAAATTGGATTAATGGGTCACCACATGTAGCGTGAATGATCATTGTATTAGGTCCCTAGGGCGTGTCAAATTTTCCAACTTTCAATTTAAATATAAAGGCAGAATTGAGAAGATGGCAACAGATTGCAAATCCCACATCTGCAAAGAAGCTGAAGAAAGACGTTAGCTGCTGCAGGAAGATCACACAGACTGACTGCAAACAACAGCATGGCAAAGTAGCAACAACGGTGCATTGGAATAGCTGCAAGAATACCATTTGTCCACATGCAAGAACTGGTGAGACCACAAAGTAATGGAGAATGAAGATGTTTATGTGTTTTGGGACTTCAAGATTCAATTAGACAAGTACCTTAGTTGAATTAGAATAGAGTTGGAAGGATCTTGGAGTTCTAGTCCAATCCTCTGCTCAAGCAGGAGATCCTATACCATTTCAGACAAATGGCTGACCAGACTTTTCTTAGAAACCTCCCAGTGATGAAGCACTCACAACTTCTGAAGGAAAACTGTTCCACTGGTTAATTGTCCCCTAGAACTAAGGAGAAATTTCCTGACAGTTACAACAATTAGTCAGTGGAACAACTTGCCTCCAGAAGTTGTGAATGCTCCAACACTGGAAGTTTTTAACAAGAGATTAGACAACCATTTGTCTGAAGTGGTGTAGGGTTTCCTGCCTAAGCAGGGGGTTGGACTAGAAGACCTCCAAAGTCACTTCCAACTCTGTTATTCTTTTCTATGTTTCTCCTTAATTCCACGTTCCTTCTCTTCTTGATTAGTTTCCATCCACTGTTTCTTGCCTTCTGGTGCTTTGGAAAATAAGTTCACCCCCTCTTTGTTGTGGCATCCCCTCAAATACTGGAATAGTGCTATCATATCACACAGACACACACACACCCTTAGTCCTTCTTTTTTGCCTCTAGACTGGCCATATCCACTTCCTGCAATCGTTCTTTATATGTTTTTTTCTCTGTCATATAACACCCCGGATGTAACAATTGTTAAAAAAGACAAAAAATGCCTGGATAATGTGGGTAGTAGATGTGGCAGTGCTTTTAGACAGCAGAATAGATGAGAAAGAACTGGAGAAAAATCACAAAACACATTGCTGGCTGGGGAATTTTCGGAGTTGAAGTTCACACGTCTTAAAAGTGATCCAGGTTGAGAAACACTGACTTGGACCTTTAAGTCATCAGGAGGGGCTGTTAGCCACATTTGCCAGGCATGACAGAATGGGAGCTGAAATCCATCTTGGCAAAGTCTGCATTAGCTTAGGGCCTGCTTCCTCGTGCTGCCCCACAGTTATCCCTGTCTGGGGCAGAGACAGTGAGAAAAAGAAGCAGAGTGAAGTGGCAGCATTTAAGCTATTCAATCCTGAGCTGATAAATCTGTCTTTTCATCCTTAATTAATTCTCTAACTCCCCAGAAATGCTGCTCTTGCTGTGATAATCTTTGCTCACAGCAGCACAGCTTGGGCCCAACGTGTCTGCGTAATCCATTACGGGAAAAGCTTTACAGAAGAAGGAAGATCCCGGCACAGGTGCCTCCCTGCTCCATAATCCTGGCATCACCCCTCCCTTTCCCACTGGTGCACCGGGGCAACCTCCCTGGTGTCACCTGCTCAGGAAGACAGCAAGCCGGGCAAAGCAATTTCTTGCAGACAAACATTTTCTCTGATGGGGAAGTTGATTTTAGGGAACTTAAAACCTGGGAGGTTTGCTTCCCACTACTTCCCAACTAACCTATGGCAAACCTGTATGCAAGGGGCGGAGTTTGCATCACAACATTATGATATGTACCAATAAAAGGGAATGTTTGTAGCTCAGGGTTGAACTGTGTGGATTTTCTTGATGCTCTCTGAACTTGGCTGTTTTCTTGCAGACGTTCCATTGCCCAACTAGGCAACACCATGGGTCCTCATTAACTGATGATGCTACCAAGCCAAATAATGAAATGTCTGAACACAAACAACCAAGCTCAGAGAGCATCAAGGATCCCAGATTAGGATGCATGTTTTGCCTGCTGTGCAGTCCCACATTCCAGGGGTGGGTTGCTGCCGGTTTTACTACCGGTTCATTTCGGTGCTCATTTTGTGCATGTGTAGTTCACTGTAAATTGTTCTTCGTGCATGCGCCGGTTCTGTGACCCAGGCAAAAAAAAAAAACCCCACTACTGGTTTGGCGGAACCAGGAGCAACCCACCTCTGCCTCATTCCCTGGCTAACCACCAGACTGCAAGAACACAAGCGAGTGGTCAGACGAGGAGACCTGAACTCATTGGTAGCCTCACACTGCAGTGAACAAAGACGTACATTCGATTTCTCAGCTACTAAGATTGTTGGCCGAGCAGGGACAAAAGCAGCCAGGGAAGTTATTGAAGCCTGGGAAATAGGCCTCTCTTCATTCAACGGGAGTGCTGATTTACCACTAGCCTATCAAGTACTTAGAAGGCGAGGCTGGGCAGCACAAGCAAACGACAGACAATGACTTAAAACCCAGCCATCGACACACCCCAATCAACATCTAAAAAGCCACATATAACAGGCGCTATAAATACTACACAGAGAGCAGCATACAATCTGCTAGAGAGAAGTTCTCTAAAGATTGGCTACAACATGTGTCCGAAAGCTCAGAAGACAAAACCTCTGGTCTCTGTAACCGGCCCAGATTAGATCCTGCAACATTTCTAAAGAGAAATTTCCTGACAGTGAGAACAATTAATCAGTGGAACAACTTGCCTCCAGAAGTTGTAAATGCACCAACACTGGAAGTTTTGTAAGAAGAGGTTGGATCACCATTTGTGGTGTAGGGTTTCCTGCCTAAGCAGGGGATTGGACTAGAAGACCTCCAAGGTCCCTTCCAACTCTGTTATTCTATTCTATTCTATTCTATTCTACTCTACTCTACTCTACTCTACTCTACTCTACTCTACTCTATTCTATTCCATTCTAAGAAGCGTGATCATCAACCATACCTTCCGGGGCACAAGAGGGTGCTCATTCACTGTATTCTCCTTGGCCCACAGTATGGCGTCTCCTTGCGAGAAAATCAGTGTGGATTAGTAGCGGCTCTTCCCCTGCTTGTCACGGACTCTGGCCTGCTGCGTACCTCCCTCTTCCCCTCTCCACAGCCCTGTCATTCGGAACTTGGCTCACATCTCATTAGTGTGCTTAATGAGCAGGAGGCCACTAGTGCGTGGCAGGAAACCTTTGCCTACAGAAGCTAAACCCATCTGGTTTGGATTAAGGGGAAAAGGAGCCGATCATCAATGCATTGCTCGGCTTCTCTCTATCCTACCCGGTGGGGACTGTGCCAGACAAGAGAGATCACCTGAGCTATATGAACCCATGAAACTCTTTTCCATCATGTCCATGTTGGCTGTCTGTCTTACACAGCAAGGTCTAGCACCTGCTTCCCACTTGAGACTTAGCGCCACTGCCCGTAGGTGAACCAGAAAAGGAGAAATAGAGAAACAAAAGAAAGGGGCTTCTATGGAGGGAGCACACATGGTCGTTTCACCTTTAAGACGTGCGGACTTCAACTCCCAGAATTCCATAGGAAGCATTTGGAAGTTGAAGGCCACACATCTTAAAGCCACCAAGGTTGAGAAACCCTAATTTAGCTCAGCTCTTAGCTCAGCGCAGGACAGGACACAACAGAGCATCCCAAACAATCCCTGTCCAGCCTTTATTTAAATACATCTATGTAGCCAACTAGGGACGCGGTGGCTCAGTGGCTGAGCTTGTCAAAAAAGAAAGGTCGGCAGTTCGGCGGTTCGAATCCCTAGCCCCGCGTAACGGAGTGAGCTCCTGTTACTTGTCCCAGCTTCTGTCAACCTAGCAGTTCGAAAGCACGTAAAAATGCGAGTAGAAAAATAGGAACCACTCTGGTGGGAAGGTAACAGCGTTCCCATGTGCCCTCGGCGTTCAGTCATTGTATTGTATTGTATTGTATTTATTTGTCTTGTATGCCGCCCACTCCCGAAGGACTCCGGGCGGCTCACAATAGACAAGGGAAGGGGAAATAACTAGACAAAGACAACACTTTAAAAAAAACGCAACAGTCACAGTTTCCGTGGGGCTGGATGTTTCACAAGCCCCCCGGCCTGCTGGAGCAGCCAGGACTTGGTGGCTTTGCGGAAGGCCGAGAGGGTAGTAAGGGTCCGGATCTCCATGGGGAGGTCATTCCAGAGGGCTGGAGCTGCAACAGAGAAGGCTCTCTCCCGGGGAGTCGCCAGCCAACATTGGCTGGCGGATGGAATCCGAAGGAGACCTAACCTGTGAGATCTAATTGGTCTATGGGAGGTAATCGGCAGGAGGCGGTCTCTCAGGTACCTAGGTCCGATGCCATGTAGGGCTTTATAGGTAGCAACCAGCACCTTGAAGTGGATCCGGAGACTAATGGGTAGCCAGTGCAGCTCATGGAGGATAGGTGTGACGTGGGTGTACCTGGGTGCACCCACAATCGCTCGTGCGGCTGCGTTCTGGACTAACTGAAGTCTTCGAACACTCTTCAAGGGCAGTCATGCCGGCCACATGACCACAGAGACATCCTCGGAAAGCACTGGCTCTTTGGCTTTGAAACGGAGATGAGCACCAGCCCCCTAGAGTCAGGAACGACTAGCACCTATGTGCGAGGGGAACCTTCACCTTTTACCTTATGTAGTCCACTTTGAGGCCTTCACTCAGGCCCACCTTCTGATTCCCAGGGCCACCAGACCTTCTACCCTTAGTTTTGGGACAAGTTGTGATCTCTAAGTGCACATTGCCCTCTTCGTTTGCTCTTTCTCAGGCTCAGGGTTGGGGCAGGCTGTTTCCCAATCAGTCCAACTTCCTCTCTCCTGACCACAAACCACAAGAGCTATTTTCAAACCGACAGGAGAGGCGACTGACGTAAAGCCAACCGCATCAGCCACCCACCCTGCTCCACCCTTTCCCATTCTCACAACGACACTTGGAAGCCGAGCGTGCCACAAGATTTTTTTTTTTTTAAAAAAGCAAAGTAACAACTGCAGGGTGTTGCACGATAAAAGTGCTCGATGCTCTGTTGAAATGCGGAATGCCCTCAACGGGAATCTTTGCTGGAAGATGAAAAAGCGTACGCCAACGTTGCCCCCCAAACCATCTTTCCTCTCCCCTGGCGGTAAACCCTTGAGATGAACCAGAAAAGGTCACTTCAAAGTGATTCCAGCAGACTCAATGAAGCACCAGTTCAACCCAACTAAACTTCTTGGTGGGCTTCCGTAACGTTCCAAACTTTACATTGGTCCAATAGGCTGGCTTCATATGGCATGCTATCGAAGTCAGTGTTAACCAAGCTTAGCCTATCGTGCAAATGCAGCATGAAGATTGGGAACTGACCTGGCTATGGGGTATTGCGTGAATGAAACCACTACGTATGGTTTGGATGTAGTGATTAATTCATTAGGCCTCATCAAGTCAGTGTTGACCCTTAGCAACCACAAAGCTATGTCTGTTCCCTAAGCAGAAGTAATTGTGAGGCACCTCAATAATTTGGTGCTTAGAGAGATTTGTTAATATTGCATTGTTAGCTATACTTTTTGCTAGCCTAGGATTAAGTAGACAGTGTGGTAGAACCACAGACTGAAACAGAGGAGGCCTCTCCATAGGAAGTAGCAACAGCAATCGTAATAGCACTTAGACTTACATACCCCTTTACCAGTGGTGGGTTTCAAAAAAATTTGGAACCTACTCTGTGGGTGTGGCCTCCTTTGTGGGAGTGGCTTGCCAGCCATGTGACCTGGTGGGAGTGGCTTGCTGGCCATGTGTTCTCTCTCTCTCTCTCTCTCTCTCTCTCTTTGTCTCTCTGTCCCTTTTTCCTTTTTTTCTTTTATCTCTCTCTCTCTTTTTCTTTCTTTTTTTTTCTTTATTTATTTCTTCCTTTCTTTCTCTTTCTCTCTCTCTCTGTGTCTGTCTGTCTATGTGTGTGTGTGTGTGTGTGTGTGTGTGTTTTGGAACCTCTTCTGTAGGTGTGGCCTGCTTTCCGGGTCCACTGGTGGAACCTCTTCTAACTGATTTGGTAGATTTGACGAACCGGTTCTACCGAATAGGTGCGAACTGGTAGGAACCCACCTCTGCCATTTACAGTGCTTTACAGCCCTCTCTAAACGGTTTACAGAGTCAGCCTATTGCCTCCAACAATCTGGGTCCTCAATTTACCCACCTCGAAAGGATGGAAGGCTGAGTCACCCTTGAGCCTGGTGAAATTTGAACTGCCAAATTGCAGGCAGCCGGCAGTCAGCCAAAGTAGCCTGCAGTACTGCATTCTAACCACTGTGCCACCATGGCAAGACATTCCAGCTTAGAGTCTGTTTTGGGGAGGAAACATGGGAGATCGAGCCCCTAAGTCAATATTGGCCATTTTGCAAGGGAAGGCAGACAATCTGACAAGATTCTTGTAATATTGGCGACCGACAATAAAATGTCTTCTTGGTCTTATTCACGAGTGATTCTTTACAGAAAACCCATGTAAAATAAGCTAAATAAATAAACAAGGACCAGTTATTAGCTCGCCTACAAAAAGATGACAGGAAAGATTCATGTTTCACACAAAGGAACAGAAAAAGCTCTATTCCTGGTATCTATTCTCAAGAAAAAAAAATGGAAAACAACGGTGTGAAAATAGCTTCAGATATGAGGCAGCATATGTTTTGATTACACCACCCCATCTATATATGTAGGCCTATATGCCACCTTACAGACATAGTAATCTGGATCGTGCGCTACATTAAGCCATCTTTTCTTTAATCATTCTTTGCAAATTACACATTCGGCAACATATCATGTCAAGCCACAAATAGTGGTTTACACACACACACACAAGGATTGAGTTTACATACTCCAACAGACCACACAATGTCTTAAAGCAAGATGGGAATATAGTTTGTAAAAGGTGAGACACCCAGAGGGTGATAGTTTTGCGATAGGATGGATACAAATAAGTTGCTGGGAGGGTTTTGTGGTGGTAGGGATACTGCACAACAGCTGGGAAGGCATATACACATCTGGGTGAGAGAGGAAAGGAGGGAGGCCCATGGTAACCGAGATAAAGCGAAAGAGGGGAGGGGATTGCATCAAAGTCTTTTGTTGCCTTTGAACCAGCAATTAAAAGCAACGAAGATGATTAGGGGACTGGAGGCTGAAACATATGATGAATGGTTGCTGGAATTGGGTATGTCTAGTTTAATGAAAAGAAGGACTAGAGGGTAACATGATAGCAGTGTTCTAATATCTCAGGGGCTGCCACAAAGAAGAGGGAGTCAAGCTATTCTCCAAAGCACCTGAGGGCAGGACAAGAAGCAATGGGTGGAAACTAATCAAGGAGAGAAGCAATCTAGAACTAAGGAGAAATTTCCTGACAGTTAGAACCATTAATCAGTGGAACAACTTGCCTGCAGAAGTTGTGAATTCTCCAACACTGGAAGTTTTTAAGAAGAGAGTGGACAACCATTTGTCTGAAGTGGTGTAAGGTTTCCTGCCTAAGCAAGGGGTTGGATTAGAGACCTCCAAAGTCCCTTCCAACTCTGTTATTCAAAAGAGTGGATGCCCCATTTAGCTGCTGCAGGAAGATCACACAGGCTGACTGCAAACAACAGCATGGCAAAGTAGCAACAACGGTGCTTTGGAATATCTGCAAGAATACCACTTGTCTGCAAGCAAGAACTGGTGAGACCACAAAGTAATGGAAAATGAAGATGCTCACATGTTTTGGGACTTCACAATTCAATTAGACAAGTACCTTAGTTCAATTAGAATAGAGCTGGAAGGATCTTGGGCTTCTAGTCCAACCCGCTACTCAAGCAAGAAACCCTGTCTCTGCGAGGACCACCTGACATAGCTTAACCATGTCAGCATGCTGCCTTGATCCATAAACTGCATGTATCTACCTTTTCAGGCTTGAGCTGTTGTCCCTCTTCCAGCTCATCTGCTCCAGCTCATCCTCCCTCCCTCCCTCCTCCAGGGCGAGTAAAACCACCAAAACATGTGGACAGCATCATCAAGCCTGACCCTGCCAGCTGCCACCGGTGTGTCATTAAGGATCCACCAGTTGTGGGCTGCATTTGCTGTATCCATTCCAGGCACATTATATTCTGGTCCTCCCAGTTAGAGACACATCCAGGGCTGGGATCTTCTTGCAACCCCCAGGTTAACTGTTAATTAGCAACTGCTGCCACTGCCATCTCCGCTGGCAGCCCAGCCTCTGATGAACCACTCTTCAGACGGGCAGGCAATTGACTGGCGGCTGATTAGATGCTTGAGCACAGCCTCCTCCGGGCTATTTTTAACCACGCTGCCGGCGGGGCTCTCCCCGCCAAGATGCAGAGTGTAGCTTGAAAAGGGGGGGGTGGGGGGAATCTAGGAAACAGTGGCTGAAAACTCCATGGGAACAGGGGGAACCCTAGGGGCAAGTCCTCTCCGGGTTATTGTTTCCTCCGTGAATGGCTGGAGCAAGTGAAGAACAGATTTCTACAACAGCAATGGCACAATTCAACTCAGGGTTTATAAGTTAGGTGTTTTAGGAGCATAAGATGTCCTTATATGAAGAATAAGTCTACACAGAGGCATATTATCACAGCAGTGTGAAAGCTGCCTCATTCATGGAATATATGACAATGTACTGGACCAGTAGTGGGTTCCGGTGGCAATGGGGCACGGTGCCCACCACATGAGTGCATGCAGTGTGTGCACACACACGTGCAATGTGCGCATGCGTCCTTACCTCTTTTGCAATGCCTCCGTGAGCCTCCGCAACCCTCCAGCTGCTTGGCGGAGCATTGCATAGGCACCCTGCGCTCCGTGCACATGTGCGGAAGCACCAAAGAGCTCAAATACAGGTAAGGAGCTCGGGGGGACAGATGGGCACTCTGGACCACTGTACCGGAACAGTACCCAGTGCTCCGGGCAGGCACCAGTACGCCTGTACCGGGGTGTACCGCCTGCAACCCACCACTGTACTGGATCCAATCTGGGTCAGGCACTGGGACCAGAGGCTTAGTCTTCCTGTTCTGACTTAAACTTCCCCTGCAACACGAAGCCGAGTCCTCGTCCCGATAAGCCCCTTTTATTTAGTATACAGTGAACTCCTCTCCAGCAAAGTCTTTCCTCTCCCACAGTCTTTCAAGATAGTTCACAATTACCAACCTTTATCAGGCTTGTGGAGTGGCCAGGCTGATATCTTTCAGATGCCGCAATATTGGGCAAGAATGCAGGAATGAACTAATTGTCTCCTGCAAACTCCACTCCACTTTCGTTCCTCTTTTATTCCCTATGGGAGGGGCCATTCACCATCCACTTACAAGGACAATTGAGCCCCAAATTTTTTGTCACTAAACAAGGCATTTGTTAAGTGAATTTTGCTCCATTTTACATCTTGTCACAGATGTTAAGTGACTCACTTCACTTGTTAAGTTAGTAACACGGTCATTAAGTCAATCTTGTTTCCTCATGGACACTTCGCTTGTCAGAAGGTTGCCAAAGGGTAATCACATGACCCCAGGACACCGCAACCATCATAAATACAAGCCACGTGTCAAGTGTCAGAATTTTGACTCCCATGACTGCCGGGCTGTTGCAATGATTGTGTGACGTATGGTCATACGTCACTTTTTTCAGTCCTGTGGTACAGAGGTGGTTTTCAGTAGGTTCTGACCAGTTATGGAGAACCGGTAGCGGAAATTTTGAGTAGTTCAGAGAACTGGTAAAATCCACCTCTGATTGGCCCCACCCCCATCTATTCTCTGCCTCCTGAGTCCCAGCTGATTGGGAGGAAATGGGGTTTTTGCATTATCCTTCCCCCGCCATGCCCACCAAGCAATGCCCACCAAGTCATGCCATGCCCACCAAGCTACAGCCAGAGAACCGGTAGTGAAAACATTTGAATGCCACCACTGCCGTGGTAACTCCAAATGGCCACTAAATGAATAATCATAAGTCGAAGACTACCTGTAAATTCTGGCTTTCCTTCTTCAATTACGTAGCTTCTAGCAGAATGTAGGTGTAGATTTGGGTTAGCGTCAGGGTTCCAAATAGCATCCAAAATTAAATCAGAGTCCGAGGCAAAGCATTCCTCAATTTTCTAATTTATTAAGAGAGACATGTTGGCACATCTGGGAAAACCCGAATCTGAAAGCTTCCTGGTTTTCCCCACTCAGTTGAAAGTTCACGATCTTGCCCCCACACCCACCAGCCCATCACATGGTCCAATCTTCCACTGCCATGCCGACAGTTCCACCCATCCAATTCTGATCAGGTGCAGAGGTGTCGAGACAAAGGATGACCTTGGCTTTCTAGAAAGAATGTTGTTATGGCTACATAGCATCTAACTCCGTACAATCCCCCCCTCCCATTTTCCCACAATAGAAAATGCATAGAGGAATAATAGAAAGTGTGGCAGGCCAAAGATCCAAAAGAAAAGATGGCTGCAGGCCTGACAGGAGATCTTTTGGGGTTGTTCCAGAGTTCTTAATTGCCTTGCCAATGGAAGCCAATGAGAGATAATTGAGGCCAAAGAGATTATGGGGCAGGGCGGTGGTGGAAAAAATAAGGCATGAAAAAACCAAGATGGTGGCTGAAACTGCGCAATTAAATTCCTGCTGCTTTTTAGTGTGTATCATGACGCACCTCAAAAAAAAAAGAAAAAAGAACAGAGCTTTGACAGTGTGTTGGTGAAGCAAGAAAATACCAACATCTGAAACATCAGTCAATGTAGGTTCGTGTGTGTGTCTGTGTGTGTGTGTGTGTGTGTGTGTGTGTGTATGTGCTTTTTACAGGGGAAAAGCTGGAAGCATGGGTGGCATTTTTTATAACACTTACATGCTTATTACCTTAGTTGCCATTCCCTGGAGACAGAAGAGATGATGAATGTAAATAACATTCTGTCTATTTCTGACATTCCCACTGTGAGTGCTGTTGCCGGTTATGGAACTCAAATGGCACCACTCCCGTGCCAGAGAGAAGTTATCAGCCGGCGCTGGGGGAACCCCGAGACTTTAGGAAAGAAAAATCTATCTTGAGAAGGATGGGAAAAACCCCACCACAAATGGCCTAAAAATGTCTGTGAAGCTTTAGAGCAGTGTTTCTCAACCTTAGCAACTTGAAGATGTCTGGACTTCAGCTCCCAGAATTCCTCAGCCAGCGAATGCCAAGTTCAATCGAGTTCAATCCCAAGCAGCGACAGGTGTTTATCAGGGTGCAAAGAGAAAAAATTGCTGCAAACTCTGCATAGGCATCAGGAAGGGAATCTGGCCAGTAAACGCTCAGCTCCATTCAATTGCCCCCAACTCCACCCCGATAAAAGGGATTTCAGGGTCATAAAAATTAAAAATAAAAACTACTGCAATCTGCATCAACTGACCCTTTCAGATACTTTTCAAGCATATCCAGGTGAAACACATTGCAATACTCACGTTGCAATATAGACCCCGAGACCAGATGCACCTTCAGGCACAAATATGGGCCAGTTTTCCTTGCACAAATGTGAACCTGCCCTTCCAATCTTCTGAATAGATCAGCGTTTCTCAGCCTTGGCAAGATACATGGACTTCAGCTCCCAGAAAATCCCCCTACTGGCTGGAGAATTCTGGGAATTGGAGTCCAGGCGTCTTAAAAGTTGCCAAGTTGCTTGAGAAACGCTACAATAGATACTAGTTCCTTTTCATCCCACCCTCTTCCATGGGAACTAAGATGTTAACGGGCCTTGGGGACCTTGATTGTGGAGCCTGTATTATTTTAATTGGCACAGATGTTCTGTCTTTTCCCTGGGCAGCCCGAGCAGAGGGAGTCACACACACACACACAAAAAAAACCCTGTTGACAAGTCACCATGACAAGGACAAAGTTCTCCCAAAGCACTTGGGTGGTGAAGGAGCCCTGCATGCAATGGGGAGGGAGAGGAGGAAGGCAGGACAGGTTCCCTGGGGACAAAGTATTAACACCATGACAACACACCTCAACACTCCCGGCCTTGCAGGTAGATGCGGAACGGCAGGCTTGTAACCAGCAAGAATAGTACAGCTATGGACTGTGATCCACAACCAGCCCAAATTTAACAGCACAACAAAGAAACAACAGCACAAAAATCCTGCAGACTCCACAGTCTATTTTCAGGCTATTTTATGTCTTCAATCATTGTTGCTACACACACACACACACCTCTTTTTCCCCACAAGGGGAACCCTGTGAGATGAGTTGGACTAAGAGAGGGGGACTGGCTTGAGGTCAACCTTCCAGCTTTTATGCCTAAAGTGGGACTAGAACTCACCATCTCCTGATGATTGGCCCAAAGTCCCCCAGCCGACTTTCATATCTCAGGCAGGACTAGAACTCACCATCTCCTGATTTGTAGCCTGCTTCCTTAACCACCAGATCAGTGGTTCCCAAACTTGGCAACTTTAAGACTTGTGGACTTCAACTCCCAGAATTCTCCAGCCAGCAGAGCTGCCTGGAGAATTCTGGGAGTTGAAGTCCACAAGTCTTAAAGTTGCCAAGTTTGGGAACCACTGCACTAGATCAAACTGTCAGATTTCAAGGGATCATTAAGGTAATTGACAGGAAGACCCAGAAACTTGGAAATCACCAATGGCATCAATTTATATTCCTACAGGCTCTCTGAAATCATTATATTTCCATCACACACACACACACACACACACACACACACACACACACGGCCTCAAATCCATGTTTTCCAGATGTATCAGGTTGTGCAATTCGATTCACTATGTAAACTCAAAAGCAATGGGTTAGCAAAGTTGCCTGCTCCGAAGACACACAATTACACTAGATCAGGAGTGTCAAACTGAAGGCCCCGGGGCCACATCTGGCCCAGGGGGTGCTAGGATCTAGCCCATGGGGCTGCCCTGGAAACAGCGAAGGACCGGCCCGCAGTGTCTCTGCCAGCAAAAACGGAGCGCAGGATGGCCACGTCTTCCGTTTTCACTGGCAGAGGGTTGCAAGAGGCAACCCAGATGAAAAGGGGAGCTTGTGAGGGCCACACACACACACAAACACACACACACACACACACAAACAAACACAAACAAACACACAAACACAGGATCAGTTTTCACTTGCAGAGCAGGGGTGAAATCCAACTGGTTCTGACTGATTCCGGAGAACTGGCAGTAGAAATTTTGAGTAGTTTAGAGAACCGGCAAATGCCACCTCTGGGCCCGCCTCCATCTATTCGCTACCCTGGAATGGGGTGTGAATGGGGATTTTGCAGTATCCTTCCGCTGCCAAGCCCACCAAGCCACATCACACCCACTACACCCCACCCACAGAGCCAGTAGTATAAAAAAAAGAAAAAGAAAATGAATTTCACCACTGTGGCAGAGGGTTACAAGAGGGAGCCCCAGCTGAAAACAGAGCTCAGGAGCCCATTTTCACAGGCAGAATACTCAGGCCACCACAGGTGCCTTTGACACTAGTGATGTCAAGCACACCCCTGACCAGGGGTGGGTTCCTGCCAGTTCTAACCTCTTCTATAGAAGAGATTCCACAAATCTACAGTGCTGTTTAGAACCGGTTCCAGCTCCCTCCCCCCGCCCGTCCGCACATCATCAAGATGAAGAGCGAGAGGAGGAATTCTGGGAGTTGAAGTCCACAAGTTTTAAAGCTGTCAAGTTTGAACACCCCTGGGGTTTTTTTTTCCTAAAGGGTTAGGGGTGCGAGGGTCTTGTAACTTGACAGCTTTAAGACTTGCACACTTCAATGCCAGAGTTTCTAAGCCAACATTTTGGTTGCTAAGCAACAGCGTTGTTAAGTGAGTTTCACCACATTTTAAAAGTTGGCCATGCCCACCCAATCATGTGACTGCCAAGCAACTCCTACCCAGTCACATGGCCGGCAAGCCACTCCCACCCAGTCACGTAGCTGGCAAGCCACTCCCACAAAGCAGGCCACACCTACAGAAGAGGTTCTAAATTTTTTTTGAAACCCACCACTGCCCCTGACCACCCACCACTCCTGAGATCAAACACAACCCTCATGCAGCCCTCAATGAAATCGAGTTTGACACCCCTGCACCAGACACACGTAATTCAAGTGTCCATCTGTCTCATAGGTTTGTAGCTATCCTTACAGCGGAGAAGACCAATTCTGGTTCCCTTTGGCTGTCTTCTTTTTGGGCTCCTTAAAAAAAAAAAGATCTGACTCTTAATATAGGTATGGGTTTGATTTATTTATTTATTTGCTTATTTAGCTGCTGATTGCAATTAGCTGTTGCAAAACATTTCACAACTCTCATCATCTTGGACAGTGTCCCACCCTTCCTCCCCCACATTTATCAGGATTTTTTTTAAATAAAAAAAATCTTTAAAAATCTGAGTTCTTTTACGCCCACCTCCTCTTCAGCTTTCTTGACTTTGTTATCTTCTGTTCCACAAACACCCGCCTATTTTACCATCCCACGGTGTTATCTTTTCAACAACCCTCCCCCACCTTTCTCTCTCTCTTTTTAACTTTTTGTTTTGCAAGCCATAGCACAAGTGAGTGGTGTCTGGGAAAGGCAGATGTCTTAACTAAGTGTAAATTTAGCACAGATTAAAAAAAGACCACAGCAAAAAAAAAAAATGCTCACAAGAGACCTATAAACAGGAGAACTGTAGGAATGAAATGCCCACTGAAAACAGGACACAAGTGAAGGTTAGGAGTTTTAATTTAGTAGCCAGCAATGCTTTGCCACAAAAGATTACATATCCTATCCTGGGCAGTTAAGTTAAAAGCCTCGCTTGGCAAACAGAATATTTTTTCCAATGCTTTGGTTATTGGTCGTCCGTCAGAATAGTCAATTAGGGGCTAGAAAAATGTTTACTCTAGATTCATGCATTATAATAAACTAAAATGTGATTTGTTCAACTTTAGGTTGGTGCCATAGATAAATAGCAATAGCACTTAGATTTCCATACCACTTCACCATGCTTTACAGCCCTCTCTAAGCAGTTTATAGAGTCAGTATATTGCCTCCAACAATCAATTAATGAAAAGAAGGACCAGGGGAGACATGAGAGCATTGTTCCAATAACTCAGGGGTTGCCACAACTAAGACGGAGTCAAGCTATTCTCCAAGGCACCTGAAGATAGAACAAGAAGCAATGGGTGGAAACTAATCAAGGAGAGAAGCAACTTAGAACACAGGAGAAATTTCCTGACAGTCAGAACCATTAATCAGTGGAACAACTTGCCTCCAGAAGTTGTGAATGCTCCAACACTGGAAGTTTTTAAGAAGAGATTGGATAACCATTTGACTGAAGTGGTGTAGGGTTTCCTGCCTAAGCAGGGGGTTGGACTAGAAGACTTCCAAGGTCCCTTCCAACTCTGTTAGTCTATTCAATCTGGGTCCTCGTTTTACCGACCTCAGGAGGATGGAGGGCTGAGTCAACCTTGAGCCGGTGAGAATCGAACTGTTGACAGTCAGCAGAATTAGCCTGCGATACTGCATTCTAACTTCTCTGCCACCACGGCTCTTCTAAATCCCCATTTCCTCCCAATCAGCTGGGACTTGGGAGGCAGAGAATAGATGGGGGCAGGTCCAGTTAGAAGTGGTATTTACCGGTTCTCCAAACTACTCTTAATTTTTGCTACCGGTTCTCCAGAACCGGTCAGAACCTGCTGAATGCCACCTCTGGTTCCATACCAAAAAAAAAATCTTGGACAGCACTTACAAAATCTGTGCACTGACATTCCCATCTGCCAGTTGCAAAAGGCCACCTTGCTTGGATCTACACATAAGATTACACCAAATCCATGACAATATTCTAGGTTCTTGGGAAGAACTGAATGCATAGAAAGGCCAACACCAGTTAAAGAACTGGCAGCTGCAACTTTGCGTGGTTGGGAACAGATATTATTTAATAATAATAAAAAAAATCTTCAGTGTCATATGTTAGTATTAAAATGTTTGTATTAAGCTCGCTGCAATTTCCATTTGCTCCAAAACGCCAGTAAATTGGAAATTAAGTGCTTAATAAGCATGCAGCATAAGCTCTAAAGACTTTTTGCTGAGCTTCACACGCTATTTAAGCTTCAGAAGTGACACTCCTTCCAGCTACAGTTTGCACTGGAATTTGAGGTCAAGCTTGAACTGAGTGAGATGTGTCCAGGCAGAGTTTGAAGATCTGCAGCTCTCTCTCAATCACTTTATCCAGCAGCCTGTTGAAATTATATCTGGTACATACAGAGGGGGAAATTAAGCCAGGCACAATCTTTTAAATGGGGATTGTGAAACCCCTGTGAAACTGATTAGAAGAATCAAAGACAGATGGGCCGATAAAAGCTGCCTGTGCTGCACAGGGAAAATCAAACCCCAGCCGTTGTGGTTTATTTTTTTTTTAAACTGGGTGTAACTGATCAAAAATGGATTACAATTGAGATCAGGTTTGCTGATGAACTTTATGAAACTTCCTGGACAGCTAAGAGGGAGAGGAGATCAAACAGAAGCTTCCCACCAAGGGGAAAACAAATTTACCCCCAAGTCACTTAGTACAGTCTCACTCAGAGGTGGGTTCCTACCAGTTCGCACCAGTTCGGTAGAACCGGTTCGTCAAATCTACCGAACCGGTTAGAAGAGGTTCCACCAGTGGACCCGGAAAGCAGGCCACACCTACAGAAGAGGTTCCAAAAATTTTTGAAACCCACCACTGACACACACACACACACACACACACACACAGACTCACACAGAGAGAGAAAGAGAAAGAGAAAGTGGAAGGAAGGAAGGAAGGAAGGAAGGAAGGAAGGAAGAAAAAGTTATGGAAGAAGGGGGAGGAAGGAAGGAAAAAGATGGAAGGAAGGAAGGAAGGAAGGAAGGAAGGAAGAAAAAGTGAGAGAGAGATGAAAGAAAAAAGGAAAAAGGGATAGAGAGACAAAAGAAAGGAAAGAGAGAGA
Source organism: Thamnophis elegans (assembly GCF_009769535.1). Classification (NCBI taxonomy): domain Eukaryota; kingdom Metazoa; phylum Chordata; class Lepidosauria; order Squamata; family Natricidae; genus Thamnophis; species Thamnophis elegans. The sequence continues at coordinate 12,926,877 of NC_045552.1, read as the reverse complement.
GAGAGAGAGAGAGAAAACACATGGCTGGCAAGCCACTCCCACCAGGTCACATGGCTGTTAAGCCACTCCCATAAAGGAGGCCATACCCACAGAGTAGATTCGAAAAAAATTTGAAACCCACCACTGGTCCCACTCAATTTCTCCAACTTAGGTTCAACAATATTGCAGACTGCATGTAGGCAGGAGTAGAATTTACTTAACTTCCCTACCGGTTCACAAATGTGAGCATGTATGTGTGCCTAAATGGGAGGACATAGAGCCGGGGCAGGGGGATGGGTGGGCCACTCCCCGATTGCTTGGAAAGCTGTAGTGAGTTGTTCTAGCTTTGCACAGCTGCCTGGCTGGAGATAGAGACTAGATTGAACGTGCAGCCTTGGGGAATGTCTGATGGCTCACACATTCTTTGTCCCGGCATTTGAGGGACTTCCCTGAATCTCAACATGAACTGGTCCAAACCGGCAGAATAAAACCTCTGATTCTAGGTCTTAGGTTTCCCCAAAGACCTTTAAATAGCTTTAGCTGCTCAGAGCTGGGACCGTGGCTGAGAGTGTCCAGGTTCTTTCTGCTTAACACCACATCTCTAAGAAAGGCAGATACACAATGAACTCAGCTTCCTCTGGTAATATGGGGGCCCAGAGGGTCCGACTAGTTATTCTGACTGAGGCTTCAGTAGAGCATGAAGCAAACTCCTTGCCCCGACAAAAAAACCTTTTATTGATTTACTGCGAATTCTGCTCATTCACATCCAGCAAAGTCTTTCAAGGGAGGATTTATAGTCACAGACCTTATCTGGTTTGGAGAGCTGCCAGGAAGATATCTGCAGAACTCGGCAAGGAGTTTGGGAGAGTCACGAGCCAATTAATTAAACTTTGTCTCCTGCAAACTCCACTTCCCTTTCGCTCCTCTTTTATTTCCTCTGCGAGGAGCCATTCATTGGCCACCTGTAACCTTACTCCAAGGTCGACCCGTGTTCTTTAGCTGTTCCCTTCGTCTGGCAACTCTGTGCATGCACACACTGGGAACAGGCTCCAGCTGTTCTTCTGCCTCATTGATGTCTGACTCCGAAGGCAGCTGATAACTGGCATACGGCTCTGACCCCCTCTCTGCCTCCGACACAGTGCCCTCATCAGAGCCTTCTCTAGACTCCAGGACTGGCCCATGTCCCTCCCCAACCTCCTCACTGTCCGAACATGCTGCCAATTCTGCTGGCCACTGGCGGGTCACAACACTAGTTTCTTGTTTGGTTAAAGCAGCATCATGCTCTTGGGCAACGAGCATCAACCCTTGGGGACCTAAAAGGGCGGAGGTTGCATCTCAATGGTGCTTTTGTCAAGGCTGACTTTGAATCCTCCCTGCCTTCACTGCTGCCTGGCATTCTCATGGCATGGATGAGAGGTAAGAAGCAGAAGCATTGGTGCACAGAGTCTATGACAATTCACCATGGCCAACTCAACTTGACCAACTTGTCGTGGCCAACTTGCTGCAAGACAAAAGTTACGCTAATATTAAACAAGTAGTGGAATAGACTCATTAAAGAAAGGATGCAAGAGGAGGGACAGAATGAAATGTGAATGACAAAAATTAAAATATTTTTATTTATTTTAAATAATTAAATAGAATTGTTAAACTGTCCTGCATTAAGATGGCCACGGTGAGTTGGCTATGGCAAGTGGTCCCATTCCATGGGGCATGTACCTCTTAGGCTCATGCAAAAAATAACAGGTGGTGAATCTGTCCTTCTCCAGGCCTTGATGAACTACAAGCCCCAGAATCCCTCACTATTGGCCAAGCCAAGCACTTGCTGAAGCTGATCTTTAGCAAAATTGGGGGAAGAAAGGGCACAGCTTCTCCGTTCTTTGTTCAGGACTTCCAAAAGTGAAAACGTCACTTAAACTGAACCCAGAAAAGAAAGGAAAGAAACTGAACAATGACTTAGCTCCACACAACAGGGTGTTTTATCAGTTCTGTCTCTTGGATTCTCCATGTCTGTGGGTATTTGCAATTGGACTGCTCATTAAAAACAGACCCATGTAGAGTAGATTACAGGAATCTTAAACATGCATTGTATCATTAATCCTTTCTTCTATGTCTGAGAAATTCATGTGCAAAATTTTGCATCTCTTGGGAATTTATACTGTGTCTCTTTTTTCTGTGCTCACGTTTTGTGCATTTCCCTCTCCCTATCTCTTCCTCTCTCTTTCCCTCCCTTTCTCCCCTCCCTCTCTCCCTCCCTCTCTCTCCCACTTTCTCCCTCCATCCTTCTCTCTTTCTCTCTCCACCTCCCTCGCTCTCCCACTCTCTCCCTCCATCCCTCCTTCTCTTTCTCTCTCCAACTCCCTCGCTCTCCCACACTCTCCCTCCCTCCATCGCTCTCTCTCTCCCTCCTTCTCCCTCCCACTCTCTCTCCCTCCCTCTCCCTTCTTCTCTCTCTCCCTCCCTCCTTTTCCCTCCCTCCCACTCTCTCCCGCCCTCTCCATCCTTCTCTCTCTTCCTCCCTCCCTCCTGTCCCTCCCTCTCTCCCCCTCTCCTTCTCTCTCCACCTCTCCTTTTCTCTCTCCCCCCTCCCTCCCTCCTTCTCTCTTTCTTTCTCCACCTCCCTCGCTCTTCCACTCTCTCCCTCCATCCCTCTCTTCCTCCTTCCCTCCTTCTCTCTCTTTCTCCCTCCAACTCCCTCACTCTCCCACTCTCTCCCTCCATCCCTCTCTCCCTCCCTTCTTCTCTCTTTATCTCTCCAACTCCCTCACTCTCCCACTCTCCATCCCTCTCTCCCTCACTCCTTCTCCCTCCCTCCCACTCTCTCTCCCTCTCCCTTCTTCTCTCTCTTCCTCCCTCCTTCTCCCTCCCTCCCACTCTCTCCCTCCCTCTCCATCTTTTTCTCTCTCCCTCCCTCCCTCCTCTCCCTCCCTCTTTCCCCTCTCCTTCTCTCTCTCCCCCTCTCCCTCCCTCCTTTTCTCTCTTTCTTTCTTTCTCCCTGTGTGTGTGTGTGTGTGTGTGTGTGTGTGTGTGTATGTTTCAGTTGTTGGATGGTAGAGTTACCTGCTTTTGTAAACCACTGAACTCTCTCATCTAACAAATAACAAACAGAGGAGGTACGTTCTGAAGGCTTCTTTTTGGCAGATGTTTGTCTCTACCTGCATGTTTTGAAGGCAACCTTGCTGGAACAAGTTTAAATCCAGGTGATGCCTTGATAACAGGACCACTGGGGAGCCTCATGCCTGCTGCCCAGCGCGCAGTGGATGAAGGTTAGGAATTAGAATAGCAGGGCAATTAAGTACTTAGAGGTGAGCTCTGCACAAACCCGAAAACCAGGCGGCACCCTCATTCCAGGATAGCAATTACCACGGGTGCTAGTTGATCACTCGAGAGCTGATGCCGTGGGGCTCTATTTCCCCCAGAGGAGCCGACAAAGCCGTGGGCTTTCCGACAGGCAGAGTTTTAATTACCCCTCTGCGCTGGTCACCAGAAGCCGAGCAGAACATCTCGCTGAGCTAACCTGTAATTTTTGCATGAAATTACAGTATTCTCTCCCCTGGGTTCAATTGCCTCCACCAAGAGTTCCTATAGCATCCCCGTCATTAGAGCACAACCAAGCACACGCTTCTCGCAAGGGAACCCAGGCACTCCTCCAGCACACGCCCTTCCCAAATTGCTTGTGGGCCGTGGCAAGTCAGCACAGGTTGAAGACCAGGGGAAGAGTCACATTGCCTGGCTTGCAGAGGAAACTGGCAAGGATCCCATCCTCCATCCCGACTCCTCCATGTCATGGGAAGAACTGGGGACAAATGGGGGCACGTCCCAAGGAATGGAAGGCCCTTGGCAAGGAGATACAGTAGATAGATGCTAAACAGCTGCTTATTTAGCAATTGTCCCACTGATTAATTGTTCTAACTGTCAGGAAATTTCTCCTTAGTTCTAGGTTGCTTCTCTCTTTGATTGGTATCCCTCCTTTGCTTCTTGTCCTGCCCTCAGGTGCCTTGGAGAATAGCTTGACTCCCTCTTCTTTGTGGCAACCCCTGAGATATTGGGACACTGCTATCATGTCTCCCCTAGTCCTTCTTTTCATTAAACTAGACATACCAGCAACTGTTCTTTATATGTTTTAGCCTCCAGTCCCCTAATCATCTTGGTTGCTCTTGTCTATACTCTTTCTAGAGTCTCAACATTTTCTTTTTATATTCTGGTGACCAAAACTGGATCCAGGTGTGGTCTTATCAAGACCTGACATCTACCACCAGGGAGCTTTGCCCAGCACGCAAGCTATAATCGTGATGGCATCAAGAGGAAAATAAGAGCAGCATCGTTGTTATAATCTTTCAGTATGCTAAAAAGTTTTAGCTCTGAGGTTGACAGTAGGATACTTGATTTCAATCTGGACCCTGTTTTTTGTTTCGAAATTGGGTTCCTTTTGCCAACGGACTTTATCAGCTTTATAACTTGACTATTGTCCAGAAGCATTAAGTGGAAGAAGTTTCCTTTTTAAATTATCCCAACAAAAATAAATAAATCTGAGAACTATGTTAGGCTGAATGAGAGTGATTGGGCCAAAGATTCTAAGAGGAGACTAGAATCTATTCTGACCCAGCCTTAGCAGAGCCAAGAAACAGACTCCTTGTTCTGAAAAACCCTTCTTTAAAACCCCACTATTCTCCAAAGCACCTGAGGGCTGGACAAGAAGCAATGGGTGGCTACTAATCATGGAGAGAAGCAATTTAGAACTAAGGAGAAATTTCCTGACAATGAGAACAATTAATCGGTGGAACAACTTACCTCCAGAAGTTGTGGATTCTCCAACACTGGAAGTTTTTAAGAAGAGATTGGATAACCATTTGTCTGAAATAGTGTAGGTTTTCCGGCCTAAGCAGGGGGTTGGACTAGAAGACCTCCAAGGTCCCTTCCAATTCTTGTTATTCCATTCTATTCAGCTCCTGTGAATTATTGACATTCACACACTGAAAAATCCAGGCAATAATCTTTTAAAGGGTTAATTGCAGTAACAAATTTTATCAGTTCCTTGGGATACTTGCCAGACCGGGAGTTTCGAGATGCAAAGCTGCAAATTAAATTTTGGCAAACAGTCTCTGAGGCATGAACCACAACCACAATGAGCAAATCTTCTGAAAGAAATCCGAACTGTTGTCTCCTGCAACCACCCCTCCACTTTGCTTCTATTTATTCCCCAGCCAGGGAGGGGCCATTCAACATCCATGTGTGCCTTTTCTCCCCACGACTCAGCTCCTTGTCCTCAGTTGTTCTCCTCTCCTAACAGCTCTGTGCATGGACGCATCTGGAACAGGCCACAGCTGTTCTTCCTCCCCAATTATCTCTAACTCTGAAGGCAGCTGGGAAATGTCAGATGGCCTTGGCTCTATCTCTGCTTCCAATGCAGACCATACATCAGAGCCTTCCCCAGAGTCCAGGACTGGCCCAAATTCCTCCCCAACCTCCTCATCGTTCAAGTCTGCCACCAGCTCTGCTGGCGGGCCACAACAGAATCTGGATTCAGTGCTTCCAATCCAGAGTTGGCAACAATGGCCTCTTTTCAACCTGTGGACTTCAAGTCCCAGAATTCCTGAACTAACATGGGTAGCTCAGGAATTCTGGGACTTGAAGTCCACAGTAGTTAGGGGTCATAGTTACCAACCTCTGTTTGAATCCAACACCTTAACCACTATACCACAGTGGCTCCTTGGATTTTAGACGTTACCCTTAATTACTCAGAAAATTCCATATTATTATTGTAAAGAAATATAAATCCCACAGGGAAACCACTGTCCATCTTCAGTCCTGGCATGGAGAAGAAAAAGGTGAATTTTAGAAATCTATGAGTTCAGACATTCTTTATTATGTCCTTTTACCCCAGGACTAAAAACTGAGCTATCTGAATATACAGCGCAGTTCTTGATTAAGTTGATCAGTTAAGCGCAACCAAATTAAATTTTCTAATGCTTTTTTTTAAACCCTCAAACTTTGGGGTGAGCTTCAAAGACAGCGCATAAATCTATTACTAATAAAAGAAAGGGAGAAGAAAGAATATTGTTATGGTCAGTTTGCTAAGATGCCTGATCTATAAATCAGCGCACAGCAGTCTGTCACAGAGTAGATTTAAGGCAGTGTTCCACAAGCAGAGGAGAAAGCCTTGAGATTTGTCTAATGGGAAGGGAGGAGGGGAAAGGGGTTTAAGTCGGCCTGCAATGTTTAATCAATTAATTGGTCAGGGGAGAGTTTGGTAACCTGAGAGCTATTTTTCACCTGCTCCAAACACACTGTTCTGCTAGGTTTCCCGAGAGCATGAAGCAAACTCCTTGCCCTGGCAAAAAAACCCTTTTATTAATTGACTGTGGATTCTGCTCATTCACATCCAGCAAAGTCTTTGAAGGGAGGATTTACAGTCACAGACTTTATCTGGCTTGGAGAGCTGCCAGGCTGATATCTGCAAAACTATGCAAGGAGTCTCGGAGAGTCACGAACCAATTAAGCAAACGAATTGTCTCCTGCAAACTCCACTCCCCTTTTGCTCCTCTTTTATTTCCTCTGGGAGGAGCCATTCATCGTCCACCTGTGGCCTTACTCCCAAGTCAGCCCCTGTTCTTTAGCTGTTCCCGTCATCTGGCAACTCTGTGCATGCACACTCTGGGAACAGGCTCCAGCTGTTTGTCTGCCTCACTGATGTCTGACTCGGAAGGCAGCTGATAACTGGCATACGGCTCTAGTCCCCTCTCTGCCTTTGACACAGAGCGCTCATCAAAGCCTTCTTCAGACTCCAGGACTGGCCCATGTCCCTCCCCAACCTCCTCACTGTCCGAATCTGCTGCCAGCTCTGCTGGTGGACCACACCACACAGACACTTCTTTTTTTGAGACTCCCAAAGTTTGCAACCTTGATTGGAAACTTCAAAATCGCAACTCTTATAGTTTGTGGGAATGACTTTGGGAGACAGACTAGCCAGCAGAATTTTCTGAGCCTACAAACGGAAATGAGGTCTGGGAAGGATTTTAGAAAGGACCCTCCTGTATTTTCTGGAGAGTAAGAGGAACTGAGGGAAGAAATTATTTCAGTCTTGCAAAATTTGGTTAATGTAAACTTACAATAACGATAGAGTTGGTATTGAGCTGTGGTGGCACAGTGGTTATAATGCAGCATTGCAGGCTAATTCTGCTGACTGCAAGCAGTTCAATTCGGATCAAAGTTGACTCAGCGTACCATCCTTCCAAGGTTGGTAAAATGAGAACCCAGATTGGTGGGGGTAATATGCTGACTCTGTAAACAGAGAGTACTTTAAAGCACGTGGTATATAATTATATAAGTCTGAGTGCTAGTGCTATGCCTCCAGTTGGTATTCTTTCATCTGGGACTACCCTGAAGGACTAACAACAGCACAGTTCTTCCCTTAAAATAAAGGAGTAAAAGGAATATGTGTTCATCCTCTGTATCTCAACAGTTATTTTGGAAACATTGGAAAAGGGAGAACTGAACAGTGGAGAGGGACCTCTTAAAGTAATCTCTATCATGCATCTATGACTTGGCTGACTATAGATCTGTAGAAGTACCTGCCTTAGGAAAGTTACCTGCACATATAATTCAATAACCAACCAGCAATTCATTTGCGAAATGCCGTCCCGATTAACCACAGGCAAAGAATTGTTTTTTTTTTGTGCAAAGAATATAAGCATCCTTTTTTCAGGAAGAGAAAAAAGGGGAGCATGACTTTAAAAGACTATATCCCACTTTCTTTTTTAAAAAATCCCACTTAGGAATAAAAGTCTGGTTTTGTTTTTTTTAAATGACACCTCCCGGGACCCACAAGTCCAGTTTCTGTAAAGCCGAGTATATCTCTGCATTTCAGGGATATGGTGTTAACCCATGTAAATGTATGCAAATTTAATCAAGAGATGAATCCAGCTTTCCCCAGCTGGTGACCTTCAGATGTGCTGTCAGAATTGCTAGCCAGCTGGGAACTGACACCTGCAACTTCAGGACCCTAAAGATAGGCCTAGCATTTGGAAGGCCACGATCCCTGGCTAGTTGGGTCACCAGCTGAATAAAGGCCAAATACGGAGCAAGAAAGAATAAAATTAGAAGCTAAGAGCCCAGACAGGTACAGACTTCTAGCCTGTCTGGGCTTGTTCTGACCGGGCCTTAGCAGAAGCAAGAAACAGACTTCTTCTCACGAAAAAAACACCCCCTCTTTATTTACCTCATGTGAATTAATTGCGTTCACCACCGAAAATAGTCCTTCAAGGAGTTAACTGAAGCAACAGACCTTATCAGTTCCTTGTGATAATTCCAAGACCCCGTGAGCTCCCAGCCTAAAGACTGTAAATTAAGTTATGGCAAGCAGTTTCTGTGGCACGAAACATGATGAACAAAATCTTCAGAAATACGAACTGTTGTCTCCTACGACCACCACTCCTCTTTCCTTCTATTTATTCCTCAGCCAGGGAGGGGCCGTTCAGTGTCCACGTATGCTTTGCTTCCAGAGTCGACTCCTTGTCCTCTGTTGCTCCCCTCTCCTAACTGCCCTGCACATACATGCATCTGGAGCAGGCCCCAGCTGTTCTTCCTCCTCACTCATCTCAGGCTCCAAATGCAGCTGCCTCTCTGGTGGCTGAGAGATCTCAGACAACCCTGGCTCTATCTCTGCGTCTGATGCAGAGCATCCATCAGAGCTTTCCCCATACTCCAAAACTGGTCCAAGTTCCTCCCAAACCAGCTCATTGCCTGAGTGTGCGCTCTGCTGGCAACTGGCAGGCCACAACAGTGGTCATTTCCTCACTTTGCTGCAGCGTTTGTGCATTAAATTGGAAGTGGAGGAAATAGAAAAGATGGATCCATTTCAAACATTTGTGTTTGGTCTGTTGCCAAATCTAGTGACAGAAGAGTGTTCCAGCTAACCTACCTTATACTAATGGCCGAGCAAAACCAGAATATAGATTGCTTCATTTTCTCTTTGTTGGCTGAAATCAGCCTACAACTGCCTATCATTCCCCAGAGTTTAGAGTAGTTGGCAATTTGAGATTCCAGCATAAAGCAGGGTGTGTGTTTGTGGTGTGTGTGTTTGTGTAGTCAATCTTCTAAATGACTCCGTCCATTTTTATTGCTTTACAGACTGAAGGTGGGACTTTCCACGTATCTTCAACTGTTCAACAATATCTCTTTACCCAAATAGCAGTCCTGTAATCTGCAAACCCCCAAAATTAAACAAAAAAACAAACCCTGAACCCAAATTTTAGCACTGAATTGTTTTTTTTTGTTTTGTTTGTTTTGTTTTGTACCATGGCAAAAAGAGAAAATGAAACAATTGTCCACGGAGACAATCACAGAAATCTAATTAATGTAGTGTGATCCTAATTTAAAAATTAAATCAAATTTAATTGTTGTGGTTCTGCCAATTATTTGGCCCTGGGCTCACTCAAAGAACACACATTCCTTGGTTGTAAAACTTATGCGCATCTACAACTGAGGTGCAAAATAAACTCAAGTGTATAATCCATGGGGAAAATAAGAAATCTGAGTCTTATTCCACAGGCTGCAGCAAAATTAATGAAATGTTTGCATTGGACAGGGTATTCACTAACAACTTACAGTGTGAAATGCAAAACTTCCTTTAAAAAAACCTGTTTCCAGTGCTTTTATTATGGCCACCTATCTCTGTGGCACAATTAAATGTTTATATAACATAGAAAGGAAAAAAAAAAGAGCTCTGATTGACTGCACATGCCTTTTAGTTTCAAGAATTTTCTTCTGAAGAGTTGTCACATCGTCTCTGAATAAGGCTCCATTATATGCTGCCACTTAGGAAGACAATATCAATACACAAGGAAAATGCAAAATGCCATATTTTTCTCTCTTCTGAATAGGACCAATCAATTCATTAATTTTAAGGTTTTCAGACATTTCAAACATTGATTAAATTTGCATACATTTACATGGGCTAGCACAATATACCTGAAATGCAGAGATAGTATATTCTACTTTACGGATTTGTGGATCTTGGGAGGTGTTATTTACTTTTTTGAAGCTTTCAGGCTGATACAATCAACAATATTCCAAATTTTTTAAAAAAGCAAAATTTTGTTTAATTTTATTGTCAAAATTGTAAGGGGAAAAATACCCAGGGTGGAGGAAAAGGAGATAGCTTTGTTATTGTTGTTAGTTGCAAAGTCATGTCCGACCCATTGCGACCCCATGGACAATGACCACCTGATTCAGTTAATAACTGCCGTGATTCACTTAAAAACCATGACACAAAGGGTGTAAAATCAGCCACAACTCACTTAACAACCACTGCACTTAGCAACAGACATTCTGGTCCCAGTTGTGTTCATAAGTCAAGGACTATTTGCATATTTTCCCCGAAAATAAGAATGAGTCTTATTTTCTTTTGACCTCCAAAAATAAGCACTTGGCCTTATTTTTGGGGATCTTATTATTTTTGAGGTGTAGGAGGCGGCGAGCGTGGTCACCTCATGGCCGCTGCTGTGTTGCAATATTTTTGGGGAGGGCTTATTATTGGGGGAGGGCTTTTTTAGCCCATTTTTAGCCCATGCGCTCAAAAGCTCAATTGGGATTATTATCCGGGGAGGTCTTATTTTCAGGGAAACAGGGTACATATAAATGAGAATGTTCGGGGAGTGAAGTACAGCAACAGCCTGGCCAACCTCCAGTAAAACTGTAGGAAAAAAAAAAAACAGAATTTGGAAAGTCCCAGTTGGTTCTTCTCTTTTGGAATTCAAACCGTTTGGATGGGCTATCTTTATCTAGCTGAGAATCTGAAACATGTGCTATTGTTCAAAAGCTGAGAAATTTAAACATAAGGGTAGAATAAAAGACCAGGCTTCAGAAACTTGTTCCAAAAATTGCTGAAGAAACATCAACACGTAGGACAAATGCGTGGTAGGAAGCATCAGCTTGTAACACAGAGATGGATTCGATCCGGCTCAAAATGTTTACCAAGCTCATTTAAAGACATCTATGGGCCTAAAAAAATGTTTTATGACTATTGCCATCTTCCAATGGTTCCGAAACATGGTCTCTGAAAAAGGCAGGTAGAAGAAAGGTTTAAACTGTGGTGCTGGAGGCTGTTCTGACCCAGGCTTCCTTAACAAAGCATGAAGCAGAGTCTTGGTCCCAGCAAAATCTCTTTTATTTACATGACTGAGAATTCTTTTCATTCACAGTCACCAAGACTTGGCAAACAGTCTTTCGGAGGAATATTTATCAACACCAACCTTATCTCGCTTGGAGAGCTGCCAGATAACTAGTTTCCAAATGCAGAGCAAGGCAACACTTGGCACAGAGTCTCTTATAGTCACAAACAGAACTTTCCACTCTTGAAATGACCAAAAGAACTTATACCAGTGATGTCAAACCTTTTTGGCACCGAGGGCCCATACTGGAATGCACATGCATTCGCCGGAGCACCGGAAACCCAAAGACCAACTGGCTGGCATGAGCATGCCTGTGTTTTGGCCATTTTGGGGCTGTTTTCAGGCCATTTGGGGGGGCATTTTCAGGCCATTTTTGGGCTGAAAAATGACCCGAAAACAGCCCAAAAATGGCTTGAAAGCAGCATTAAAAAAGCCTGAAAAACAGTCCAAAATTGGTCCAAAAACAGCCTGAAAACAGCCCAAAAATCCCAGGCCAAAATGGCCTGTTTTGGGCCATTTTGGGGATCATTTTCAACAGTTTATGGGTTATTTTCAGGCCAATTTTCAGGCCATTTTCTGGTGCTCCAGTGTACACGAAGACCAGCTGATGGAAACCAGAAGAGCAACTGGCGAAATCCATCGTGCCCACAGAGAGGGCTCTGTGTGCCACCTCTGGCATGCATGCCATAGCTTCCCCATCACAGCCCTATACCTTTTCAGACAAATGGTTGTCCAATCTCTTCTTAAAAACCTCCAGTGATGGAGAACCCACAACTTCCAGAGGCAAATAGTACATAACATGGAGCTCTTTAAAGTATTCTGACGGACTCCACTGTCCGGTTTGCAAGAGATAACCTCTCCTTTCCCCCCTCCCCTCCAGCCAATGATAAATAGAATACAAGGGTAGGGCTTAAATCTTGCCTTTGAAGAGATTTTCATCCCCACCCCTCCTTCCTTAGAGTAAGTACACTGTAGGCAAAAGCAGAAATGCCAGAGTCCCACAGAGAAAAGTATTCATTCACAAAGAGATTTTTCAGAGCCGTTCCCAGTGGGAGCTCCAGCAGAATTCCAATCCAAAAGCGCTGGGATAGGAAGAGGGGAGCGGCCAGCCACTGGACACCAGCATGAACAAAATCCCTTTGAGGAAGAGCCAGCTTCTTTTATTTTCCCACCCCATGATCTGAAAGTCCAGCTGGTTGTCTTCCAAGCCTGCGGACAAAAACCAGGCATTCGGCCACGGAGGTCGTCATGAACACCTCTGGAGGCCTTAGCACAGTGTTTCTCAACCTTGGCGACTTTAAGTCTTGTGGACTTCAACTCCCAGAATCCCCCAGCCAGCAGAGTTTTGGTAGAACTTGGAAACCTCCAAAAGTCATTACTAAAGTGTAATTTTTAAGAGACAGAAAAGGAAACCAATCAAATCCAGGAGTGGAGAGTAATTCTATTAATCACATTTAATTTTAATTAAATTAATTTATAGTGGACATATTTAATTTTAATCAGACTAATTTACACTGGACTTACACTTCATTTTAATCACTTAATTTTAAATGAAATTAAATCAATTTTGTTCTTGTCCCGCCCGCCCACCTGCTACTTTTTTTGGAATACGTGCTGTGCAACATGGTCTTTGGTCTGGAAAGTGTTTGTTTGTTTCTTTGAATTGGTAATAGTTGCCCAAATTCAGTGGACTGTGTAAAAACAGCCAGCCTCAAGATTCTCACACAGACCAGTTCCTCCCTCTCCTCCCTCCCATCCCCAATCCCACTGACACTCAACAGCAAACGTTTGAATATGTTAAAAGTAAAGGTTCCCCTTGCACATATGTGCTAGTCATTCCCAACTCTAGGGGGCGGTGCTCATCTCTGTTTCAAAGCCGAAGAGCCAGCGCTGTCCGAAGATGTCTCCGTGGTCATGTGGCCGGCATGACTAAACACCGAAGGAGCACAGAATGCTGTTACCTTCCCACTAAAGGTGGTTCCTATTTTTCTACTTGCATTTTTACATGCTTTCGAGCTGCTATGTTGGTAGAAGTTGGGACAAGTAATGGGAGCTCATTCCGTTACACGGTGCTAGGGATTTGAACCGTCGAACTGCCAACCTTTCTGATCGATAAGCTCAGCATCTTAGCCACTGTTAGTTCTTTGGAACTTGATTTGGTGGAGAAGGGATGCTATGTTATGGTATTTGTCTTCCATGTTTTAAGAAATACCATTTTTGAAATCAAGTATGTTGATTTAATAAAAGTGTTCCTGCTTTAACTGTTTTGAACAGAATTCAAAAGACAGAGTTAATTTTTCTTCTTCTAAAGTTGGCATGATCGCACAAGTTATTCTGCTGGGGTGAAATCTTGGACAATCACAAATCCATCTCCCCTGCACACACTTAGGCACTGCAGTAAATTTTCCTATATGGGACTGGGAGACAAAGCTAGCAGTCATGGCTTGGTTCACACAATACCTTTGACCAGATCAAGCCTAGTAGATTCAACCAGCATGCTAATATTGGTTACTTTTATGCTTGGATCCGCTGCGTCGTATGTAAGTGAGTGCATGTTTTGAAGGGCACTATATGAAATATTGCTTGAGTTTATGGTTCAAAATATATTGCAAATTCAGAAAATGATGTATTTTGTGAACATGGATAGTTAATGCCATATGGCCCAGGAATATCAATAAAGGCTAAAATTTACAAGGTAAGATGAATTGGGCAAATGACTTCTTCCAGTTTTTCTTTTATCAGATAGTTAAAAAGCAAATATGTGACATGCATCTCACCCACAGATGGCTATCTCACTATTTCTCTGCCTGCATGAATCTAAACAGGCAAAGTGTAATTTACAAACTGTTAGAAAAGGCACCAACAAAATGATTTTGGGGGTATCAATTTAAAAAATGAATGATAAAAATGTAACTTATGTTTGTAAGTGATTTCATGGCGTTTGCCCAATTATTTAATAGAATTTGGAGTTGATTTCTAAATTCAACACAGCAGACATAGAAACGTTTTTGGTGTTTTGCCCCATAAATGCTACAATTCTGACTTTCACAGTGACCAAATTCTCTTGCCAGCTACACCTAGGAGATATGTAATGGTGAGGAGAGGAAGTACGGACTCCCATTTCTAGGAATGGTAAGAGTACTCCTACCTTGGGCAAGGGGTTGGACTAGAAGACCTCCAAGACCTCTTCCAGCCCTATGATTCTATGTTTCTATAAAAGCTAAAATGATTTTGTATAGTTGTCCGCTTAAAGTAGCCTTCTCTGTTTCAGCGTCCTACAGAATGATGCACTATAATTCCTACAATTTCCAGTCAGCCCATCCAGAAATAGAGCTCTGGAAATTTTTATATATATTAGGACTGCATTTCCCAGAATTCATAGTCACATTGGTTAGGGTTAGAGTGGTTGGGGAATTCTGGGAGATGCTGAGAAATGATGCACTCAAATAAATGGAGTTGTTTACGTTGATGTCATTATCATCCAAAGAAATTTGATTTGTCCATATAAGGCAAAAGTAATGGCCAAGAGGAGACAAGAAATTATATTTTATCAGGCCAGACAGAAGACTGGGGTATCTTTATCCAGAAGACGGAAGGAGATATGAGAGCAGTTTTTAATTCCCAAAGATGGGTCCCAGCGAAGATCAAAATTTGTTCTCCATTTCCCTAGAATGGAGAACAGGAATTAATGGACTTACATGAAAGCTGGTTTCAGCTGAATATTATTAGCCAAATAAATTCCTATCCACAACAGCAGTTCCACTCAAGAATCAGTTATCCAGGAAAACTGTGAGTGCCTTTCATTGGTTGTGCACAAATGGAAGCTAAATAACCATCTCTTTGGGAAGCTTTGATTTTGATTCATGAACTGAGAAGGGATTGGACCAGGCGTGGGATTGCAATTTTTTTAGCAACTGGTTCTCTGCCTGGTTGCTGGGTGGCCGTGGCCATGGGGGCATCACCGAGTCGGCTTCCTGCACCACGCGGCGGAGGGGACTTTTTGCCCTCCCCAGGCTCTGGAGGCCTTCCTTGAGCCTCCAGGAGGGTGAAAATGTCCTCCCCCGGACTGAGTAGCTGTAGCATCGTTCTGGTTGGAACGGGATCTGGAACCCACCACTGAAGCAATGGCAAGGGTTGTTGAGAACTGCAGTTCAATACAGGTAGTCCCCGAATTACAAGGGTTTGTCTAGTGACGGTTTGAAGTTACAACTGAAAAAAAGCTGTTTTTCACAATTACGGCCACTGTGGCATCCCCATTGATCACGGGACTGAGATTCAAATGCTTGGCAACTGTTTCATATTTATGACGGTTGCAGTGTCACTTTTGGCAACCTTCTGCCAAGCAAACTCCATGGGGAAGCCAGATTGACTTAGCAGCCATTGTTACAACTGCAGCGCTTCACTAAACAACTGTGGCAAGAAAGGTTGTAAAATGAGGCAAAATTCACTTGACCAACGTCTCACTTAACAACAGAAATGTTGGGCTCCTTGAGGACTACTTGTACCTGTTTATCACTCCTATATCAGAGATGGGTTCCTACCAGTCCGCACCTATTCGGTAGAACCGGTTCATCAAATCTACCGAACCGGTTAGAAGAGGTTCCACTAGTGGACCCGGAAAGCAGGCCACACCTACAGAAAAGGTTCCAAAATTTTTTGAAACCCACCACTGACACACACACACACACACACACACACACACACACACACAGACTCACACAGAAAGAGAAAGAGAAAGAGGAAGGAAGGAAGGAAGGAAGGAAGGAAGGAAGGAAGGAAGGAAGGAAGGAGGAAGGAAGGAAGGAAGGAAGGAAGAAAGAAAGAGAGTGAGTGAGAGATGAAAGAAAAAAAGAAAAAGGGACAGAGAGACAAAAGGAAGGAGAGAGAGAGAGAGAGAGAGAGAGAGAGAGAGAGAGAGAGAGAGAACACATGGCCGGCAAGCCACTCCCACCAGGTCACATGGCTGGCAAGCCACTCCCACAAAGGAGGCCACACCCACAGAGTAGGTTCGAAATTTTTTTGAAACCCACCACTGTCCTTTATATAGTTTAGAGGGAGGGGAAAACACTGAGGAGGCCAATCCAGGACACGGCAGGATTTTATTCCTCCAATAATGTAATATTTACTGCACAACCATGGAAAGTCAGTCAGTTGTAACCCAAGTGGGCTGGTGAAGGGGCTTGGCATTTTGTTCGAATACTTCCCTGACTGCTGATATTTCTGTGGACGGTTATAGCTTTTGCATCTTTTAGGATGCTTTCACTACGCATTCTGCCTTGAGTCTTTCTGATTTTGTTCCTACATAAATCAATTCTCCTCCTCCTCTCCTCCTCCTCACCCAATGAGAACCTTGGATTTCCTCCATGGTTCATTCTGTCTGTCACTTTAAAACTGCTTTTCTACACCATGCAGGGGGAGAGAAAGATGAACCGCAATCAAGTGTAACCGTTTGCAAGACTACAACCCACAAATACGCACACACCACCAAAAACAAACAACAACAAAAAATTGGAATGCATCCTTTATTCCCTTTTTTCAATCTTAAAAATCCAGTACAGTCCTGAAAATGATGGGAAAGAGGTAGCAGAGTCATGTCTGGTCTAAATTATTTCAGGTTTTAGAGAGAAAATCTCATTTTTTTTAAAAAAAGTCCCCGTGTATATTTAAAAAAATTTTTTTTAAAGAAAACCTAGGAACCTAAAAGGCAGCCTATATGGAACACTGTTGTATCATTTTAGTTGATGGAGTACGCTCTAATATCATCAAAAGGTAAAGGTTTCCCTGCACATGTGTGCTAGTCGTTCCTGACTCTAAGGGGCAGTGCTCATCTCCATTTCAAAGCCGAAGAGCCAGCGCTGTCCGAAGACATCTCCGTGGTCATGTGGCCGCATGACTCAATACCAAAGGCGCACAGAACACTGTTACTTTCCTACCAAAGGTGGTGCCTATTTTTTCTACTTGCATTTTTATCTGCTTTCCAACTGCTAGGTTGGCAGAAGCTGGGACAAGTAACGGGAGCTCACTCCGTTATACAGTGCTCGGGATTCGAACCGCTGAACTGCCAACCTTCTGATCCCAGCCACTGAGCCACCGTGTCCCACTGATATCATTACTCCCTTGTTATTTAGAGTTCTCCATTCCATCCAGCTACCACAGGATTTTATTGCTTTCCTTCCTGCATGTCTAGACGAGGCTCAAATCCACACCCACATAATGATTAAACATCTGATTGCCAAGCCCCATCACTACCACCCACATCCCCTTATATCCTCCATGCTGTGTTTGCATTCATTTCATGTAGCCCAAGGAGGTAGATGGAAGGCTGGGATAGTCTAGACCAGTGGTGGGTTTCAAATTTTTTTTAGAACCTCTTCTGTAGGTGTGGCCTGCTTTGTGGGAGTGGCTTGCTGGCCATGTGACCAAGTGGGAGTGGCTTGCCAGCCATGTGACCGGGTGGGCATGACCAACTTGTGAAATGTGGTGAAACTCACTTAACGACGCTCTTGCTTAGCAACCAAAATGTTGGCTCAGAAACTCTGGCATTTGAAGCATGCAAGTCTTAAAGCTGTCAAGTTACAAGACCCTTGCACCCCTAACCCTTTAGAAAAAAATCCCAGGGGTGTTCAAACTTGACAGCTTTAAGACTTGTGGACCTCAACTCCCAGAATTCCTCCTCTCGCTCTTCATCTTGATGATGTGCGGACGGGCGGGGGGAGGGAGCTGGAACCGGTTCTAAAGGGCACTGTAGATTTGTGGAATCTCTTCTATAGAAGACGTTAGAACTGGCATGAACCCATCCCTGGTCTAGACGTGCAGAAAAGAGTCTGGAACATGGCTGATGGTCCCGCGTGTTGAGATTCAGGGAAGTCCCTCAAATGCCGGGACAATGAATGGATGAGCCATCAGACATTCCCCAAGGCTGCACATTCAATCTAGTCTCTATCTCCAGCCAGGCAGCTGTGCAAAGCTAGAACAACTCACTACAGCTTTCCAAGCAACCTGAGGTTGATCACAGGCTGGGTTGCAGTCTTGACCTCATCGTTAAGTGACTCGCCTGCTCAACGGTAAGGAATGTTACACACACACACACACACACACACACACACACACACACACACACACAACACTGGCTTCACTAAGAAGGCTTCTTCTGAGCCCAGAAAGGGAGGGTGGAGCTGAACTGGGAAGTAAGAAGAGTGATTCAGAAGAAGACCCAGCTAAGCCGTTGGAAAGGACCGACAAATCTACTTATGCAACAGAGTAGGAATAAATGCAGCTTTGTCTGCGGGATGTTTCTCTTATGGCCTACTAAAAAGCCAAAGGAGAGTAAAAAAAAAAGAGATTCTTGCCAAGAATAAATCTATTATATTTCTACCTCCCTTGTTGAGGATAAGCAGCTCAATAATATACAACCAAGCCTCTCTGAGTGGTAGGTTTATAGCTAGGCATACACTGCATGGCTTAATAGGGTTGAAAACCTAGGGCAGGTTGATGGAGATGTTATATCTATCAATGTGACAACTGCCTCACCCTAGATCCACAGCATAGTTTCAAAGCTATTTGCCAAGTTTCTCTCTCTCTCTCTCTCTCCTTCCCTCCATCTCTCTCTCTCTCCCTCCCTCCCTCCCTATCTTTGTCTCTTTCTCTGTCTCTCTCTCTGTCTCTCTCTCTCTCCCTCCCTCCTTCCCTCCGTCTCTCTCTCTCCCTCCCTCCCTCCCTGTCTCTGTCTCTCTGTCTATGTCTCTCTCTCTCTCTCTCTCCCTCCCTCCCTCCTTCCCTCCATCTCTCTGTCTCCCTCCCTCCCTCCTTCCCTCCGTCTCTCTCCCTCCCTCCCTCCCTCCCTGTCTCTGTCTCTCTGTCTATGTCTCTCTCTCTCTCTCTCTCCCTCCCTCCCTCCTTCCCTCCATCTCTCTGTCTCCCTCCCTCCCTCCTTCCCTCCGTCTCTCTCTCTCCCTCCCTCCCTCCCTGTCTCTGTCTCTCTGTCTATGTCTCTCTCTCTCTCTCTCCCTCCCTCCCTCCTTCCCTCCATCTCTCTGTCTCCCTCCCTCCCTCCTTCCCTCCATCTCTCTCTCTCTCCCTCCCTCCCTCCCTATCTTTGTCTCTTTCTCTGTCTCTCTCTCTGTCTCTCTCTCTCTCCCTCCCTCCCTGTCTCTGTCTCTCTGTCTATGTCTCTCTCTCTCTCTCTCTCCCTCCCTCCCTCCTTCCCTCCATCTCTCTGTCTCCCTCCCTCCCTCCTTCCCTCCATCTCTCTCTCTCTCCCTCCCTCCCTCCCTATCTTTGTCTCTTTCTCTGTCTCTCTCTCTGTCTCTCTCTCTCTCCCTCCCTCCTTCCCTCCGTCTCTCTCTCTCCCTCCCTCCCTCCCTGTCTCTGTCTCTCTGTCTATGTCTCTCTCTCTCTCTCCCTCCCTCCCTCTCTCCCTCCCTCCCTCCCTGTCTCTGTCTCTGTCTCTCTCTGTCTCCTCTTGTAAAAGGTCTTTTTGGGTCATTGTAGATTCAGTAGATTGTTGACTAAGATACATTTCAGAGCCCTGTTTTATCAGTTTTTGTTGTGGAATATTAACAAGGAAATGTGCATTGTAAAACTGATTACAAAATGATGACACTAAGTAGATTGGCTTTTCTGGAAGAAGAAGAAGAAGAAGAAGAAGAAGAAGAAGAAGAAGAAGAAGAAGAAGAAGAAGAAGAAGAAGAAGAAGAAGAAGAAGAAAACAAGCTGCATTATGAAAGCAACTGGAGAATGAGGAAGCATCAAGAAGATAAAAGAGAAAGCCGTCTTTTCAGCCTCTTTCCCCCCCCCCCCAAGGAACGGTTGGACAGGAAATAATTTAATTAAAAGAAAAATAACCTTAACATGAAAGAATGCAAAAAAAAAAAAAATCAATGATTTAATCTCTTCAGACAAAAAAAAATTAGACTAAAAGCCACTAGAAACTTGAGCCTCTAATTTGCAAGCATCTTTAAGGCATTACCTGGTCTTGAAAGGTATTACCAGAACCTTTCTAAATTTTGGCTGCCCTAGATTAACACAGCCCCCCTTCGATGAGTCTGCCTACAAAGCCAATGTTTGATCTTAATCAGGGGGCCTTCACAACCCTTGACCCACCCACTCCCGTCCTCAACCAACATCTCAGGCTTGGGCACAATGGCTGAAGATAAAGAAGTTGTCTTCCACAATGACAACTTCCACGAGAAGTCGCCTTTCTTATGGAGGATGCTTCATGAGAGGAAGATACTTTGACCGCTAAGTGCCACGCGACTTATCTCAAATAGTTGTTTTTAGCATCAGGGAGGAACCAAACGTGGGGCTCTTAAAAAGTCAAAGGGAGACTAACTTGATTCTGCACCTAATAACTGCAGCAAGACTGTTGGTGGCGCAATACTGGAAGAAGGAAGACTTGCCTACAATCCAAGAATGGACATTGAAAGTCACAAACTTAGCCGAGATGGCTAAAATATCGGCATATCTTAAAGATCACTCAAATGAGAGATATAAACGAGACTGGAAAAAATGGATTGACTATATACAAAATAAATACGGGACCAAGAAATTCCAGTTAGCCTATGCTTAAGATCAGAAATGATTTAAACTGTTTAAAGTTAGTTCAGTAAGAAGAAGCTAAGGTCAATGTAGAATGTCATTAATTTCTTTATTTCTTTTTTCTCAATAGATTTTAGACTGTGTTAGTTAAAAATCCATACCGTGTACGGGTTCTGGGAAGTCGGGGGGGGGGGAGGAGAAGGGGGGTTGGGGGGTGGAGGGAGAGAGGGGCGTACAAAAAAATTGTACTTCAATGTTTTAATGATTGACGAATGATGAAATATTTGTGTTTTTTAAAAGAAATAAAACCTTTTTCTAAAAAAAAAAAAAAAGTCAAAGGGGTTAATTTCACCAATCAGATATTTTCCGAAGCGGTTGAGGCTAAAAGCGCCAGAAACATGGCCAGGCTATCTCAGGTCTTCCATCCCCAAGAGGGTAGGGGAATTATGGGATGCCTCCTGGCACTGCCTTGGGAGCCTGTTGCTAAGCCTTCGGAACACCCTCTCGTGCTGTGGGGAGTGGGGGGAGAAAACACAGGTTGTGTCTTAAACAGGAGAACGGTAAATTCCATCTGCACAAGTCAATCATATAACAGCGAAGCTTTGGATGAAGCAAAAACCATGCATCTGACAGAAGAGGGGGGGGGCTGCCAAACTCAGCATCTCCCCACCCCCCACCTGTCAGGACTTAGCTTCCGGATTCTGTGTTACCCAGGAAACGGCTGATGACATTGCAACCACCTTAGAGCCAAGCGGGGAAATTCTCTGCTTTAGGTGTTAGGGATGCCTTCGACTGTTGCCAGGGAAACGCAGAACCGTGAGATTGGGTCCTGGCAGGTTAGCAAAGAGCTGATGTTCAAGGCAGCGCCTTTCTTTGCTTTTTAACCTTGCAGGAGCCGTCTACGTCTGGAGGAAAAGAGGGCAGCCAGCGTCCCTTGTTGCAGACAATCCAGGTTGAGGTCCTGTCATCCCTTGCATCACTGCTTTGTAACTAGCCCCTTCTCTGCCGCGTGGATTACCTATCCTTCGCACGGTGGTACCTGGAAAATGCAGTAACTCCAAGTTGGAATCTCTCCACAAAAATAGGGCATGCACATAATTGGAAGAGGAAAGAGGAGAACAAGAGATATATCTCTTTTTTTTCCCCCTCAGACCTTGACATCACACCATTCTTCTGCCTGTCTAGAGTAGCTTGTCATTTTCTATTGCAAGCTGTTATTGACAGCCAAAATACAGCTGTAAAGGCAATGAAAAGTATCCGGTAATTGCTTAAGGGAATGTAAGATCGACCTCTGGCTATATGCGCTTTTGCAATCCACATCTCGGAGGTGATCCTGCCAATCTTTCCAGGAGGTCTCGCGGAATGAAATCCTTCCCCACCCTGATCTAGAATACCGTTTGAACTATTGCACAAAACTTTCCGTTAGAGGCGAACTGCAGCAGTGGAGAAAACAGACCAGGGCTCAAAGTAAGGGTTGAAGGGTTGAAGAATGCATCTTCGGTCTCTAACAATGTGGGGCCTCCCAGAAAAAGCGCGCGCACACACACACACACACACACACACACACACACACACACACACACACAAAATAGATCTGAAAGGATTTCTCAATATTCCATTTTTTCACAGTCTTTTGTTGCCCTTCCCTCTTTCAGAGTTGGCCTTGGACCTACAAAGTTGCCTTGGAGGTCGGCTGATTCTATGGGGCAGAGCTGGGTGAGCTTTTGCCCAGGGAAATCCATGACTTCAAAGCAGGCGATGGTCGGTTTCTCGATTTGTATCAATTCAACAGAAAAATGGGTCAGGTTCGCTAATCAAAATCCTCCTCCTGTCATTATTGACCAATGAGCCCAGGGTATAGGGATTACAACTCCCAGCATTCCCAGCCACTATCGACTAAAATGTAAGTCACACCTACCTATACTTAAGGTAACAGGTTCGAGAAGGTTGGATTAAGCCGTTCGTCCTATTCTGTTCTTCAATTGTTGGTTTAGTGTTTCCTGCGTCTATTGCATACGACTCTGTATGATTAAAAATCAGCTACGTTTTTATAAAAAGCATTTCTCAAGTCCCCTGGTATGTCACACTTCATAGTATTAATAGCAAACCCATACCTGCAACTATTTTAACCTATTAACTCTACTCCCACAGTAGAAAGGGTTGCCATGAATAATATGCGTGGATGCTTAAAGGAAAAGGTAAAGGTTCCCCTCGCACGTAGATGCTAGTCGTTCCTGACTCTAGGGGGCAGTGCTCATCTCCGTTTCAAAGCTGAAGAGCCAGCGCTGTCCGAAGACGTCTCTGTGGTTATGCGGCTGGCATGACTAAACGCCGAAGGCACACGGAATGCTGTTACCTTCCCACTAAAGGTGGTTCCTGTTTTTCCATTTGCATTTTTACATGCTTTCGAGCTGTTGGTAGCAGCTGGGACAAGTAATGGGAGCTCATTCCGTTACACGGCGCTAGGGATTCGAACCGTCAAACTGCCGACCTTTCTGATCGACAAGCTCAGCATCTTAGCCACTGTTAGTTCTTTGGAACTTGATTTGGGGAGAAGGGATGCATTTACCTATGTTATGGTATTTGCCTTCCATGTTTTAAGAAATACCATTTTTGAAATCAAGTATGTGGATTTAATAAAAGTGTTCCTGCTTTAACTGTTTTGAACAGAATTCAAAAGGCCCCTCCATCTTTAGAAAAAGACAGAGTTAATTTTTCTTCTTCTAAAGTTGGCATGATCGCACAAGTTATTCTGCTGGGGTGAAATCTTGGACAATCACAAATCCATCTCCCCTGCACTGTTATCTTCCCACCAAAGGTGGTTCCTGGCTTTTTTTTTTTTTTACTTGTATTTTTACATGCTTTTGAACTGCTAGGTTGGCAGAAGCTGGGACAAGTAACAGGAGCTCACTTCATTACATGGCACTAGGGATTCGAACCGCCAGACTGCTGACCTTTCTGATCGACAAGCTCAGTGTCTTAGCCACTGTGTAACCCTTGTGTGGAAGCTTAGGCATACCAAAACTATTGCTGAACTTTAACTGGCACCTCTCCAAAACCCTGGATTTTGACTTCTTCAGGTCATTTTGCAATTTTTCAAGCTTTCCATTTTGTAAGTCACTTTAATAAAGCTTTTTCCAAGTCATTTTGAGGGATCAAAGGAAGGACTCACTGGAGAAGAGCCTCATGCTGGGAATGATTGAGGGCAAAAGAAGAAGGGAACAACAGAGAATGAGGTGGCTGGGTGGAGTCACCGAAGCAGTCGGCATGAGTTTAAATGGACCCCAGAGGATGGTAGAGGACAGGAAGGCCTGGAAGAACATTGTCCAAGGGGTCACGATTGGTCGGACATGACTTTGCAACTAACAACAGTAACAAAGTTGGGCCATCTCATTATTTCAACATATTCTTCAAATCCAAGAAGCAACAAAATTCAATTATCAGGTTAACTTTTTTTTTGTGATCGCAGCCTGAGAATGATTATTTCTTACACTTACAATCACTTGAAAAGGAAAACGCATTATTACTGAATGGGGAAAGGCTTAAACATTAAGATTTTCATCTGTTCCCACCAGAGGAAGAGGCAGCTGAGTGCTTTTAGTTAAACCGAAGGCAAGAACCGAAATTAAATTTAGCTTCAATTTGATAAAAATCTAAAATGTGCCTATTTCTTTAATGACGTTTTGGCTGCCATCCGATGGAATGTGGAAGGGTGTTTCAAGGCCCAGGGGTTACTTAAACTGCCTCCTTTCCATCTCTAGAGAGAAACCAGGACCTAAAATCATCCTGTCTTAATAAAAATGGAGCTCTCAAATTTCACACAATATTCTTCTGAAGATATAGGGAATATCAAGGCATGTGGAATAGAGCTATTGGACTGGCCTGCCAAAATCCAGACAACTACAGGTGGTCCTTGGTTTACAACAGTTCACTTACTGACCAGCGATGGGATTCCCTTACCTTCCCTACCGGTTCACAAATGTGAGCATGCTCACATGTACGATTTTCTTGCACGTGCCCCGTCTGTGCATGCGTACTGCCTTCTGTGCATGCGCAGTGCCCGTGCATTATGGCGGGGTGGGTGGGCGGAGCCTCCTGCAGCCACCGCTACTGGTTCACCCAAACTGGAGAGAACTGGTTGAATACCACCTCTGTTACTGACCATTTGAAGTTACGATAGCACTGAAAGAAGTCACATATGACCATTTTTCACACTTAACAACCGTTGCGGTATCCCCATAGTCATGTGATCAAAATTCAGACACTTGGTAACTGACTCATGGGACTACCTGTACTAGATGACAATTGTCAATACTGCTTGGCCATCGAATGCCCTAAATTGAAGGATGGTTTCAGAAATGAATTGCAGAATCCAGTATTCTTACAGTCTGTTTATTATTCCGTCTTAGCCACAGAAATCCTGGTTTGTTTGCTCCTTGTTTCAAAACCTTCATAAATTCAAGGCATTTTTGCAAGATCCAATCTGGGTCGGTGACAGGGACCAGAGGTTTACACTTCCAAGTTTTCAGACTCGGGTTGGAGCCCATCTTCAGGGAACTTATCTATACTGGAATATGCATTCTGGGCTATTCTATGAGTCGTAGTTATGTGGTGCCTTCCTATCGGTTGATTGGTGTGTTGCTGGCCAGTGATTGGCTGTTGTTTCCTTGGGCTGCAAAGTCCTCAGCTCTTAAGCACCTGATAAGCTGGTGGTAAATCAGCACTCCTGTTGATTGACAAGGGGCCCATTTCTCTGGCTATCTTTGTCCCTGATCGGCCAACAATCTTAGTAGCTGCGAAATTGAATGGATGTCTTTGTTCATTGCAATGTGAGGCTACCCATGAATTTGGCTCTCCTCCCCTAACCGCTTGCTTGTGTTCTTGCAATCTGGTGCTTAGCTTCCTCCTGTCTGTAGCTCAGAAGAGTAAACCTGTAGTTCCAATGACTGACCCAGATTGGATCTTCTAACATTATCCTGGGACAAGCATATTTGCCTTCATTCGTCAAAATATTTTTGCTGAAGAGCTAACCAAGATTTTTTTTAAAAGCCAACCTATTTGGAAAGCATCTCCTCTGAATTTCAGAGTGGGGATGGCGATCCACTTTTGCCTACTGTATTCTCATCATCAGCAGTAGCCTCGACCGTTCTTTGAAATTTTCAGCAAAGAGAGTTTTTCCAAGACTGTGTTTTTTTTTTCCATTGGAGGTGCCAAATACTGGACTCAGAGGTGTTTGCGTAGCTGTAGAGCAACGCTCCTTTTTTTTCAATCTACCCATGTTCTTTGTTTCAAATTCTATTTGGGAGTTTTATTTTTTTGTGGTTTGGAATTGTTTAGCCGTATTTCCTTCTCTTGAAATATTGCTCGCTGCCTGAAAAGCCATTGCTCGACAGCTGGAATGGAATTATTTTAATAAGTGCACAAATAAATTTGAAAAAAAGAGAAAACTTTTGCAACTTGGAGAAAAGAGATAGTAAGGCAAATATGATTTTCAGCTTCAAAGTTTTCAACAGGCTGATAAAAAACTACTGGTTTTATTATGAATTTGCCCCACTATTCTAATTTATAAGATTATAGATTTCCACTTTTCACGTGGAATTTTTTTCTTTTCTTTTCACATAGGTTCTATTGTGTCACTTCAAAACTGTGATATCTACTTTCTTTTTTTAATTATTTTTGATTTGATTTGATTTGATTAAACTTGTATGCTGCCCTATTCCCCGAGGGGACTCAGGGCGGCTAACAAACCAAATAGGGAAAGGGGGAGTACAAAAGACAAGACAAAAACAAATACAAAAACAAATTAAAAACACATCAACAGCCACAACCATTCGAGTGGGGTTGGGAACTCATCAGCCCCAGGCCTGCTGGAACAGCCAGGTTTTAACGGCTTTGCAGAAAGCCTGAAGGGTGGTGAGGGTCCGAATCTCCACGGGGAGATCGTTCCAGAGGGCCGGAGCAGCCACAAAGAAGGCCCTCCCCCGGGGGGTTGACAGTCGACACTGGCTAGTTGATGGAATCCGGAGGAGGCCTAATCTGTGGGATCTAATTGGTCGTAGGGAGGTGATTGGCAGAAGGCGGTCTCTCAAGTACCCAGGTCCGATACCATGTAAGGCTTTAAAAGTAACGACTCGCACCTTGAAGCGCGTCCGGAGACCAATGGTCAGCCAGTGCAGCTCGCGGAGGATAGGTGTAACGTGGGTGTACCGATGTACCGATGCCCTTTTATATTTCTCTATGCATTTCTCTATTTTGTAGCTGTTTTACTTATATAGTTTTTAATGAAACTATTGGAAAAAAATTATTATAGGTAGTTATTTCAGGGATGAAATTGTCTCTGCAAAAGTATATTTAAAAATAACCCTGTTCTTGACCACAATAAGGAAGGATTTTACTTTTGTCTTCTTGCAGGATGTTTGTGACTGTCCCATCGAGTCCATAAGACTCAATTGCTTCTCATCCCATAATTGATCAAGTCTGATTCAATTTATCTTGGTCAAGATCAATCCAAATGAATTTGGTGCTGCGACTTGTTATGACAAACCTCGTTTTGAACTCAATTCCTAGACATATCCATCTATTTTGAAGCTAACAATACAGTGGTAATTCACTATCACCTTTTTCCAACATATCTTTTCTACAGCTGTGGGACTCCTGGTAGTCTACCATTCATGTACCAGCCATATTAGACTCTGCTTAGCTTCTGGAAATAAACCAAGATCAGCTACATTGCTGCCATCTAGCTGGGGCTTAATATTTCACTAATTTTAGTG
The DNA here is from genome assembly GCF_009769535.1 of Thamnophis elegans. NCBI lineage: Eukaryota > Metazoa > Chordata > Lepidosauria > Squamata > Natricidae > Thamnophis > Thamnophis elegans. The sequence continues at coordinate 12,899,420 of NC_045552.1, read as the reverse complement.
TGTTCTAGTGATTCATTTTAAATTGATGTTTCTATCTTTGGTTCTGACTTTAAAAAAAACAACAAATTAGCCTATTATCATTTTTTCTCTCTCACTGCCAATGCACTAACCTGGTGCCTTCCAGAACGTTTCCCACCACTCATTCACATAAAATAGGTAAAGTTTCCTTTTGCACATATGTGTTAGTCGTTACTGACTCTAGGGGGCGGTGCTCATCTCCGTTTCAAAACCAAAGAGCCAGCGCTGTCCGAAGACGTCTCCATGGTCATGTGGAGGGCATGACTAAATGACGAAGGTGCACAGAACGCTGTTCCCTTCCCACCAAAGGTGGTCCCCTATTTTTCTACTTGCATTTCTTACGTGCTTTTGAACTGCTAGGTTGGCAGAAGCTGAGATAAGTAAAGGGAGCTCATTGCGTTAAGCGGCGCTAGGGATTCGAACCGCCGACCTTCTGATTGACAAGCTCAGCGTCTTAGCCACTGAGCCATTCCATAACAAGAGTAAAAAAGTAGGTCACTCCCCTTCCTCGCGTAGTAAAATAAAGGGGACAAATTGTTTATCTAGATATTTCCCTGCCTCTCTCCAATATTTTCAGATAGAGGATTGCTAGGGAGTCTGATTGGATTTATCCAGCCAACATCTGCAAGTCACACTGGATTAGGGTAATCCTGTTAGAGAAAGCTCATCCATCCCAAAGATGAATTGCCCTGTTGTACAAAATGCAACGTAGTAGTTCTGTCCCATCAGAAGGAGGGGTACATCTGCTTCCTGCATTTAGGAATACAGTACTTCCAATCTAATCCAGCCACACGGTTAAAAACACGCTGCCTTTTGACTTTCTCGTGAAATCTGATTTTTATTTTTATTTTAAAAAATAAAATAAAATAAACCACGTTAACAATAAGCCTGAAAGATCAAGTATTTTGATCACGATCCATATTCCGGATAAGCTACCCTTGCTCGGAAAGAGGCAGAGACCGGCCAATGATGACCCCAGTTGACCAGGTGGGACATCAGCCTTTGCTGCTGGCCATATGACCTAATGGGGACGCTGCTTCTCCAACCATTTTGTCCCGACTTCTTCAAGCCAAAGGAAACCTTCCACCGCCTGTTGCCAGAGGGAGGATTGGCTGGCTTGAATGAGGCTCATTATGCACACAATTAGGCATAGCGAAGCAGCACAGCCCCCACCCCCTCTAAACACAAGTATGCATATGTGTGCGCGCACACACACACACCCCGGGGCTGAAAAGCCTCTCCCAGCCGGGGTCAGCGATGGTCTGCCAAGGAGATGGCTTCCTCCCAGCTCCACTGTGGAATGTTCCAAATAGCAGCACAGTCCGGGCCAGGACACCCTGTGCTCATTTCATCCCGCATGCTGCACCCGCCTGGCCTCCTCCTCCCCTTCAGGGTGAGCTGCCAGAGCTGTCACTCAGAAGACAGGAAGCTGCCTAGCTCAGGGAAAGCAATCACAACTTTGAACTCCGGCTAGGTCTCAGGCAGAAAAAGGGCTTATCTTTGTCCTTAGCAACCCAGGAAGTTGTGGGTAGATGGCCCGGGTGGACATACCCTACGGAGCTATGGTTCGCTTTATTGGATCAGCCAGTTTGGTTTTAGTGGTTTTAAGGCACCAGGCTAGAAATTGGGGGGAAACTATGAATTTTAGTTCTATATTCGGCATGAAAACTTTGGCAAACTGACCAGGATATTGTGAGTTTGAGATTGTGAGCTTTAAATTCTGCTTCAGGCATGAAAGCCAGCTAGGTGACTTTGACCCAATCAGTAGGAGACTGGGAGTTCTAGTTACGCCTTAGGCATGAAAGCCAGTTGGGTGACTTTGGGCCAATTACCAGGAGACTGTGAGATCTAGTCCCACTTTAGGCATGAAAGCCAGCTGGGTGACTTTGGGCCAATCACTAGGAGACTGTGAGATCTAGTCCCACTTTAGGCATGAAAGCCAGCTGGGTGACTTTGACCCAATCAGTAGGAGACTGGGAGTTCTAGTTACGCCTTAGGCATGAAAGCCAGCTGGGTGACTTTGGGCCAATCACCAGGAGACTGTGAGATCTAGTCCCACTTTAGGCATGAAAGCCAGCTGGCTGACTTTGGGCCAATCAGTAGGAGACTGGGAGTTCTAGTTACGCCTTAGGCATGAAAGCCAGCTGGGTGACTTTGGGCCAATCACCAGGAGACTGTGAGATCTAGTCCCACTTTAGGCATGAAAGCCAGCTGGGTGACTTTGACCCAATCACTAGGAGACTGGGAGTTCTAGTTACGCTTTAGGCATGAAAGCCAGTTGGGTGACTTTGGGCCAATTACCAGGAGACTGTGAGTTCTAGTCCCATTTTAGGAATGAAGGCTAACTGGATGACTTTGAGCCAATCACTCTCTCTCAACCCAACCCACCTCAAAAACTTGTTGTGGAGCATGAAGAAGTATTAGGTATGTTCATCACCTTATTTATAAAAGTGATAAAGGTGGGATTTTAAGAAATACACATAGCTGGGTCTCACAGCAGGTTAAGCCACAACCTGTAGTTAAAGAAGTTGGTGCACTTAATACGTTAAACCAGAAATGGACTGCTTCTGCTGATTCGGAAGATGAGCAGTCTTTGCATGATGACATGTCAAGGTTCTTCCCCACAAAATGGATGGGACAGAGCCCATTTCAAGGAAGTGATGGGTGACTTAAAGCGTTTACTTAAAGATCTTACTTGGGGACACATCTAGGACATTCCAAAAACAACATAGAGCAGTGTTCCAGCTGGGGAATTCTGGGAGTTGAAGTCCATACATCTTCAAGCTACCACGGTTGAGGAAGTTCTCCAAGTATCGCTTTCCTCTGATAGGACTGAAACATCACATGGTCTTAGCTCACAGACTACCTTAAGCCCTTGTTTGTTTTAACCAGAGTTTGCTAAACAACTGTACTGACACAGCCCCTATTAGTTCCTTCCTATCCACCCATATTTTTTTCATGATTCCCTTCATGTGCCAAAGTTTGAATTAGACTAGATTCATTGCCCAGATGGACAACTAATAATTTTTTTAAAATAAATCCTTTCTGATTGAGTTCCAATGAGAGAAAAAATGCATCTGTGAACCATGCAGGAGACTCTGAACCATTTTTGGCAAAAGGCAGTCCAGTCTCTTCTTGAAAGCCTCCAGTGATGAAGCTCCCGCAACTTCTGAAGGCAACTTCTGTTCCATGGGTTGATTGTTCTCACAGCCAAATTTTTTTTCCTAATTTCTAGGTTGAATCTCTCCTTGATCAGTTTCCATCCATTATTCTTTGTCTGGCCTTTGGATACTAAGCTTGACCCCCACTTCTCTGTGGCAGCCCCTTAAATATTGGAACACTGATATCATGTCTCCCCAGTCCTTCTCTTCACTGGACTAGCCATGCCCAGTTCCTGAAACAGGTGCATTTCCCTCAAGGCCACTTAACATGCCATAGGCACAAATTCTTCCCATGGAGAAAGTGAACCCGAAAAACAACTTTTGTTGGTATGGGTTATATTTATCAATATTTACTGTATTAAAAGTTAAAATGGATGCATTTGCTGCATTACCACCTATCAACATTGTTTGATGGAATTTTAATACTAGATTGTTTTCCAACACAGATTATGTGTTGGAAAACAATCTAGTATTAAATCAGATCGCTGAGAAGGTCCTGGGGAGGGGGGGAGTGAGGTCTTAGTGGTTTCTTGGGGTCCTTCAAGTGTCCTTTGAATGGTTTGCCTCAAAGTTTACTTTTCTCTCTCTCTCTCAAGATCAGCCAAGGGCAGTTCGGTATATTGACTGACATATGATCCCCCCTTGCTGGGGGTTCGCAGGGGTTCCGGAGAACCTCTAACTAAGATTCTGTGCAGTTCGGAGAACCCCCAAATCTCACTCCTGGCTGGCCCTACCCACCCCGCCCCTACCAGAAGTCCCCACGCAATCCGTTTGGGATGCAGATTAAGTGCAGGAGGCACGCGGAGGCTCAGGGGAGGGAGAAACGGGTTTACCGGAAGTTCCGGAATCTGGAAACGGGCCCGTTTCTGGCCTCCAGTGGGCCTCCGGAGCCTGGGGAGGCCGTTTTCGTCCTCCCAGAGGCTCTGAGGAAAGCCTCCAGAGCCTGGGGAAGGTAAAAACATCTCCCCTGCCGCCGTGGTGCAGGAGACCAACTAGGCCATGCCCATCTTGGCCACACCCACCCAGCAACCAGGCAGAGAACCCTTTGCTAACATTTTTGAAGCCCACCCCTGCTCATAACTTGTATAAGAAGAAAAAGAGAAAAGGGGCTTTAAAATTATAGGATGGTGAGAGAGAAAAAGCAGAGACCCTTGGTCCCCGTGCTTCAAACCAGCCTTCCTTAATCCGACGACCCGCGTTTAGGGTTAGAGCCAAGGTGGCGCAGTGGTTAGAGTGCTCTCCTGCAGCCACTTCAGCTGACTGCTATCTGCAGTTCAGCGGTTCTAATCTCACCGGCTCAAGGTTGACTCAGCCTTCCATCCTTCCAAGGTGGGTGAAATGAGAACCCAGACTGTGGGGGTGATATGCTGACTCTGTAAACCGCTTAGAGAGGGCTGAAAGCCCTATGAAGCGGTATATAAGTCTAACTGCTATTGCTATTGCTATTGTTTCAGATGTACGTGGACTCCAGCTGCCAGAATTCCTACGGGGTGGGGGACCGAGTGACACGCAGGATACTGTAATTTTTCTTCCACTTGGGATGGAGAAAAGAGTCGTGGAAAACTTTCCTTCATTTTTCTTCATGAGCTGAAGCCCAATTTGAGGCGTGTGACGAGCCGGTTTTGCACACGTCTCACTTCAAAACCACAAAGAAACAATCAACAAATGTTTGTTGATCGTAACATCAGCATTTGTGGACAGAAGGGGCTCTTTTTTTACACTTTTACATTTTGGGGGTCTGCGGGCCTCTCCCCTTTGCACTAAAATTCATGTGTACCATCGTAAACACACACATTCACACACACACACACACACACTTCTGTTGAAGTGAGCCGCAGTTCAGAAAGCATGGCGCTTTTTAATAGAAATCATTCGCTGGGAAAAGTGCTACGGGTTTTTCACTTTCTCTCTCTCTCACACACACATACACGCACAAATTGTGATCTCAAGGACACCCTTCCTTTGACAATCCAGGCGGTTTCCATGCTGCAGCAACATCGCTTGGTGGCCCAGAACTGATTATTTCTTTTTTTATATACAAAGAATGACACACACACACACATGGACACACCACAACCATTTTTTTCCCCCAGCTTGTTTACTCTAATAGGCCTGGAAATCATGAACAGGCTCCCATGTCTTTCTCAATGCAACCTTCCAGAGGTGCATTCCACGCCCAGCATTTGGGCACCTCAAGAGTTAAGGCCCAAAGGAATCCATTCCTTGTCACAAAACCCTCTCTTCCGCCGCCCCCCCCGCCCTCGCCCTCCCCATGCTGAGCTGCTTTCCAGCAGGGGAGGAAAGAGGTCCTTGCCTCCATCCGTCTAGCAGCTAAACCCCTGTCGCCATGGGGCATTAGCACCATTACTGCCGTCTGCTCCCCAGAGCAGAGTGAGTGGATCAAAGGGTTTTAGCTGCAGACGGCTGCTAGACAGAGCTGGAGTGTCTTCAAGGTAGTAGCCACTTGAGGTTACAAATGTACTTTTGGCCTGCAGCTCCCTCAAATCAAAATTTCTGCAGGGGCTTTATTCCTGTTAACCCATCACAGGCAGCACATTGAAGTCCCGGGTGAACGTAGGAAGGGGAGTGGAGCTAGTACTAAGAATCCAGCACGTACGGCTGTGCTCTGCTCCTCCTATCAGGTGTATATCAGCATCGTCATCTAAAATGCTAGCATTTATGTAGGTTAATATAATGATAGTGCCACCAACATTAACTGACAAATGGAGCACCGCATTGCCAGAATAGAATGTACAATAGAATAGAGTTGGAAGGGACCTTGGAGGTCTTCTAGTCCAACCCCCTGCTTACGCAGGAAACCCTACACTACTTCAGACAAATGGTTATCCAATCTCTTCTTAAAAACGTCCAGTGTTGGAACATTCACAACTTCTGGAGGCAAGTTGTTCTATTGATTAATTGTTCTAACTGTCAGGAAATTTCTCCTTAGTTCTCTCCTTGATTAGTTTCCACCCATTGCTTTTTGTCCTGCCTGCAAGTGCTTTGGAGAATAGGTTGGCTCCCTCTTCTTTGTGGCAACCCCTGAGTTATTGGAACTCTTCTATCATGTCTCCCCTGGTCCTTCTTTTCATTAAACTAGACATGCCCAGTTCCTGCAACTATTCTTCATATGTTTTAGTCTTCAGTCCCCTAATCATCTTTGTTGATCTTATATGCATTCTTTCCATATCTTTTTTACATCGTAGTGACCAAAACTGGATGAAGTATTCCAAGTGTGGCCTTACTAAGGCATTATAAAGTAGTATTAAGGCTTATGTGTCCACCAAGACACATACAGTTTGATCTATGCATGCCTGAAGACTTTTTCAATCTTTTGTATGCTATGTTCGTTTATTCCTGAATTGTTTTTTCCAAGCAGGTGTGCAGGTCAATGCAACACAACACTTATTTTAATTTAAACATGTGAAATATAGAATAATGTTGCCACCTATTTTTCTTTGTCCAAAATGAGACAAAACCAGAACAGCTTAGAAACACATTTTAATAGCTATGTGCTATTATTATTTTTTTCATGGTCAGGCACTCAGGAAGCAGGCACAGGTAATCCTCAACTCATGGCCATTTAATGATTCATTTAATAACCAAAGTTACAACAGTGCTGAAAAGCAATGACTTACATCCAGTCTTCGCACTAACGACCATTGCATGGTTATATGGGCACTTGGCATGTATTTATGACTGTGGCAGCATCCAGGGGTCATATGATCCCCATTTAGGACGTTCCCAGCTGGCCTCCAACAAGCAAATTCAATGGGGAATCTGGATTCAACTAATGATCATGTGATTTGTTTAATGACCAGAGTGTTTTGCTTAACGAGTTTGGCATAAGAAATCATAAAGTCAGGGTGCGACCAGCTTGCTTAATAACAGTAGTTCAATCTCAGTTGTGATCATAAGTCAAGATGATGTATCTCTGCATGCCATGTACAATCTTGATTCTATCTTATATTCTATTTTCAGCCATATTTTTTTTAGAGAATTAATCTTGGGAAACTCCACACTGCTGGGTTTCTGAGCCAGCCGTGTGCAGCAGCTGCCAAAAAAGCCAACACAGTTCTAGGCTGCATAAACTGAAGGATAGAATCAAGATCATGTGAAGTGTTAATACCACTTTATAAGAACTTGGTAAGGCCACACTTGGAGTACTGCATTCAGTTTTGGTCGCCACGATGTAGAAAAGATGTTGGGACTCTAGAAAGAGTGCAGAGAAGAGCAACAAAGATGATTAGGGGACTGAAGGCTAAAACATATGAAGAATAGTTGCAGGAACTGGATATATCTAGTTTAATGAAAAGAAGGACTAGGGGAGACATGATAGCAGTGTTCCAATATCTCAGGGGTTGCCACAAAGAAGAGGGAGTCAAGCTATTCTCCAAGGCACCTGAGGGCAGAACAAGAAGCAATGGGGGGAAACTAACCAAGGAGAGAAGCAACTTAGAACTAAGGAGAAATTTCCTGACAGTGAGAACAATTAACCAGTGGAACAACTTGCCTCCAGAAGTTGTGAATGCTCCAACACTGGAAGTTCTTAAGAAGATGTTGGATAACCATTTGTCTGAAGTGGTGTAGGGTTTCCTGCCTAAGCAGAGGGTTGGACTAGAACACCTGCAAGGTCCCTTCCAACTCTGCTATTGTATTGTATTCTTCCATTTGCCTATTTTGGGCAGTGTATGGGTTTTAAAAGTAGTAAGAAAGCATCTTATCCTAAATTGGGCCATTGAGCAATTTAAAGGAATACTGTACTTGTAGAGACTAGTAGCTGAGATGGTTCTCCTCATAGAGAGAAAGATAACATCATTGATTTAATTAGAAGCCTGAAGCAGCAATCCTATGCTAACTTCACCAAGGAGTAAATCCTCCTGAACTCACAGGGATTTGTTCCTCACTAAACAAGCTTAGCATTCAGCAGGGGAATCATAAATGTCTTTATAATTCCCTTTCTTCCCCCACCCACCCCCCACTCCCCATTTCTCTGATTCAAAGGCAGTTGTGGGATTTAAACCTTGGCCTACGGACGGTAGGCAAAAGCCCATTTTATGCAGGATGGCGAATTCATACGTTCCTCTCCAAATGATGGCGATAAGGTTGATCTCGGGAGGTCTCTCCCAGCGACCAGAATGCATTTGAAAGGCAACCACAAAGGGGTCAACCCATTCTGCTGTATCTATTAACCAGGCTGTGTCCACAGAATCCTCGTTTTTTCAAGTGCAGAAACTGGGCTGCTATGGGCCCCCAAAACCTTCTTGTTGTCAGGCCTGTAGCCATATTCCTTTTGGACCTTTGGCCTGCCACACTTTCTACTATTCTACTGTGCCTTTTCTATTGTGGGAAAATGGGAAGGGGGATTGTACAGAGTTAGATGCTATGTAGCCATAACAACATTCTTTCTAGAAAGCCAAGGCCATCCTTTTTCTTTGCACCTCTGCATCTGACCGGAACTGGATGGGTGGAACTGCCAGCATGGCAGTGGGAGATTGGACCATGTGATGGACTTGTGGGTACGGGGGCAAGATCGTGAACTTTCAACTGGGTGGGGAAAACCAGGAAGCTTTCAGATTCAGGTTTTCCCAGATGTGCCAACATGGCTCTCTTAAGAAATTGGAACTTTGAGCAATACTTTGCCTTGGACTCTGATTTAATTTTGGATGCTATTTGGAAACCTGACATTAATTCAGGATCGAGCAACATAGGAATCCCCCCCCCCCTTCCCAAGAAGCAGACAGGAATCTTCACTGCCACCTCTCCAAGTTGACAAATGCATCTTGGCCCATCGCTAGGCCTCAATCCCCCTCCTGTCTGGGAGCCCTTGGCAAAGACGAGATGGAGCTTCTGCAGACAGAAGAACCGGCGTGAAGAGAAGGACATTTGACGATCGTAATGGTGCCATCAATTATTCAGGCTGGCAGACACTGCCCTCCTCCTGCAAACAGCATCTGAATCTCAATTCTTCCACAAGTGCTTGGTTAGGGGCCATTAACTCACTCAGGAAGGAGCTCGCAGGGCTTACAGTACATTTGGGGGCTGCCTTCTTCCCCACTGCAGGACCAGTCTCCAAAGTGACACCTCACTATCAACAGAGATTGCAGGAGGGAGAGTCAGAATGGTGGGTATGGGGGCAGCATACCTGCCGTTACCCTCTAGGTCTTATAATGCCTTGGGAAGGCCACACTTGGAATACTGCATCCAGTTTTGGTCACTACGATGTAGAAAAGATGCGGAGACTCTAGAAAGTGTGCAGAGAAGAGCAACAAGATGATTAGAGGACTGGAGACTAAAACATATGAAGAACGGTTGCAGGAACTGGGCATGTCTAGTTTAATGAAAAGAAGGACCAGGGGATGACATGATAGCAGTCTTCCAATATCTCAGGGGTTGCCACAAAGAAGAGGGAACCAACCTATTCTCCAAAGCACCTGAGGGCAGGACAAGAAGCAATGGGTGGAAACTAATCAAGGAGAGAAACAATTTAGAACTAAGGAGAAATTTCCTGACAGTTAGAACAATTAATCAGTGGAACAATTTGCCTCCAGAAGTTGTGAATGCTCCAACACTGGAAGTTTTTAAGAAGAGATTGGATAACCATTTGTCTGACGTGCAGGGAAGAGCAACCAGGATGATTAGGGGACTGGCGACTAAAACATATGAAGAACGGTTGCAGAAGCTGGGCATGGCTAGTCTAGTAAAGAGAAGGACCAGGGGAGACAGGATAGCAGTCTTCCAATATTTGAGGTGCTGCCACAGAGAGGAGGGGGGTCAAGCTATTTTTGAAGGCACCCAACGGCCAGACAATGAATAATGGATGGAAACTGACCAAGGAGAGATTCAACCTAGAAACAAAGAGGAACTTTCTGATAGTGAGAACAATCAACCCATGGAACAGAAGTTGCCTTTGAAAGTTGTGGGAGCTTCATCACTTGAGACTTTCAGGAAGAGATTGGATTGCCGTTTGTCAGAAATGGTGTAGGACCTCCTGCTTGAGCGGGAAGTTGGACTAGATGACCTACAAGGTCCCTTCCAACTCTGTTAATCTGTTGGGCAGTCGTGTTTCTCTAATCTCTCTGTGGGAAAACATTTCCTTCTTCTTACTGAACGCCATATTTCCATAGGAGTTATCTGTCAGAAGCTACAAAGGAATTTAAGGTTGTGTGACCCAAAACAGAAAGATTTTTGCTGCTTATTCTCCCCTTTTCTCACTCTCTTCCGGATGGCCTGATTGAAAAATCCAAGGACGGCCCATTAAAGAGCACAGGAAAGTAAGCTAAGTGTAATTTGCAGGCTTCGGACTTCCAAGTTACCTAATCTTTATTTTAAACCCCTAAAAAGAAAAAAAAGAATTACTTGGCTCCTAAAATATCCCCAGGAAATTACACTGTACCCTTGGATAGGTATTTAAAAATGTATCTTTGGACTGTAACAGGGATTTTAAAAACACAGTGCAATTTAAAACGCGAAAGCCTTCAGGGAATGTCGCCCAGCCTATAAATGTGACAGGTTGTAGGGGATGCTCAGGAAAGAGTAGCAGGATCGCCCCAAATTCATCACCTACAGCAGGGGTCCCCAAACTTGGCAACTTTAAGACTTGTGGACTTCAATTCCCAGAATTCTCCAGCCAGCATTCTGGGAATTGAAGTCCACAAGTCTTAAAGTTGCCAAGTTTGAAGACCTCTGACCTACAGCTATAATCTAGCTTCAAGCAAATGTCCTAGATTAGGATATTTCCCCCTCCAACACCTCCATCATCACCTTACTTCTCTTTGGAAGGTACAAAGGCCAGAGGCTGCCTCACTCGTAAGCCTGTGTGGATAATATCCTTATTTCGCTCCCTCCGTAGGAAGATGAAAGGGTTAGGAGCAGTATCTTCTGGGAAATCAAGATTTTTTCCGCTCTCAACCATCAGAAGAAGAACAGGAATTGGGGTGCTGTCTAGGAGGCCCTTTGGAGAGAAGGTGCAGCATAGAATGAACAGACAACTCTTCAACTCCTGTCGTAACGCTTTATGCTCCTCGTTTCATGTATTTTGACTTCCCCCCCCCATTGAGGAAATTGGGTGGGCATCAGAGATGGTATTCTAGTCTCTTGGATACTTAAGGTATTGGAAATTAAGCCAAGATGAGATTAAAGAATGAATGAGACTGTATATTTTAATGTTGGCACAAAATATTTATACCCAGACGACACACCGATTAATGGAAAATGGATTGTTTATATAAAAATAAATTTTATTTTATTTTTTTTAAAAAAGAGGTGGTATTCTACCAGTTCGGACCAGATCACCCAAACCAGTAGCGTAAATCGTGGGTGGCTCCGCCCACCCACGCCTGGCTCTACGGCATCCCATTTAGGCCTTTTTTCTTCGCCAAAAGCGCATGTGCAGAAGGAACTACACATGCGCGGAGGTGGTGTGCCGTGCGCTCACATTTGCGAACTGGTGGACATATGGCCAAAACTGCATCCAAACTCCACTGCTGTCCACACTTTCCAGAACTTATGGCATCGTGCATGTCTCCTATTGGATTAAGATTAAGTTAAAATTACCCACCAAACTAAACCCACTCCTTTCAGCCTATGCAACCACTTTTTCACCTGTTTTATTTTATTTCCTGGAGAGGTTAAACATCTGGATCAAATTCCAGAGGGAAGTTCAACCTTCATTGCTGTTTTCCGAATTACACCTAAAAGATACTGAACTTGCAGTTTGAACTGTCCTATGCAACATGGAATAACAGAGTTGGAAGGAGGTCATTTACTGTAGGGGTCGCCAACCTTTCGGACCTCAGGGACCACTAAATTCATAATTTTAAATCCCACGGACCACTAATAAGAATTAGTGGCGGGATGGGGTCCTTCAGGCACTTAGCTTGGCTGCCTCTTAGCAGAGAGAAGTGCCTGGAGTCAATCCTAGCTTTGCCTAAATCCTAGGCTTTAGCCTATTGCAGCTAAAAATCTCAAATACGGCCAAGAATGAATGTTTGTCTTGTAGCCAGCCTGGGGCCTAAATTAGTTTCCCTCCATTGGTACCTGCCTTGCCTTCTGCTACTTTATTGCACAAGAGAGTATGCAGGGATGTGTGGCTGCTGCATAGATACCAAGAAGTGGGCAATCGAGTTTCTCCAGCAACTGAAAGCCAATTCTTCCAATCCAAAGAACTGGCTGGAGAAGGCCTTGCAAACAGCTGCCAAAACTGACTTACAAAAGCCAAAGATTGCTTGGAGCCATGCAGGTGGGCCAATGCCAAATCTGCCATCAAATCAGGATAGGACTCTCCTGCTCACCGGGTATTTCCCAGCTAGGAATCGGCACAGTCGCTTTTGCGGAATGAGACGGGCGGCACGCAAATTAAAATAAATAAATACAGACGGGCGCGCAAAATCAACCCCCCTGGCCTTCTCCGTGGCCCATCAGCCTAGCAGAATTCTGAAGCCCTCAACAGCTGTCTCCAAGCTTGGCTTACAGCTTCCTCTGCAAGCATTTGCTCTCTTGTGTCGGTTTTTTTTTCCTTTTTTTTTCTTAAAGGGGAAAAAGAAAGCATGGGACCGCAGCTGAGCCAAGAATGATGTCGGGTAAGTCGATCCTGTGGCTGGGATTCCAGAGCTGCCTGGCTGGCTGTGAAGAGGGTAGTGGGACAGGCAGCCACATGGCTGCTCTCCGCCTGCCAGGGGTGCTCTGAGGACAAGCGGTGGGAAGCCGAGAGGCAGCCCTGTCCAGATGCAGCTTGCAAGCGTTGGTGCCTAACTTGCTCGAGCTGCAAAACCAGTTGCTCCCCGGGAGGAGTTGTCATGCAGAAGCCGCGTGTGGGAGAGGAGACTGGAATGCTCCCCACAGCTCAGGGTTGCTCCCACCGCCTTTATTTCTCACATCAAACGGAGTACAGGAGGTAAAAGAATCCAGGGACCCAAAAGCCAGGATCGCGCAGCACTGTGATTATCCCAAGGGTGGGGATCCGTGCACGCACTTTCAGCACGCGGCGACCAAAAGGTTAGCCATCATCACGGGTGTAGAGTCTCCTGCTTGGGTGGGGAAGGGGTTGGACTAGATCAGTGGTTCTCAAACTTGGCAACTTTAAGACTTGTGGACTTCAACTCAGAGCTGGCTGGAGAATTCTGGGAGTTGAAGTCCACAAGTCTTAAAGTTGCCAAGTTTGAGAACCACTGGACTAGATGATCTACAAGGCCCCTTCCAACTCTGTTAATCTCTGTTAATCTCTCTGATGGTGGAGACCATGGCAGGGACCCTGTGGCAGTGATGCCTAACCTTTTTGTCCTTGCGTGGCGAAAGTGCATGCGCGCAACAGAAGACCCGCGCGAGCCCACACCCATAAGGCAACTGTGTACCCGTGCACCCCGCCTCTTGCACATGTGCATGTGGCTAGCAGGAGGTGCACACTCATGCGAAGTGGAGCTGAGCTGGGGCAACAGCTCTCATGCCCACAGAGTGGGCTCCGTGAGCCACCTGTGGCACCCGTGCCAGAGGTTCGCCATCGCGGCCCTATGGAATCGACCCTCCACAACAGTCCCACATTCACATGTGGCTCCTCAGGACCAGCCCTCTTCGAGGGTCTGCTCAAAACCTTCAGACGAGGGAAGGCGGATCATTGGGACTGTGATATTAACCCAGAGATACACAGAGATTCACCCTGTTCTTATTCCCTCCCTTCTCTCGCTGTTGTTTCAAAAGGAAAATGCATTGAACCCTACCATACCATGCATGCCGCATGAGCACAGTTTGGTTCTCAGACATTGTGACATCTATAAAAGGGCTCTGACTCAAAAAAACCTAAAAAAACCACAGCTCCTGTTACACACACCGCGTCAGGCACTGCTACGTTGGTGCCCAGATCAGTCTTTCACACAATTGTCAAGCCTCAATGAAAGCCCTGAATGTTTGAAAGTCAACAGAATGACTTGTAGGAAGTTATCACCCAGCCCTCTCCCAGAAAAATGAAATATCCTAGGAAATATTGAAAAGGCAGAATATTTCTCTGGATGTGAAAAAGGAAGAAACATGTTTTAAAAGACAGAAGAGCTGCCTGCAGCTTCCTGCCCGTCCCCCTTTGTCAGTGAGCCATTAAAGCCTGAGCTAGTCCACTTTACATAATAAAGAGTTCTCCCCTTCAGCTCCAGAGTGATGGGATTAAGGCATGATAATATTGGCCCTTTTACCCAACTCGCCACATGGCATCTGAGAACTCAACCAAACCTGGATTCAAAACGCAGCCTAGAGGGTTGTCCCTGCATGGCCCCATGGGAGTCTGACAACCAATCAGAATACACACTCAAGATCAAAGGCCATAGAGGGCATAAAACCAGGAACTCAGCTTCTCTTCCTCCCTTGCTTTTCCCTTCTCTTCTCTTCTCCACCAACATTGAAGCATGCAATCACCTTTTCTGTTCAGGACTCAAACCATATGGTCCTGTCCACCATTAAAACCATCTTTCCAAGCAGCCTCCATGTCTCCAGTGTCTTTTCCCCCACTTGGAGCCGAACCCAGAAGGACATTTCTTCCAACAGACTTCCCCTAAAGTACTGCCGAACAGCCATCACTGGACGCTGCTTGTGATCTCCAGCTTCTTCCGGTGCACAAAGAAAGCCGTGTCCTCTTATTCCTTAATCTTATCATCTGTTGGCTGAAAGATAATGGAAGGCTTAGGATAAAAGGAGAGCCTGGACCTTTTACAACCTGTGGGCTTCAATTCCCGGAATTCCTGAGTCAGGTTGTCAGTTTTGGAAGCCATATTTTTTTCCCCTTTTTGCAGCTTCCTGACTGCCACATATGTTAGCCTGGGAATTTGGGAGGGGGTTTGTTTGGAGCGGCAGAATTTGAGCCACAACAACATTCTTTCTTCTAGGAATCAAGGACACTTGCCTGCACCTGAATGGGAGCGGTTGAAGATTGTCTTCAGTTACGTTGGGAGTCTTGGATTGGACCATGGGATGGACTTGTGGGTGTGGGGCAAGGGTTGTGAACTTTCAACTGGGTGGGGAAAACCTGGAAGCTTTCAGATTCGGGTTTTCCCAGATGTGCCAACATGTCATCTCTAATAAATTGGAACTTTGAGGAACTTCAGGCCTTGGAGTTTTATTTCATTGGGGGTGTTACTTGGAATCCCGACACAGGTTGGCTCAGGAATTCTGAGAGTTAAAGTCCACAGGTCATAAAGGTTTGTCCCATCATGGTCTGTTGTTTATCCCCTTCCCTTTTGCTGGGCTAACAAGACCAATACCGACATTTTCTGAGCCTCCCTGGCCTTCTCCTTCCTTCAAAAGAAAAAAAGGGACATTTCCTTTGCCTCTTCTGAAGGCAATTCTTAGATTTTTGTCTTGAACCTAAAAACCATCTCCAACCGCAATCAATGTCCTCCCCCTCCATTGAACTCATTCCCCTCCTTTTTTTTTGCCAGAGGTGCAATTTGCAATCATCCTTTCCTTTGTGCTGGGTGTCAGCAAGCTTGACAGCTGCCACCATATTGTATGTGCCGTGTGTGCTGATTAATAATCAGAAGATGTGATGGTTAAACAATGAACTCAAGCCTTGCTTAAGAGAAGTAGCAGTCGGTCTACTTTGGCCCGCAGAAGTTTGGGTCAACTGAGGCAACTGGACTTGCTGGTTTTTCTTTGATGATGTTTTGCTTCTCATCCAAGAAGCTTCTTCAGCTCTGACTGGATGGTGGGATTTATACTATTTATACTCCTTGCAGGCAGCTGGCTATTTGCATTCTTTTACAGAGTCGTTGAGGCCACTTGGGCTGTTCAGTTTTGAGGTAGATGGCCTCACTCAACAGAGGGGGAGGGATACAACATCATCTATCTCCAGTCTACAACACAGTCCTTTCATCAGTTCCAAAAAGGCTCCACACCCATTTGCACTACTCAGGTGACCCCGAGGACACAGACAAACCTCCAAGTGGCCTCATCAAGTCTCTAAAAGGATGCAAATAACCAGCTGTCTACAAGGAGTATAAATCCTTCCCTTCCCCACCATCTAGTTAAACCTGAACAAGCTTCTTGGATGAGAAATGAAACATCATCAAAGAAAATCCCATTGCCCAGTGGTGGGTTTCAAAAAATTTTCGAGCCTACTCTGTGGGTGTGGCCTCCTTTGTGGGAGTGGCTTGCTGGCCATGTGACCTGGTGGGAGTGGCTTGCTGACCATGTGCTCTCTCTCTCTCTCTCTCTCTCTCTCTCTCTCTCTCTCTTCCTTTTGTCTCTGTCCCTTTTTCCTTTTTTTCTTTCATCTCTCTCTCTTTTTCTTTGTTTTTTTTTCTTTCTTTCTTTCTTTATTTATTCCTTTCTCTTTCTCTCTCTCTCTCTCTCTCTCTCTCTCTGTGTCAGTCTCTGTGTGTGTGTCAGTGGTGGGTTTCAAATTTTTTTGAAACCTCTTCTGTAGGTGTGGCCTGCTTTCCGGGTGCACTGGTGGAATCTCTTCTAACCGGTTCGGTAGATTTGACGAACCGGTTCTACCAACTGGTGCAAACTGGTAGGAACCCACCTCTGCCATTGCCTCTTGAAAAAGCACCTTTGAGACAACCATGGCCTCGATGACTGAGAATCTCCATAGATAAGACACGTGAGGAAGACCACTTTATATCCATAGAATACACCCAATTTCCTTTTAGAAGTGGGCAGACAATCTATAAACAAGGAACAAAATGTTGGCAGACGATAAAGTGCCTTCAAAACATTAAAAACAGCAACATGAAGAAAAATCCCAGGCCAAACAAGACACAACCAAAAATAGCATGTGTATATATTGCATATATAGAAAAGTCATCTCTTTATAGTAGAGTGCCAGCAGTGAAAATCAAAAGACACACTGTGACATGCATTAGATTTCCCTTCACAGACAAGAGAGAGCGAGAGACTGCTTTAAGATGGCATTTTAAGGAAGCTTTTGTGTAATAAATCTCGTGGCCATTTAATTGGGAACACCTTTACAAACAATTAATTAATCACGCTGGGAACTGAAGCTGGCACATTCTAAATGCAACATGAAGTGCCCCCCGCCATTAAGAGGCGTTACTGTAATCTGAAAAGTAGCTGGCTGGGAGACAAGCAACAAGCTTCCTTCTTCTTCTTCTTCTTTTATTCGTAAACATTTTGAATACAGTGTATTGCCAGGGCGTATCATTTGCAAAAAAGCGAACAAAACGAAATATTAACATATATACCAATAATGATGATAATAGTGTAACAGAACAATTTTAACTAGGTTTCTCTTTATATAGGCTTGTTTGTAATTCTGTTAAATATATTAGCAGATTTATAAATATAAACCATCTTTATATTTAATTCATACATAGCAATAATATTTCGTCATCTAATTTCTACTACCTCTTATCTCTAATCATTCTTGAAGTCTGTTCTACGTTAAGTAATATTCTGTGTCTTCGTTGTCCTTTATTTTTAATGTCAATCTGTCCATCTCTGTACAGACTGTTTTCCGAATTACATCCTCATCCAATAGAGTGTTCTCATTTTTTCCAATATTGTACAAATCCTTGCTGCTGCCAATACATGCAAAACTAAAAATATAGTCCCTTTATCATAGCCCTCCGGCATTATACCCAACGAAAATATTTCTGGTTAATGATCTATGTGTTGATTTGTCCCAGTGGTGAAATTCAATTTTTTTTTACTACCGGTTCTGTGGGCATGGCAGGGGAAAGATACTGTGAAATCTCCATTCCCTCCCCACTCCTAGGGAAAGAATATTGCAAAATCCTCATTCCCTCCCCACTCTGGGGCCAGTCAGAGATGGTATTTGCCGGTTCTCCGAACTACTCAAAATTTTCGCTACCGGTTCGCCAGAACCTATCAGAACCTGCTGGATTTCACCCCTGCTTCGTCATCTTTTCCAACCAAGTGTGTATTTTCGTCCAATATTTTCAGCAACAAGCTTTCTCCATTTACAACACCGAGGTGTGGAATTCTCTGCCAAGGAATAGGATATTGGGGGTTTCTTTCCCCCCCCCTCTTAATGGTGCATTCAAATATTGTTAGGTTTCTCTTGTGCATTTAATTTGTCTTAATTTCTTTCACTGCTGCCCCCCCCCTTACCAGCTCTGTGGTTTAATGAAAGATTAGATAGCCTTTTTTTTTGTCTTTCAGAAAACCAGTTATGTTTTGCTGCAACAAGGTTAAGAAAACATACTCCTTCTGATAAAAATTGGTTCTCCGGAACAGGTGCTATCAGACTCCTTCTCCTGATTTTTGCCACTCCAGATTATTTACTTATTTTTATGTATCTAATAATCCCATCTCGCTCTGAAAAGCGACTCTTAACCAGGGCTGTCCTTCTATCATATCACTTTTTTTTTTTTTTGGCAGTTTCTGTCCAAAGCAATTTTACTGAATTGGTTTCCTTATTCTTCAACCGTCAGTTCAGGACACAAAAACTACTCCTTAACATTCTGGTAAATGTGAGCATATTAAATGACTGCTTCTATTAATTGCTTATTTGTTTACTTTCACAAAAATCATGGGTTGGAATGTTGTCTGAAGCTACCAAAATGCCAGATTCCTCTGAACTTCAGATTTCGAATACACCCATTCGCAGATTTATACCCAAGGACAGCAAGATGTTCTATTGTGTTTATTGAAGGTAAAGGTTGCCCCCACACACATGTGCTCGTCATTCCTGACTCTAGGGGGCGGTGCTCATCTCCGTTTCAAAGCCAAAAAGCCAGTGCTGTCTGAAGATGTCTCTGTGGTCATGTGGCTGGCATGTCTAAACGCCGAAAGAGCATGGAACACTGTTACCTTCCCACCAAAGGTGGTTCCTATTTTTCTACTTGCATTTTTACATGCTTTCCAACTGTTAGGGTTGGCAGAAACTGGGACAAATAATGGGAGCACACTCCATTACGTAGCCCTAGGGATTCAAACCGCCAACCTTTCTGATCGACAAGCTCAGCGTCTTAGCCACTGAGCCACCGCATCCCTATATTGCACACCTACAAACATTTAATAGCAATAGCAATAGCAGTTAGACTTATATACCGCTTCATAGGGCTTTCAGCCCTCTCTAAGCGGTTTACAGAGTCAGCATATCGCCCCCAACAACAATCCGGGTCCTCATTTTACCCACCTCGGAAGGATGGAAGGCTGAGTCAACCCTGAGCCAGTGAGATTTGAACCCCTGAACTGCTGAACTAGCAGTCAGCTGAAGTGGCCTGCAGTACTGCACTCTACCCACTGCGCCACCTCGGCTGCGCCACCTCGGCTGCGCCACCTCGGCTCATACTCATTTTGAACTGCTGAAGCAAGTCTGCTTCCCTCCTGAACGGCAGCGGCCCATCACTCTTCTTGGAATGAATATGACAGCCAAGTTATAACAGATGAAATAAATATAGTACCGTTTAGAACAAATGGAGCGGATCCTTCAAGAGGCAGCCTGCGGTGGATTATGTCAATTGTTCTGGATTGGAGAATCTGGGTTGTTACAACTGTATTTCTCCTAGTTTCTGTGACGTATCCAAGTCTTCTAGCAAGGAGGACTTATCTTCAGGGTTCTAACCAGTGGTGGTATTCAGCCGGTTCGGACCAGTTCAGGGGAACCAGTAGTGGTGACCTTCATGGGCTCCCTCCCTGGCGCTATGCTGTCCTATTTAGCCATGTTTCCGAAGCCGTGCACATGCATGCAAGCCGTGCGCATGAGCAAAGTGTATGCGTCATTTTTTTACTACCAGTTTGCTTGTGCGCACATGTACACACAATGTTTCTGCGCATGTGCAGAAGCATCCAGGTGGGTGGGCGGAGCCTCGCCTGATCCGGGCCAAACTGGGAGCAAGCCACCTCTGGCATGCACGCTTACATTTCTGGTGCATGGCGAACCAATGGTAAAATTATGTGAAGCCCACCTCTGGTTCTAACTAACTGGAGACACCCCATTTGAATGGGGAGGAAGGGAGAATTGGTGCTTCTCAGAAGCCTAACCTCTCCCCCAGGGGAGACTTTGATGTAGTTCTGGAAGCTTTTGCATTTTCCCCCTAGCTGCTGAATCCCGACAGGCATACACCCAGAGAGGGAGGGAGGGAGGGAGAGAGAGGCTCAGGAACTCCCAGTACAATGTGCCTGTTTCATACCAACTCTACAACCTTCCTTGCATGTGCCTTCTAGTACGTGTGTTCCCAAGCCTTTGGGTGCATTTCTTTCTTTCCTTCGACAAAACAAAACAAGCCCTGAGAGCATAGAAAGCCTCATTTCCGCCTTGGCAGGAGCCGGACTCAAAAAGACCTCCATGCACCGGGCGGGGGGGGGGGGGCAGAGGGAGGCAGTCCAGGCAGAGAAGCTGCCAAAGAGCAAACGGGCAGCATGCCTGTAACAGCAAGCAAGACCGCCAGCCCCAGCCACGCTATCTGGAGCAGTGTGACATGCGGGAGGATGCTAGGTGCTGGCAGTGCAGGAACGAGAGAGGTCGTGGGAAGGCCAGTGGACTGGAGGAATCCAGATGGAAGGGAGAGGAAGATGGATTGCAAATGGTCACCTGGAAAAGCCATCTCTCCCTCTTTTTTCTCTGCCTCTCTCCCTCTCTCCACTTCTCTTTCTCTTTTTCCTCTCACTCACCCTCTCCCTCTCTCTCCGTCTTTCTCTCCATTTCTCTTTCTTTCTTTCTTTCTCCCTCTCTCCATTTCTTTCTCTCCCTTTTTCTCTCCCTCTTTCTCCCTCTCTCCATTTCTCTCTTTCTCTCTCTCACCCTTTCCATTTCTCTTTCCCTCTCCCTCTCCATTTCTCTTTCTCTTTTTCCTCACACTCACCCTCTCCCTCCCTCTCCGTCTTTCTCTCCATTTCTCTTTCTTTCTTTCTTTCTCCCTCTCTTCATTTCTTTCTCTCCCTTTTTCTCTCTCCCTCTTTCTCCCTCTCTCCATTTCTCTCTTTCTCTCTCTCATCCTCTCCCTTTCCATTTCTCTTTCCCTCTCCCTCTCTCCATTTCTCTTTCTCTTTTTCCTCACACTCACCCTCTCCCTCCCTCTCCGTCTTTCTCTCCCTTTCTCTCTCTCTCTCCATCTTTCTCCTTCTCTCCATTTCTCTCTCTCCATTTCTCTTTCTTTTTCCCTCCCTCCCTCTCTTCATTTCTTTCTTTCCCCTTTTCTGTCCTTCCCTCTCTCCATTTCGCTCTCTCTCTCTCACCCTTTCCTTCTTTCCATTTCTCTTTCCTTCTCTCCATTTCTCTTTCTCTTTTCTCTCTCTCTTTCTCATCCTCTCTCTCCCTGTCCTTCTCTCCTTTTCTTTCTTTCTTTCTCTCTCTCCCTTCCCCCTCTCTCTCCCTCTATCTCCCTCTCTTCATTTCTTTTCCTCTTTCTTGTTCTCTCTCCCTCTCTCCATTTCTCTCTCTCCCTGTCTCTCCATTTCTCCCTTTCTCCCTTTCTCTTTCTTTCTCTCTCTCTCCCTGCCTCTCTCTCCCCCCGCCCTCTCTCTCTTCACACACAAAGTCCTTCATCCGAGATGTCCATGGAGATTCTCAGTCATCCAAGTCATGGTTATCCCCAAGGTGCTTTTTCAAGAGGCCATTATACTTCCTTGAAGATATTTCGCTTGTCATCCAAGAAGCTTCTTCGGTTCAGGGAAATGCCCTCCCCTTCACGACACAACCTCTTACAGGCTACAACCACTTTAGCTCCCCACACCCAATTTAGCCCTAAGGGAGGGGAGGGACTTGGGGCATGGGTAGACTGAGGACCGGCTAGGGAATGGAAGAAGTTTCTTAGATGAGAAGTGAAACGTCTTCAAGGAAAAACAAAGTCCAGTTGCTTTTTGAAAAAGCACCTTCATCCAAGACTTTCCAGAGTCAGATCAGGGTCTTTCAAATCAGGCAGATTTGAAGGGGGGAGAAAATTACCAAAGACGCCAACAGAGCTATACTCGGGCCAGATGATTGCCACAGCTTCTTAGGGAACAACTGCAGCAAAGCTCTGCTCCTTGGAGGCCTGCAGCAGGTGCTGGCTTTGTTCCACCCCAAACCTTCCTCAGCGGAGGAGGCAGGTGTTACTCTGAAGGAAAGAGGCAGGTGCAGGTAGCTCCCCAAAGCCCCTGGCTCCCCAACCAGACAGAGCTGTTGCTCACAAACATGGGGCTTCAGAGACGTCCGGCTGGACTGGAAAGGTTGTTTCTTGTTTTAACTTGCCGTGCCAAAATGTAATTTTTTTCATTAAAAAAAAATTAGCGCAGTATTATCCACCTGGGCACAGAATAAGGAACGGGAGAGCTCATCCTTGGCTTGTTCCAATGCCAGTAAGTGTAAGATTTCCCCAACCTTTGAGCTTCCACCTGTATCAATGTCTCCTCCCCCCCCCCCGAATTCACAACACTGGACAAGTTGATCACGGAGTTCTAGGAAAGTGTAATCTAACCATGTGGATTGCAGCCAGATTTGAGAAGGCTGCATTACGCTAATCTCCATCTGCAAAATAGGTAAATAAATAGGTAAAATGCCAGAGCAAGCAGCAGTCCTGATTCAGGACTGGCCAATTTGCTGCCGAAAGTCAAAAGCAAGGATATGCCTCTCTCTTTCAGTGTCTCTAAGTCAGGGGTCGGCAACCTTAAATACTCAAAGAGCCACAAAGGTCCTAACTGGAAGCCCCCCCACTTCAATTCTGGAGCCGACCGGAAGTCTGGTTCCCCCACCATAGAGTCTCCTCCTAGCGCAGTGTCCTTTTTCCTCTACCTGTCCTAACCGAAAGCCCTATCAATTGTGGAGCTGACCGGCAACAGGGAGCCGCAGCAGACGGATGAAAGAGCCACATGCAGCTCCAGAGCTGCGGGTTGCTGAACTCTGGTCTAAGTGATGCTTGTCCTTTGGCAGCTGACTCCTGGGCCACAGAACGACTGAGCCAACTGCAAAAACAGGGCACCCAGTGCTCGAGCCCAAACAAGGCCAGCTAGTTCACCATTCCATGTGCTGTGCAAACCTTATCGGAGGCAACTGGTCAATGACCCTGGTTTTGATTGTGGCAATGGCACCATCTCTCCTAAATTTAACTGAAGAAAGGATGTTGATCAGTGTTGGGATTCCAGTTTTTTTTTACTACCGATTCTGTGGGCATGGCTTTGTGGGTGTGATGTTGCTTGGTGGCATGCCTTAGTGGGCGGGGCAGGGGAAGGATGCTGCAAAATCCCCATTCCCTCCCCACCCCATTAACCAGCTCTCCAGCTCCCTTCTCCTGTTCAGGGCAACAAAAGAAGATCGGCTGGGAGGCAGCGGGGGCGGGGCCAGCCTATTTGCTGGTTTTCCGAATTACTCAAAAGAGGCCTTTGTCTTTTTCTAGCCTAATGGTAAGGACACTCCTGTGCAAGCCTTATTATATGCTAACATCTGCCATCAGAAGGTGAGACACTGGTAATCCCCAGACTGGCATTTTCCTTAGCTTGAAGGATAAAGTAACATGGGGAGCAGGAGGGATGCTTAGATTGTGGGAGTTAGCAACCAGGCGCAAGAGCAGAACTAATGAAAAAGTTGCCAGCTATAAACTCTTTTCGAGGAGGTTGTTGTTTCTTGAGCCCAAATCAGTTCACACCGCGCCTGTCTGCCAAGTTGGCACGCAATCATCCCTTTACTGTAAGGTTTGAGTCTCTCACCTGTGCTCGGAAACGAGAGTCAAAAGAGGCATTGTGTACGAAGCGGAATAACTCTCTCCTTTTGCTCCTATCAAGAAACATTACCTATCACGACTGTTCAATGCAGAAAGGAGGAGGAAGCGGAACAGATCAGATTCAAATGCGATAGGATAGCCTTACAAGAAACCGGATGTTTCTAGGCCCACCTGAAAAAGGCAAATAACATAGCACTCCCGCTGAGTGTGGTCTCCTGCATAAAGGTGCAGGATTTGAAGTCAGGCTCTTGGACTCCCGTGATTTTAAATCCAAATTCTTTTTTTTTTAAAAAACCGCGTGCAAAAGTTCAACAGTAGGAGAGCAGAAGGAAGGCCTGGAATAACCACTTGACCTGCACATTGATTGCCCATCTTCTCCTGCTATTGAGATAAAACAGTTTGACCTCTTAAGTCTGAGGGCAGTGATGGCAAACCTTTTCGGCACTGAGTGCCCAAACCGGAACGCCCAGGCATGTATGCGTAGGTGCACATGGCAGAGCACCAAAAACCCGAAGACCAGCTGGCCAGTGTACATGCATGCACCAGCCAGCTAGTCTTCATGTGCGCTGGAGCACCGAAAAACCGAAAACCAGCTGGCCGGCATGCACATGCCTGTTTTGGGGGTGTTTTTCAGGGTGTTTTGGGGGTGTTTTTCGGCTCAAAAAGTGGCCTGAAAACACCCCAAAAAATGCCCTGTTTTTGCGCTGGGCTTTTTTGGCCATTTTCAAGCTGTTTTCCAGCACCTGCAAAAAACAGCTGGCGACAACACACGTGCCCACAGAGAGGGCTCTCTGTGCCACTTCTGGCATTCACCACCACAATCTTAGGGTATTTCCAAACTAACATCTTCTGGCAATATTTAAGTAGTCTTCAATAAATCATTAAAAAAATCTCCCCTTTCCACGTTTAACCTGTATATTTGAAAATAAATAAAAGCAAAGGAGAAAGAGTATTTGTACATGATTTTTCTTGTCTCATTACATATTGTTTGTGTGTGTGTGTGTGTGTGTGTGTGTGTGTGTTCATATTCCTGTCTTCGGCTCTGAAAAGGGATTGAATTCAGTCAACGAAATCAAGAAACGGTGTAATACAGGGGGCAAAAAACCGTGATCAACACAATGTTGACAATAAAAAACACATTATTAAGCTGGGCATCATACAATTAGAATGCTTTGTTATACAAAATCATTCTTCTTTGCTACTTGAAAACATTACAGAATTAGCTGTTGGGCAGACATCCCTGGCAAGGATTTATTATAGCCTTGACCAAATTCAAAAAAAGCTCCAATATCTATCTATCTAACTCTGTTTAGGTTTTCTAATCTCGTGTAGAAAAATTAATAAACAAGAAAATGCTCCGGCTTCAGTTCATATACCCATTCCAACAATAAAGGCAGAAACCTTGCTTGATTCAGATCAGGGTTGGGTTCCTGCCAGTTCTAAGCTCTTCTATAGAAGAGGTTCCACAAATCTACATTGCCGTTTAGAACCGGTTCCAGCTCCCTCCCCCCGCCCATCCACACATCATCAAGATGAAGAGCGAGAAGAGGAATCCTGGGAGTTGAAGTCCACAAGTCTTAAAGCTGCCAAGTTTGAACACCCCTGGGTTTTTTTTCTAAAGGGTTAGGGCTGCAAGGGTCTTGTAACTTGACAGCTTTAAGACTTGCGTGGGCAGTGCTAATCTCAGTTTCAAAGCTGAAGAGACAGTGCTGTCGGAAGACGTCTCCATGGCCATGTGGCCAGCATGACTAAACACCGGAGCATAGAATGCCAACACAGTTCCAGGCTGCATAAACAGAGGAATAGAATCAAGATCCCGTGAAGTGTTCATACCACTTTATAAGACCTTGGTAAGGCCAAACTTGGAATACTGCATTCAGTTTTGGTCGCCAGGATGTAAAAAAAGATACTGAGACTCTAGAAAGAGTGCAGAGAAGAGCAACAAAAATGATTAGTGGACTGGAGGCTAAAACATATGAAGAACGGTTGCAGGAACTGGGTATGTCTAGTTTAATGAAAAGAAGGACCAGGGGATGACATGATAGTAGTGTACCAATATCTCAGGGGTTGCCACAAAGAAGAGGAAGTCAAGCTATTCTCCAAAGCACCTGAGGGCAGGAAAAGAAGCAATGGGTGGAAACTAATCAAGGAGAGAAGCAACTTAGAACTAAGGAGAAATCTCCTGACAGTGAGAACAATTAATCAATGGAACAACTTGCCTCCAGAAGTTGTGAATGCTCCAACACTGGAAGTTTTTAAGAAGATGTTGCATCTTCTGAAGTAGTATAGGGCTTCCTGCCTGCACAGGGGGTTGGACTAGAAGACCTCCAATGTCCCTTCCAACTCTCTTGTTATATTATATATTATATGGCAGTAAACCACACACCAGCTGGCATTTTGCAAATGGATCAGGTATGGAGGCTAAGTGGCATATGCAAAAAGGGAAAGGGTTTTTAAACAAGACCTGGATATTGGCCCTCAATGAACTATAAAGAGCTACACAAAGGTTAAAACAAAAGAATTATGCATCCCAGTGCTTTTACGTTCATTATTAGCCTGATGTCCCACAAGAAATTTAACCAGTGGGACTTGCAATTAATACCTGTAATATAATAGACCTGATTATAATAACCGGGATAATTACATTATATCCAAGGAGGATGAGAAAAAAGGTTCTAGCAAAACAAGTCCTTTGTCTTTGCTTTCTTCTGCCTCTGCCTTGCAGGTAATCACTAACAACACCAGGCAAACCCCTTTTTAATGGACTCTTTAATAATGCTGTAATTTCCTTTTGCAGCGAAAGTTTTCCAAACAGTCAAAGAATCAAAACAAAGCGATGATTGCTTCTATTAGCATTAAATTCCACTTTGAGAGCGAGAATAAATCAAACAGGAGATTCAATTCAGGGCAGAACGATAAAAAAAGAAGAAGAAGCCAATAATGATTTTTTAATATTAATAAGAAAAATATATTATTATGCGCTCTTAAGCATTTAAACTTCTAATCCAATCAGCACAAAGTGCAGAGATAAATCAAGGTCGCAGAACAGAGAGTCAACTTCTAGGACAGAGGAAATAAAACAGCAGCCATCGTCTCTGGGACTCAAGCAGGTTTGACAATTTCAAAGGGAGGCATGTGGGTGGGAAGAGGGTGTGGGGGGGAGAAAGGAAGAATTTATGAGGCTGTCATTTTCCTAACAAGCTTGTTAATCCTTTGTCTCTGTCCAAGGAAAAGAGAATAGGGCAGCAGTCCAAAGAAATCTTGAATTAACCATAGCCGTGACGTTTCTGGCTCCCTTGCACTCTTTAAAAAAAAAGCGATATGGGGCAGATAACTTGTTCCTTGCATCATTTTAGTAGGTGAAGTTTGCCACTATTGTTTCATAGACAATAGGCTAGACCCAATTTCACAAGTTCAAAAAGCTGTCTGAAAGTAATTACGTATGCAATACATAAACAAGTTGGCACATTGAGTAGTTTCTACAATGTTCTGCAACCTGGTGTCTTTCAACTGTGTTAGACTACGACCTCCTTACTTCCTGATTGTTGACCACACTGGCTAAGATTTTGGGGAAATACAGCTTCAACTTGTCTGAGTGACTCCCTTTTTACGATCCTATAATCCTGTGATGGCAAACCTATGGCACGCCTGCCAGAGGTAGCATGCAGAGCCCTCTCTGTGGGCATGCGCGCCATCACCAGCTGCTCTTCTGTTTTCCAGGGTGTGCATGTGCACCAGCCTCTTGGTCTTCGCATGCGCCAGAGTGCCGGAAACCCAAAAACCAGCTGGCCACTGTGTATGTGCATGGAGACCACTTGGTCTTTGGGTTTCTGGCACTGTGGCACGAGCGCATGCGTGCAAATATTCTGGTTTGGGCACTCTGTGCTGAAAAGGTTTGCCATCACTGTATAATCCCTTAATCTGGGCTAGAGTCAGGGCGACTGGATGGAGGTTGGGAGCATTTACTGGCCCCATGCCCTTCCTGACACTACACAGAGTTCACAGTAGATATTTTTTCTTTGCGTCCTAGAAGAGAAACATCTGCCTTTACCCCAGGATCGAACTCTCAACCTTCCGAGTGGGAGGTAACATCTTTACCATTAGGCCACCACCACACCACTCTAACTTCCATCAATGACATTAGGTTGGGAGAGGCAATGTTAAACCCAAACAAATGGCAGTGAAATTTGGACGGGAAGCTTCACGTAAGACTATTTCTCCACCAGATACTCATGGCATCTTTTAGCATCATCCGTCATTGTGCCAAATAAAATAATGAGGACGGATGTTACATCATCTCAATGACAACAGGTGACCATCAGGAGATGGTATAAAGTGAATAGTAAGGAAATACCATAACCTAAATAAAGAAGCTTGTTGAATTATCGTAGTTAGGACTGGACACTGTGAGCTTGAAGGAAAATACAAATCTGAGTATTGTATGCAGAAAGCACTACACTCCCTGGTAGTTTCAATGAAAAGAACCAAATAGCAAATAATACCAGATCCAATAGAATATTTATTGTTTATTGTAGGGCGACCTGGAAACCTTACCTATCTGAACAATAAGCTTCTTATAAACTATAAACTCAAGATCTCTGCCCGAGACCCTAGCTAATCAAGGCACAGGAGAGGAATAAATGGAAAAACGGTTTGATCTGCTAAAAGGCCACTTCTAACAGTAGACATTTAACTGACCTCAACTTGGAGAATTGTTGGGAGGGTAAAATGGAGAAGAGTTAGACTGATCTGAGCTTTAGCAAGAATGGGAAATAAAAGTGAAGTCATAAATACAGACTTTCAAAGCAACTGCACATTAGAAGAGTCACATGTGACCCTTACAATGAAGAATGAATTTGCTCTGTTATGAATTAATCTGCCCTTTACTGAACCCATTAAGGCTACAAGAGTGCATGTCTCCTCACTGTGCCATTCGGGAGTGTTGGATTACAGCTCCTCAAATTCTTAAAGACAATCAGAAGCTGTGTGGAGCAGAACTTCTGATAGCGGCCATCCCTTAATGGTATGTGGGAATGACCTTGCTAGGGCAAAGAGAAGGCAACGAAAAAAATAGGCTGATAAAAGGCAGCTTAGCCCACATCAGGAATGAGGGAAGGGGCAAGAGGGTCAGAAGAGACCAGTGGTGAAATTCAAATTTGTTTACTACCTGTTCTGTGGGTGTGGCTTGGTGGGTGTGGCAGTGGAAGGATAGTGCAAAATCTCCATTCTCTCTCCACTCCAGGGAGAGGATATTACACAATCTCCATTCCTTCCCCATTCCAGGGGGAAGGATATTGCAAAATCTCTATTCCCACTCCACTCTGGGGCCAGTCAGAGGTGGTATTTGCCGGTTCTCCGAACTACTCAAAATTTCCGCTACCGGTTCTCCAGAACCTGTCAGAACCTGCTGAATTTCACCCCTGGAAGAGACCCTCGCTAGGTTCAGGGCTGAGAAGAGGATGAGGGCAGGGAGAGAAATACTTTCCGATTTGCAAAATTCTCTTAATGTAAACTTTACAAGAAAACAGAATTAGCTCATCCGGTCGAATTCCCCATCTGATCTGCTGATCTGCACTGTAAGACTGACATCAGCCTTGCAAATCTGAAAGTACTTCTCCCCTCTCTCTTCCTCTTAAAATAAAAACTAGGGAGGGTCTCTTCTGAACCTCTTGCCCCACCCACATTCCTGCTGAGGGCCAAACCGCTTTTTATATGACTGTTCCTTTCCTTGTGTCTTGTTGCTCTGCCTCCCAAGGCCATTCCCACATACCATTACAGGTCTTAACCTATTTACTAGCCACGGAGGCTTTGAAGATAAACTGACTTCTGACCCACCGGGTAATCCTTTCAAAGGTATTTTCCTAACCAGATTTCTCAATGCCATCAACAATGATGAAAGTTTCTAATGGACTGACTACTCAGGAAAAGTTCTTAAAAATTCAGATATTCAGTGATGCGTCTGCCATGAAAGCAGCAAAAATGCTGGCAGCTCACACGGAACCATCCCATTCCCCACCACCACCACCAGTCCACAAAGTCAGAAAGGTTGGGGAACTCTGCTTTACTGTGCTGTGCAGTATTTTAAAAACAATTAAATAAAGTCACCCTGGAATATGCAAGAGCATAAATGTGCATTTGTCTATGACTCTTTAAAGCAGCGGTATCTTCTCTTGGGAATTCAGTGCTCCTCACTGCAGCTGCTATATTATCACAAAAAAAGATATAGCTCCTTTGAAGAGTCACAATCAGGCACCAGGCTTCCACCTTTTCTTTCCAAAATTTTGTTCTGGATTCCTGTTTAAACTATAGCACATCCTTAGTTCTTTAGAACATGCAGAGTACAAGTGCACCACCTGTTTGTGATGCATAAAAGCAACTGCCTCTTTAACTAGCATTACACAGCCGCTACAGAAAAGCTACGTAAGTCTAGAAACGGTCCCAGCTACTTCATGAGTTGCATTCAGATGCCATGCTTGCATTCCTGCAAACAGTGAACCTTTTTTTCCAAACTAAATCATTGCAAAGAAATGAACAAATTTCCAAATCATATGATTTTTTTTAAAAAAAATCGCAAATTCCTTGATTTAGGAAAAAAACCTAAAGATATATAAACATAGCCGTTTCAGAGCATCACTGGACCACTTGAAAAATTGCAGAAGTAGCCCACCAAACTATTTGTTCTTCAGATTGATGTAGGAGAAGAGCTGGCAGAGCTGGAGAGTGTGGGTGAAGTTAAATGCATCATCATTTTAAAATTGTTGTGTTTCCACAAGCACTCCAAGTCCAACCCCTCCTGAACACCATCGACTATTAGATGGTCCAACAGATTAATGTCAGGTGCGAAGAATCCGGACTATTCATAAGATTGCAGCGTAGAAGATATATTCTAGCCTATACACAAGAATCTGGTCAAGTTCAACAACAAATTGATGACCGATATTAAGGGTCAACAGAATTCAGGAGACAAAGACTTGGACCATTTGTGGAAACACAATGACTCCAAACTGATGATGCATTTAACTCCGCCCCCAGCTCTGCCTGCTCTTCTCCTACTGTAGGAGTTTGACACTCCTGCTCTTAAGGGCTGCATCAAGGCTGTGGTTGACCTTAGGGCCAGGTGGACATGGCTGACTGGGTGGGTGTGGCTGACTGAGTGGGTATGGCCAGCTGTATGGGCACGGACAGCTTGAACACCACTCCCCAAACTTCTGGCATGTTTCCTGTTCGCATTGGGTAGATCAGGTTGAAGTTACATTGGCCTGATCTTTCCTCTTCACACATTATAAGAGTGACATGGTAGACCAGGATGACCTGGTGGGCCAGATCCAACCACATCCAGAAACAGCCTTTTTAGGTAACTAATTTCTACAAAGTCCAAGTCCAAAACTTATTCATGATTCTATACTCACTCCTCAGATAATCAGAGTAATAAGGAAAAGATAAAGGTTCTCTTCACTCATATGTGCTTGTTATTCCCAACTCTAGGGGGCGGTGCTCATCTCCATTTCAAAGCCGAAGAGCCAGCGCTGTCCGAAGATGTCTCCGTGGTCATGTGGCACTAAACACCAAAAGCGCATGGAACGCTGTTACCTTCCCACCAAAGGAGGTTGGTTCCTATTTTTCTACTTGCATTTTTACTTTTTACGTGTTACTCGAAAGAAGTGCTTTCGAACTGCTAGGTTGGCAGAAGCTGGGACAAGTAACGGGAGCTCACTCCGTTACACAGTGCTAGGGATTCAAGCAGTCAAACTGCCGACCTTTCAATCAACAAGCTCAGAGTCTTAGCTCCCGAGTCACCGCATCCCTCCTAATCAGAGTAATAAGGGGCTGTAATTTTCATTGCAGAAAAGTTGGGTTTTGGATTTGAAAAGCCTTACTCATCTCATCCCATTGTGTTCTACTGCCAAACTCACCAAAGGAACTAAATTACGGAGCCATTTTTTTTTGAAAGCAGGAACCCAAAGCTTCCTGTCAAGCTGCAACATACCAAATGTTTTCTGGGTGCCACCAATACTAATAATCATCTTCATAATATCTCCCTCCAGTTTGTTTCCTACTGGATTCCAAATATATTTCCAATGGATTACTCATTTTTTTTTTCTTTTTCTTTTCGTCAATCTGACAGATTGACAGATTAATTGATCCATCGAGCCAAACCCGTGATCAGCAAGGCCACATAGGTAGCAAAGAACCCAACTGGAGAATCAGGATGACTCACCGCGGTATTGAGTGGCTTGATTTATTTCAAAATAAATCACTTCGTCAAAAGGACCCAATGTGAAATGATGATTTCAGAAGAATATGTCAGTCATTCCGGGCTTTCAAATGTCACACGAATGCTGTGGTGTTTTTTTTTTAAAGGAGTTTTTGCTTACTTTAATTTCTCACTATGGAGCGTTTAAGGGGAACACACAAAGAGAACATGAAGATAATTGCATTTTCCAACTCAGAATCCTAGTAAGTGGTATTTAAAGGTAAAGGTAAAGGTTCCCCTCGCACATATGTGCTAGTCGTTCCCTAGGGGGCAGTGCTCATCTCAAAACCAAAGAGCCAGCGCTGTCCGAAGACATCTCCGTAGTTATGTGGCTGGCATGACTAAACACCGAAGGCGCACGGAACGCTGTTACCTTCCCACCAAAGGTGGCTCCTATTTTTTCTACTTGCATTTTTACGTGCTTTTGAACTGCTAGGTTGGCAGAAGCTGGGACAAGTAACGGGAGCTTACTCCATTATGTGGCGCTAGGGATTCGAACTGCCGAACCATCGACCTTTCTGATTGACAAGCTTGGCATCTTAGCCACTCAACCACGGCATCCTCAAGTGGTATTTAGGGGCATATATTATCTCTGATTTGGAAATATTACATAGTCCTTATGACCTGTATCCACACGTAACCCAATTCTTCATTAACCTGCCCTCCAAACCGATAGTCATCACCACAGCTTCTGACAGCAAATTTTATAATTTAGTTAAGATGGATGGGGGAATAAAAGTTTCTATTGTCCAGGGCATGTTATCTGAGGATAATATGTTAAGGACCACATGCAGATTTTTGTGCTGGAACAAAGCCTGTAATGGGTAGGTGAGATAACCTTGTTTTTTCTCTCTTTTTTCTTTCTCCCATTCATTTGTTGGTCTCTGTCCCATTCCACCATCTCTTCGGTCCTCATTTTTTTTTTGCCTTCTATAAATTGGGGGGCATGCAAAATTGAGCCCACCTGTAGTCTACTGCAATCACTTCTACAGAAGGGTTAAATAAACTCACACGGTAGTCTTTTTGGTTCTGGTAGCTATTTATATTGTGTTTCAGGTTCACTTTTAATCTTTCCGTTGACTGCCTAGAGTGGTGTTTCTCAATCTTGGCAACTTTAAGACGCGTGGACTTCAACTCTCACAATTCTTGGAGTTAAAATCCATGCATTTTTAAATTGCTAATGTTGAGAAACACTGGCCTAGAGTCATTGTATTGTGTGATGGGCAATCATAAAAACAAGGAAATAAAGTCACTGAGCCAACAACCAACCAAATGGCCTGGGTTTGCACATCAGGATAAACTACCCTAGAGGTGGTATTCAGCCGGTTCTGGCAAACCGGTAATGGAAATTTTGAGTAGTTTGGAGAACCAGCAAATACAACCTCTGGCTGGCCCTGCCCCCATATATTCACTGCCTCCTGAGTCCCTGCTGATCAGCTGGGTCTTCTTTTGTTGCCCTTGCACAGGAGAAGGGAGGTCAAAAGCAGGTTAATGGGGTGGGGAGGAAATGGAGATGTTGCAGTAACCTTCCCCTGCAGTGGGGTCGGAATCTTCACCCTGCCACACCCACCAAGCCATGCCCACCAAACCACACCATGCCCACCAAGCCACCCCTGAACTACACCCCCCCCAAAGGAGAAACCAAACCAAGGTCTGTATGAATCTACTTAACCAGCTCTCCCCTTCATTATTTCTTTTATAAATAAAGGAAAAATTAACTTCAGGAATTGCCAAAAAGCATAAGGCAGAGCATGTCATACAACATTATACATACATACATACATACATACATACATACATACACACACACACACACACACACAGAGAGAGAGAGAGAGAGAGAGAGAGAGAGACAGACAGACAGACAGACAGACAGACACTCATGGTCGAAGATTGCAAGATTATCACCAGATCCTTTAAAACAGCGGTTCTCAACCTGTGGGTCGGGACCCCTTTGGGTGTCAAAAGACCCTTTCACAGGGGTCGGCTAAGACCATTGGAAAACACTTATTTTCGATGGTCTTAGGAACCGAGACACCAGTTTAATGGTTGGGGGTCACCACAACATGAGGAACTGTATTAAAGGGTCGCAGCATTGGGAAGGTTAAGAACCACTGCTTTAAAAGATTATGCATTACACATTCTTAAGATTTTTATTTTATTTTTTGCAGGAAATGGCTACAGTCAGATTATGAACACAACTCATTCAGAAGCTGCCATTAAGTTACTAGCAGCTTGCCATAATGTGGGGAAATGCGACTGATCCAATAATAACCGTCCATCTCCAAAACAGAGGAGGTTATACTTGCAAAAACAAAAGCTGAACCTCCCTAATTCTGTCTGTGAAACGTCGATCTCAATCTTGCTCTGACACCATAACACACCTGTTCTTCTGGCATGTGTCCCTCAAAACTGGCAAGTTCTGGAGACTCATGGGATCAGCGCCCTGCTAATTATAAATCATCATTAAGAATGCAAACGCGGAGGCCAGAAAAGATCTGAAATCTCAACTCATCCACTGTCAGTTGCTAACAAGATTCTCAAATGAAAGCCATTTGAATAAATATGAGGTTCAGCAGAGGAGAAAAAAAATTATCGGAGGAGATGAGCAACTGATACTGCTGTTGGGAGTACACGGAAGGCATCATGGTAAGATCCCATTATTGGTCAAGATATATAAAGATATGTGTTCCAGCATAACTCTGGAATGCCTCGAGCAATTTCAACCAAACTTGGTACACAGATGACTTACAGTCTGTAAACAAATACTGTGTGGGTAAGACACCCCTAACACCCCGGGGGGGGGGGGGGTTCTGTTAAGATACATCCTGTTGTGCCTTAAAATGGCTTCTACTGTACTGCTGCAAAAAGGATTTTACTGTGGAGCGCAATGGAGTTGCCATCTTAAGAGCTTCACAGTACTCCCTAAGGGGGCTCCCTCTGGTAAGGGGGAAAATTCAACATTAGAAATTACATTAGGTCTGGACGTTTCCCTCCTATAAATAAATACCCAGGCAACGCCAGGTTATCATCTATGATGAATAAAAAATGGAAAACAGAATAAAACAGCAATATCCAGGGAAAGTGTCTTCTAAAACATGAGATTGGTTTCATCTAGCTCAGTCTTGTCTTCAACGATGGGAAGCAATGCCCTAAAACTATCTTTCCTGGCCTGATGTATTTTCTATTTCTCAATGATTCCGGCTGTGACAAGGCATTATGGGAGTTGATGACATCCAACATTAGAAAGCAGCAAGTTTGGGATTTTTGCTATAAATAAGGGCTGTCCAACCTTGGCAACATTAAGACTTGTGGACTTCAACTCCCAGAATTCCCCAGCCAGCATGGGGAAGATTTAGAGTTGAAGTCCACAGGTCTCAAGAGTTGCCAAGGATGGACACAGCCCTGCTGTAAAGCTTCAAACTAGCATCTTTCCCCTGTCAGGAACCCTATCTTTAGATCTTTGGCGTGCAAACAATGTGCTGTGCTACCGTGTCATTTCTCTATTCTGTGGTCAGAAAAAAAACACAGAATGTTCTCCTTCCATTTCTTCTCTGGAAATCACTGGGTGCAAATGGGCTCACGCCCACAGGTATGTCAACATTCGCTTTCTTGCAAGAAGGCAAGAGTTCCCAACAGCATGGACTTCACCTTGCAGCTCTACTCTCTGATTGGAGACACTAATATGCAAGAAAGAAGTTGGTGGACAAGGGCATCTAGCAACACCAAAGTTAAGCCAAGATTATGATGGTTATTAATTCACCTTAAATACAGTTCTACATACTCAGCTTCAATCACCATGTGGCACCAGGGGTGAAATCCAGCAGGTTCTGACAAGTTCTGGAGAACCGGTAGTGGAAATTTTGAGTAGTTCGGAGAACCAGTAAATGCCACCTCTGGCTGGTCCCAGAGTGGGGAGAGAATGGATATTTTGCAGTATCCGTCTCCGGGAATGAGGTGGGAATGGAGATTTGGCAGTATCGTTCCCCTGCCATGGCCACCAAGCCACACTCACCAAGTCACACCCACAGCACCGGTAGTAAAAAAAAATTAAATTTCACCACTGTGTGGCACCCAATACTACATTTAGTCCTCAATTTACAACCATCCGTTCGACGTTACAACAACACTGAAAAAAAATGACTCTCGATTGGCTTTCACACTTGCGACCACCTGGCAACTGGCCTGTATTTATGACGGTTGCACTGTACCAA
Organism: Thamnophis elegans; assembly: GCF_009769535.1. NCBI lineage: Eukaryota > Metazoa > Chordata > Lepidosauria > Squamata > Natricidae > Thamnophis > Thamnophis elegans. Next base: position 12,863,167 of record NC_045552.1, on the reverse strand, counting down.
GGATCACGTGATCTCCACATTGTAACCTTCCCAGCCAACTTCTGACAAACAAAGTCAATGGGGGAAGCTGGATTCCCCTGAACAACTGTGTGATTCAGTTAATAACTGCAGTGATCCACTTAACAGCTGTGGCAAAAAGAGGTCGTAACATGGGGCGAAACTCGCTTAACAACTGCCTTGCTTCGCAACACTCAATTGTGATTGTAAATCTAGGGTAACTGTCGCATTCAGACACCATTGAATAAGGACAAAAGCAGGTATCCTTCTAAATTCTACCTGGAAAACCTAGCGTTCTTCTCCCCAGCTACCAGAGTGTTGGCAGCTATCCAAGATGGTCCCTTGGCTGACAGATCTCCCTTGGCTGATAGATCAATTACTTGGGTTTCTTCCTAAACAATCTAGCCAGCAATCTTCCATTATAGTGTACCTGAACAATGGTTTTCACAGCAGCTGGTGCCCAAATGTGTTTTTTCTCCTCCTCACCTTTCTCCCTTTCATTGACGCCAGACCTCTTAGGATAGCGATTAATTGGGTTCAAACATCATTCTAAGCCAGTGTTTCTCAACCTTGGCAACTTGAAGATGTCTGGACTTCAACTCCCAGAATTCCCCAGCCAGCATTCGCTGTTCTGAGAAACACTGTTCTAAGCCATCATATAACACGTTTGGGTTTGTCTTAGCGTAAGCTGCAGACCAGACTCACTAATTAAACTATAGCAATAGCACTTAAGACTTATCTACCACGTCACAGTGCTTTGCAGCCCTCTCTAAGCGATTTTACAGAGGCAGCCTATTGCATCCAACAATTTGGGTCCTCATTTGACCCACCTCGGAAGGATGGAAGGCTGAGTCAACCTTGAGCCTGGTGAGATTCGAACTGCCAAATTGCAGGCAGCCGGCAGTCAGCAGAAGTAGCCTGCAGTACTGCACTCTAACCACTGTGCACCGTGGCTCATAACTTTGGTTAATAGCTTGACATGTTGTATACTCTCAGCTGCTCTGTCTTCTCAACAAACCTTTGTTAAACCATGCTGATTTAGTGTCACTTATGGACCTACTCTATTTATCTATCTAGCAAGACTCCACTCTGGAAAAAGCTCTGTAATATCTCAGGAGGTCTTCTATGTCACTTACTAGTAACTTCTCCATTTAACTCTGAAAGCTGAGCATCGAACCTTCTTAAGTCCCTGCCTTAAACTATGAGTCTGCTTAGTCCTTCCAGCAGATATTTCATCCTGAGTTATTTTGCATTTGCTTTTAACGTCATGTACCTTAATCCAAATAAGTTCTTTTGACTCACTATAATTGACTTGAAGTGCAGCTAATTAAGAAGTGAAGAAGAACTAAGGTGAACTGGTCAGTCCTGGGATGTTCACTCTTCACAGCCTGACCCTTCTTTTCCCATGCTCACATCCTGAATGATCCTGGATCGGGGAAAGGCACTCTACAATCTCTCTAAATGAAAAGTCTACATAGCAAGCCCTGGTTTCCTTCACAGAACAGGTTGAAACCACAATCTTATTAGGAAGTCTTATCAATGAATATTTTGGGGATTGTACCCCAGTATTGCTTTTCCTATTCTTTTATTGACTATGAAGGAGGCGATGGTTTTCCCAGTTGCAATGGATGGCTGTGAAAGTTGGACAAGAGGGCCAAAGAATGGAGGCCTTTGAACTAAGGTGCTGGAGAGGATTCCTGTGTGTCCCTTGGACTGCAAGGCGATCAAACCGGTCAGTCCTAGAGGAGATCAACCTTGGCTGCTCTTTAGAAGGCCAGATCCTGAAAAGAAAACTCAAATTCTTTGGCCACCTAATGAGAAGGAAGGACTCACTGGAGAAGAGCCTCATGCTGGGAAACATTGAGGGCAAAAGAACCGGTAGTGGAATTCAGCCCTGGGTCTCAGAACCAGCAGCGACCCAGGCTTATAGCAATAGCAATAGCAGTTAGACTTATATACCGCTTCATAGGGCTTTCAGCCCTCTCTAAGCGGTTTACAGAGTCAGCCTATTGCCCCCAACAATCTGGGTCCTCATTTTACCCACCTCAGAAGGATGGAAGGCTGAGTCAACCCTGAGCCGGTGAGATTTGAACTGCTAAACTGCTGAACTAGCAGTCAGCTGAAGTGGCCTGCAGTACTGCACTCTATGCACTGCGCCACCTCGGCTCTGTAAGCCGAAGAGCCAGGCTTGCCACGCCCCCAAATTGTGCCTCGCCGCCACTGGGCCGCTGCCATTTTGGTTTTTAGTGACTGCGTGTGCGCACTTCACTGTAAATTGTTCTGCATATGCGTGAAGAACAAATTACATTGAATAGCGCATGCACATGCATGCACAGTGAGCTGGCGCATGAGCAAAGTGCGCAAGTTGTGAACTGGTAGTAAAACCAGCAGCAACCCACCTCTGGTGTATGTGTGTTTGTGTGTCCGTCCTTTAGAAGAAGACACTAATCAGAGCCACTCCAGGAATCAGCGAAAGAAGCAAAGGAAGGATATTTTTGTCAAGCGGGGGGTAACATAAAGGCTGGAGGAAGCTCAGGGCAGCTTTTGAAGAACTCTGGCGTCTCGAGAGCATCCAGAGCAGGGGGAGATGGAGACAGAGAAGCCGAGCAGACACCTTTGATTTGTTACAAAAAGAGAAGGGGGAGGGAGAGAGAAAGAGAGAGAGAGAGAGAGCACTAGAGTAGGTTCTTAGAAGCTGCTTGCCACCTGGACGGATGCCAGGGCCTCCGAAGCAGACGTGCCAAGCTGTAATTGCAGGCAGACAGCTTTAGAAAGATGAGGCTTTTTTTTTAAACTTGTTTTAAGGTAATGAACTGGTCTCCTCCAGTCTTCAGGTTCAGAAGTTCACTGCCCCCCCCTTCCCCTCCCCATCTCTTCGTGCCCACCACTTCTCAAAAGCTTGCCTCTTTCCCACTGGGCTGACCTCCCTGAATTCAGACAAATTAGCCGACAGCAGAGAAGGAGGGCCTGTCCCTTCTTGTTTTGCCGAGGAGACTGGATGGAGGTGAAGTAAGACTCCAGGGGGCCATCTGCTCATTCATTCTCCCTGATTGAGGTTGGGGGTTGGGTGGGGGGAGGGCGGTGATAGGCCCTGCTTTACAAAAAGTCTTCATTTCAAAAGGCTGCAGAGAGCCTTGCCAATATATTTATTTCTGAATTTATATCTCGCCTTCCTGGGTAATCCAACACTCAAGGAACCAATTTTTTTTCCCCAAAGAAAATCTGAGAGGTATCTTCTTCCTAAACTTAACCTTGGAAGAGTTGGGTGTCCTCCACGCAAGAGAAGAAGGCCCTTTCTCGCAACAGGAAGGAAAGGCCATCTTCAGAAGGACCTTTGCTGAGCCACGCAGCTGACCACGGTCTTAGAGGAAAGGCCATCTCACAGAGAGTCAAATCATAAACCACTTAGGGTTTTGAAAGTCAAACGTGAACTTAGATATTGCCTGATAGGCAACTGATAGTCAAGGCAGACCTTTCCTAGATGATCAATATGGATCCCTCTGTTTTGTATCAGTCAGCAAAGAATGGAATGGAATAGAATAGAATAGAATAGAATAGAATAGAATAGAGCAGAGCAGAGCAGAATAGGAAAAAATAGAACAGAACAGGATAGAATAGAATAGAATAGAATAATAGAGTTGGAAGGGACCTTGGAGGTCTTCTAGTCCAGCCCTCTGCTCTGGGAAACCTCTGGGAAGCTAGAATGGTCTACAGTTGCCATTTCCCTCCATTAGCCACTTTTGGGTCTTTTACCTGGGGATCACATTAATACAAAGAGCTCATCCAACAGCAGCGATGTTTAGTATATTCAACAATTTTCAGGTCACGTAAAAATAGGTACTGTAGCACTTGTAGGCACCCATGTACCTTAGGGTGGCTCCCTTGGGGTGCAACAGCCTCCCTGCTTTATTCAGTTCCTTTCTTTGTTGATTAAATGCTGGCATGCCTCCAGGTATAATAAACATGTGGTAAGTAGCTGCAACCTAATGTTTTGTGTAGAAGTAAGCTTACCTGTTCAGGGGGGGGGAGGGAAAGGTTAGTCTGTGGTGGCTGTCTTTGGGTAAAGGTGTACTTTTTGACTAAACATAATTCAGTCAAAAAGCACACCGTTATCCAAAGACAACCATCAAGATGTGCTCTTTGACGGAACATACCCACCATGTTATCACTTGATCATCTGAAAAAGTCCATTATTCACAGCTGTGGTTTTATGCAGGTGCCATAAGATGTTCTGAACACCCTTTTGATCTAAAGCAGGGATCGGCAACCTTAAACACTCAAAGAACCACAAAGGTCCTAACTGGAAGCCCCCACCGTTGAACTCTTGAGCCAACTGGAATTCCGGTTCCCACACCATAAGTCTCCTACTGTTACATCCTTTTTCCTCCACCTGTGCTAACCGAAAGCCCTATCAGTTGTGGAGCTGACTGGAAAACCCACCCCTTGCAATAGTCTCTTCTCCTGGCACACCATGTTCCCCACCACCAAAAAAACCCAGAAGCTCCTCTCAAAATTGTGGCGCCAACCAGGGACAGGAAGCTGCAACAGAGGGATGAAAGAGCCACATGCGGCTCCGGAGCCGCAGACTGCCATCCCCTGATCTAAAGCTTTCCCATCCCTGAGATAAAAAGGGAATTCTGTGGCTCTACCACCCAAACCAATGACCTATCCCGAAGAGCAATTGATAAGTATATGTGTATCAGTTATTCAAAGGACAGTGAGTTCATTCATGCTTTAATAACTTGATTTTAAGAAATTATTACTACAGACGTCTTTCCGGGTTATCTTTTGCACTGGTGCCTAAATTTAAATGCTGAATATCTGAAATATGTATGAGTCTGGAAATGCCTGTGGGCCCGGGGTGTAATTTCTACGCTCTGCAGACAAACCCTTTGATTTCCTTTGCTGGTAGGTGAGTTCAAGGCAAGGTCTTACTTGAGTTGTGGAAGTAGCGTCGTGGGTGTTACGCAAAGTGTGAAGAGAAAGCTCAAACAAAGCTTTCTCTTCAAAGCGGGTTCAGAGTAAATTTTAAGGTAAAAGTTCCCCTCGCACATATGTGCTAGTCGTTCCTGACTCTAGGGGACAGTGTTCATCTCCATTTCAAAGCCGAAGAGCCAGCGCTGTCCGAAGCTGTCCCCGTGGTCATGTGGCCGGCATGACTAAATGCCAAAGGCGCACGGAATGCCGTTACTTTCCCACCAAAGGTGGTTCCTATTTTTCTACTTGCATTTTTTATGTGCTTTCAAGCTGGGACAAGTAACGGGAGCTCACTCCGTCATGCGGCGCTAGGGATTCGAACCGCCGAACTGCCGAGCTTTCTGATCGACAAGCTCAGTGTCTTAACCACTGAGCCTTAGTTGGCCCCTAAAGAAAACAAACTCATGTCTCTGCTTTGTCACTGTGTTTCCATGCATGGGGGGGGGGGGGATTTTCCACACTGCTTCTATGCAAAGAGACCTCAGTGGTTTAGTTAGACACAGGAGATAATGAAATTTGAAATTAACATCCCAAGAAATTTCCTCATTGCTATCTTCTCTTTTAATCCCCAATATGTCAGGGTCCTTTGGGTACAACCAGAAGCTTGTTAGCTACCCCAGAGATTCCTCCAGACTTTTCCTTCCCTGGCTGTATAATAAGAGGGTTTTGAATAGCAGCCAGCCTGTCTCCAGCAAGTCCCTTTTACCCACTTCCTCAGCCCACCTCTGCTATTTTCTCCCCTCCTCACAAAGAGAGCCAGGTAAACAGATGGAAGCATTCATGCCCTTGGGCACCAACTAACAGCTCTCTCTGCAGGCAAGAGTTCAGCTGGTCTTTTCCAAGCAGTCTTCAATGCCTTCTAAATTGGCAACTTAATGTGCCTCAGTCAGTAACAATATTCCTATGCAGAGTTTGCGCCACAGAATGCTGTAGAACAGTGTTTTTCAACCTTGGCCACATGAAGATGTCTGGACTTCAACTCCCAGAATTCCCCAGCCAGCGAATGCACCATGGTTTGATCTCTTGTTCATTTGTTCGCATATTTTTATTTCCATTTTCATAACATACAATCACAGGTATACTATACATAGCCAGTATCATATAGTATTAAATAATGATTACATCAGTTCCTCTTGTCCTCAACGCCCCAAAAAGATTAACACCCCTTATTAGCTCTTCTACTCTCCGTACACCTCTTTCTTCTACCTCTCTCTTACTTCCTATCTTCCCTCCATCTTCCTTTCCTACTCCACTTCTCCTTCCTTTTTCCTTCTCCTCTCTCTACATTCCACTCCTCCTTATCCTCATCCTCCTCATCTTCCCCCCTTACCCTCTCTCTTATCCCTCTCTTCCCACCTTTCTTCTCCCTTCTGCTTCCCAGTCTTCCTCTCATTAAGGTATTTCCGCTTCCATGCTATTCTACTTCCCCTTCCTTTCTCCTTCTACTCTCTCCCCTTACCACTACTCCTTATACACCTCATCTTCCCCCTCCACCCTCTCTCCTATCCCTCTCTTCCTATCTTCTTCTCTCCTCTACTTCTGACTCTTCTACATCCTGTCTTCCCTCCATCATTTTCTACTCTACTTCCCCTTCCTTTCTCCTTCTCCTCTCTCCTCTTACCACTCTTCCTTATAAACCTCATCTTCCCCCTTCACCCTCTCTCCTATCCCTCTCTTCCTATCTTTCTTCTCTCCTCTACTTCCCACTCTTCCTCTAATCTCTTGTTCATTGATTACGTTGTTCATACTGCATATGCCAAGCAAACCATGAATTTCTAATTTTCGTAGTTTTCCCTACAATCACCTGCCTCTCAGGCCCTGGCGGCCACAGGGTTTTGCTGTGGTTTTTGTGTTTAAAAGTTTGAGGCTAACAATTCAACACTAAATCAGAATTACCTGCCAAAGAAGAAAGGTATGAAGAGACAAGTGGGAAAAGAAGTATAAAAGACTAGAAGAGAAAAATGGAAAAGTCCTATGCTCTATGCCCTTTGCCAAATATCACACCCTTCTACTTCAATATAATTAACCCAGATTTCTCCATAAGCCTTATAATCTGCTTCATCCATAAGTATTCACTCACTAATGATATGCAAATCTTTGGGGAAGCTGTGCTCCTTACACTCATGCATTATAGTAAGTCAATGTTTCTCAACCTCAGCAACATGAAGATGTGTGGACTTCGACTCCCAGAATTTCCCAGCCAGTCCTGTATTTCTCCTTCCCATGGAGTTGGCTAGCACTTCTCCCAAATGGTCAATGGGAAAGCATCAAAAGCAGGTGGCCAGAATCCCACCCAGTCTTCATTCTCCTTTCACTAAATGGAATGATGACAAGATAGCATAGCATCTCAGCTAATGAAGGAAAAGGGGAAATCTTAGGAAATAAGGCATGGTAGATTTACTACCAGCAGGAAATTGTCAGGCGTGCAACTCCAGAGGAAGTCTTGCAACGTTATCTCTGCCTTTTAACTCTGGAGCATCACCTGAGGCAAGTTCTCCTCCGGCCACTTCCTTCAAGATCAGTTGTTGTGCGCCAATCTCAGATACGGAAGGGACCAGAGATCCTCTTGAGATAGTTATGAGATGGGCAAATATAGAAATATGGATGAACAGCTTCTTCCTCTATTCAGAGTTTCTCTTCAACACCCCAAGCTGATTTCAATAAGGCAACCTGATATAGAAGCAACCTAGAACTAAGGAGAAATTTCCTAATGGTGAGAGCAATCAACCAGTGGAACAGCCTGCATTCCAAAGTTGTGGGTTCTCCATCACTGGAAGCTTTCAAAGAGGCTGGGCAACCATTTGTCTGAAATGGCATTGGGTCTCCTGCTCGAGCAGGGGGTTGGACTAGAAGACCTCGCAGGTCCCCTTCCCACTCTATTATTCTATGATTCTATATCTGGAGGAACACCAGGATGGTAACGACTGAACTAGTCTGAATTTTCTATGCTGATGTACATAATGGTCTTCTACTTACTGGTGGTAATATCATTCAGTCAATCTCAAGATACTCCTATTGATTGATTTATTATTTCACATAATCTCCAGGTCATCCCCATTAGTACAAAAGGCAAGGCATACATTCAAACAATTAATAATAAATAAATAGGATTGACCTAAGGAGATTTGTTTGGCCCACAGCCATTTCTTCTTCCCTTTTTCTTAGTACCCTCTAAGACAGTGGTTCCCAAACTTGGCAACTTTAAGACTTGTGGACTTCAACTCCCAGAATTCTCCAGCCAGCTCTGCTGAGCTGGCTGGAGAATTCTGGGAGTTGAAGTCCACAAGTCTTAAAGTTGCCAAGTTTGGGAACCACTGCTCTAAGACATTCACAAGTCTCCAATCACATAAATCAGAGATGCACAAGCCGGAGGCCTCAGGATGCCCAAGTGGTCAAGAAAAACGGCGGTTATTTTCCCCAAACGGTAAATTTTAATGGGACAGAACGGAGGAAAAATTACATGGGGGAATGAAATAAGATTGCATGTCGTGGTTTTCTTGCCCCATCCTTTGTTTTCGGGAAGGAAGATCCCAGTACACCCATCAAAATCCTCCAAAGGCCCTTTCACATAAAAAGAAACATTCCACGCTTGATTATAACATTCCTTCGAGGCTTAGCAGGAATGACCTTTTAACTGGCAGAGCTCTGAACTCAACCTGGAACTGAACAGAAACTTGGGAGACTGAGCTACCATTACAACTGTAGAAAATGAGCCAAGGATGGAGTTAAACTCTGTTTTGAAGCTGTTTCTCTGATCCGACAAACTTTATAGCTTAGGATACGTGGGGAAAGAACATTTCAGCTTTCTTAATCATACTGGGTGTGGCACATCGTCTTCCTTTCCCATCAGTGGTGGTTTTTTTAAGAAGAGGTTGGACAACCCTTTGTCTGAAATGGAATAGGGTCCTGCTTGAGCAGAGGGTTGGACTAGAAGACCTCCCAGGTCCCTTCTGACTCTGTTGTTCTGTTTCTGTTGTGAGTTTAGGGCATGGCATGGAGTCCATGGAACAGAGGGTGAAGTGGGGTAAGCAGAGCATGATACAGTGGGAAAGGGTGGAAGGAAGCTGCCTCAACAATCTAGAAAACACCATATATTATAGAATAGGGCATTAGTGGTGAAAGGGAATCAGGGTGGAGCTAGTGAGAGGCACATGTAGGAAACAAAGAGTTGGGATTTGGGGGGAGGGAGAGCAGAATACACCACTGGCTGGCTGGCTGCCTTGTCTTCCTTCTCCCATGCTCTGACAAAAGCACTGCTTGGAAACTGAGTTTGCTACCACCCAGAGGATCTGAGAGATGGTTCTCTGGCGCCTAGGGAGCACCTAGCAAACAAATCCTTCAATCCTTGGCAGGGGAGGTGCCCAAACCCAGCTGAGCTTTAATCTATGAATAGTAGCCTTTCCCATTCAACCCCCATTCCTGCCCTTCCTTTCCAACTAGCATGACTCCCTCCTAGCAATGCCTCATCTGTTTTTCTCCTCCAGCCAGTGAAAGCAATCTTTGTATCTCTCTCTCTCTCTCTCTCTTCTCCCTACTCTTTTTCTCCTCCCTCCCTCCTTTCTTCCTCTCCCTCTTCTTTCTCCTCTTTCCTTCCCTCCTCTTTCTCCTCTCTCTCCCTCCCTCCCCTCTTTCCTCCCTCCCTCTCCCCTCCCTCCTTCTCCTCTCCCTCCTCCCTCCCTCTCCCCCTCCCCCCTTCTCCTCTCTCCCTCCCTCCCCCCCTCCCTCCTTCTCCTCTCTCTCCCTCCCTCCCCCCCTCTCCCTCTCTCCCTCCTTTTTCGCCTCCCTCTCTCCATCCCCCTCTCTCCCTCCCTCCTCTCCCTCCCTCCACTCTCTCCCCCCCTCCCTCCCTCCTTCTCTCCCCCTCCCCCCTTGCTATCAAGGCAGCCCAAAATAATGAACGGATTCCTGTTCAAGAGAGGCTTCGGCAGGACGCAAGCAAAAGTTGCTCCGAGGATCCTTCCATAACCTCAGCTGCCTTTCGCCCCCAACCGCTTTGCACTGACACCTTCCGCGGGACAAAAGGGCATAGACAAAGCAGCTGGTTCGCGGAAAGGGATGGGAAGCTGGGAACGCATAGGCGGGCAGCGGCTGCGGATCAAAGGGGAGATTGTGCTGGACTAAAAGCCCAGACAGCGAGTACTCTGGCGGGGCGGGACGGGGCGGGGGGGGGGCAGGGGGAATTGCCATCCAATTTGAGGATCGGAGCTATAAACAAGACATTCAAAGAAACGAAGTCGAAGCCTGGGAAAGAGACCACGGAATCTCTCCAGCGTCCTTTCCGCGGAGGGGATGAGGCAAACAACTTCAGGAGCATTTCTTTTAGACATTTTTAGCACTGTGCTGGGGGAAGGTTAAATGCAAAGTGCATACTTTTAAGTCTCACGGGGGAGGGGCGGCTAAAAGTTCCCTTAAAAACCCCAATTCCTCAAGGAAGCCTAATCCCAAATTGTCAGCTCGATGTCAAGTTTCACCCCGGCTGTTGCGAAACCTGGGTTCCCAATCCTGCATCACTACAAGTGCCCCCCCACACACACCCCTCCTTTGCTGCCCTATACATTCCACGCCCCACCCAATGTTATTTTATAGATTACATAATTAAAATCCTCGGGAAAACTAGCGTGTTGCAAAGCAAAACAACAGCCTCGGGCATAATCTTGATTTCCAAAAGTACTTTGAAATCTTGTATAAACCCTGGAGGCATTGTTAGAAAATAAAAATGATAGGGAGTTGCAGCGCAGATTTTGGAGGGAGGAATAATCTACCTTCTCAGGGGGGAAGAGGGCACTGTACAGGAACTGGGCATGGCTAGTCTAGTGAAGAGAAGGACCAGGGGAGACAGGATAAAGCACGAAAAAGGCACTGTAGGAGATTATCAGGCTGAGCCCAAGGGAAGAATCAAACACGTCATCAGTGCCTTCATACCACAAGTGATCTAAGAAGTCCAGCCCACCTTCAATTCTCTTGGCTCTTAGCTACCACCTGTTTGCTTTGACTCTTAGTAGTTCAGATTCTTGTAGAGAGTTTTAGCATACAATAAGCCCATATTCTTTTGAATTACCTGGACTCCTGCCAGGTATGCTCAGGTAAAGAAGAGCATCCCTGAAAAGGATGACGGAGAACAGCCTTGCCCAATTTACCTCCTGTTGTTAAGGGATGCCCAGTGATTGGACATTTTGGGAAGGAGGCCAAAACCCATTCTCTGAAATATCGTGGCTCTATGCTGTAAGAGGCACAACCTCTTTGGAATCAGCAGTCACACTAGAAATATAGATGGAACAAAAAAACAGAGACAAGAACCAGGCTAAATGTAATTTGATCTAAGATTGATTTCATTCACAGTTATATGGCTAGCCTCCATGTATTTAAGAAGGTTTCCCCTTTGTGCAAACTGAAGTTTGGTGGCAATTTTGGGAAGAGTGTGCAGGCCAGTGTCGGCCCTTCAAAGTATGCCAGGCCAGGAAAGAAAACTTCACAAAGACTACTGAAACTCCATTTCATTGTTGTAGGCTACAATAACAGTATCTTAAAAGCCCGAAAGTGTTCCTTTCCGCCCTCATCCTTTTTAACAGATTAACAGAGTTGGAAGGGACATTATAGGTCACCCAGTCCAACCCCCCCCCCACTCAAGCAGGAGACCCGACACCATTTCTGACAAATGGCAGTCTAATCTCTTCTTGAAAGTGTCAAGTGATGAAGCCCTCACAGTCTCCAAAGGAAACTTCTGTTCCATTGGTTTTTTGTTCTCACTGTCAGAAAATTTCTCCTTATTTCTAAGTTGAATCTCTCCTTGGTCATCCATTTCCATCCATTATTCCTTTTTCTTGCCTTCAGGTGCCTTGGAAAATAGCTTGGCCCCTGCTTCTCTGTGGCAGCCCTTCAAATATTAGAAGACTGCTATCCTGTCTCCCCTGGTCCTTCTCTTCACTAGACTAAGCCATGCCCAGTTCCTGTAACAGTTCATCATATGTTTTGACTTTTGCTTATTGTAAGTAGGCTGGGAAGTTTGCAAATGGTGGTTGTATGTTTCCAGAATGTTGCATATTTAATTTAAACAACCTCTGTTATTATTGAACTCTGAGCAAGGGTGGAACCGACTACCTTTGCGGGTTGTGAGTTCTCCATCTCATAGAATAAAGAACACAGAACAGGACACAGAACTCTAAGGGACCTTGGTCTCTACTAGTCCAAGGGTCACCAAACTTTTGGACCTCAGGGACCACTAAATTCATAATTTTAAATCCCACGGATCACTAATATGAATTAGTGGCGGGATGGGGTCCTTCAGGCACTTAGCTTGGCCACCTGTTAGGAGAGAGAAGCGCCTGGGGACAACCCTAGCTTTGCTGTCCATTGCAGCTAAGAATCTCAAATACTGCCAAGAATGAATGTTTGTCTTGTAGCCAGCCTGGGCGCTAGATCGGCCTGCTGCAAACTCTGTCTCTCAAGGAGCTGGGCCAAAGTTGATGAGCCGAGGTGGTGCAGTGGTTAAATGCAGCACTGCAGGCTACTTCAGCTGACTGCAGTTCTGCAGTTCGGCTGTTCAAATCTCACCGGCTCAGGATTGACTCAGCCTTCCATCCTTCCGAGGTGGGTAAAATGAGGACCCGGATTGTTGTGGGGGGCAATATGCTGACTCTGTAAACCTCTTAGAGAGGGCTGAAAGCCCTATGAAGTGGTATATAAGTCTAACTGCTATTGCTTTGCTATAACGTTTTGCGCACCACTCACTGAAGCGCCTGGAGGAGGGAGGGAAGGGCTGGAGCTACTAAACAGGCAGCCAAGCTAAGTGCCTGAAAGACCCCATCCCATCAGCGAGCAGGAGTAATTGCTTCGGCAGGCCATATCCAGCCCAGGGCCCATAGTTTGAGGACCCCTTGTTTAGTGCAATATAAAAAATGCAAAGATGCAAAGATTTTTCTGCGAACCACCAAAATTTTCTTGCGGACCATCAGTGGTCCACGGACCACCAGTTGGTGACCGTTCTTCTAGCCCAATATCTTGCCTCAGGTAAGAAACCCAATACCATTTTGGACAAATGGCTGTCCAATCTCTTCTTAAAAACCCCCAGTGTTGGCGCACTCACAACTTCTGGAGGCAAGCAGTTCCACTGATGAATTCTTCTCTCGCTGTCATAAAATTTCTCCTTAGTTCTAGGTTGCTTCTCTCCTTGAGGAGTTTCTCGCGAGGTTTTGAAGATGAGATTGGACAGCCCAGCCTCCACTCATGGATGATTCCTTTGGTTTTCTTGCAGCCTGCAGAAGGTTGGATTAGCACACTTCCAAGTGTACCATTCTAGGATTCTGGGTGCATTTTGTTGCAAGTCCCACTCCTTCCCTTTATTGCTGATGCAAGAGCTGAGAGTGCTTTTACTGTACGAGGGCTTTTCAGTAGTGGATCTGTGGAAGCTTGCCAGGAATACTGAAAGCACTGAAAGCAGGCGCTCCTCAGGAAGGGATACTATGGTTGCACCCTATGTTACTGATTCTGTGCTGAAGAAGGCATTGGGAAAGTTATGCTCTGAGTCTTAGAAGATAGGGCTGAGTTCCCCCAAATACCACTCACTCATCATGAAATCTCCAGGACCGCAAAGCCTACAAACTTGAAATTTGGCACATATGTTTCTCTTGGCTTCTAGGTGCTCGCTAAAAAAGGATTTTTCAAAATGACTATCAGATCATTAGTATTTCCTATACAGTAATTAGCACGCTCTGATGCTAAGGAGTTCTACTCCCCCTCCCCACCTGAAAAGAACTCTGTTCCAACTGCCGGTTGCCTCACATTCCGTTACTTCAGTTCAAACTGGCAGACATTCCACTCCTTCACTCAGGAGTGGTCTGGGGCTCCTTAAAGTACTAAACGTCGGTACCTCACCAAAATGTCTACACCTTCCACCTAGGGAACTGCTTCTGGACCTAAGGCAGCGGGAGTGATATTCCCTTATGTGCTTCAATTATCGACTACTGCTGAGCCAACAAATTGTGAACCGAATTTCTCCTGCATAACCCAATCATATAGTTTCGTCACGAAGCATGGGTATCCAGCTAGTACTGTATATTTAGCTAGGCTAAAATGCAATTGGGAAGACTATAATTCACCAAGGTGTAGAACCTTGGCCCTTGCTTTTAGGATAACGTGCAAAGCAGCTGCCACCTCAACGGTAATCCAGTGTGCATCCTGGCAATGAGTTTGCTAGGTGGGCAAAGCAGTTTGGGTTCCTTAAGGGTTTTATTGCATTTTGCGAACCTAATCTATGATTCCATGCTGTTTCAACTGTGTAATCCCACTTTTCTGCTAACAATATTAAAGGCTGGGGAAACAACCTCTCATTCAAGCAACACAACTCAAAAACAGTAGTTGCATGGAGTGGGGAGGGGCGGAATCTCCCCACCATCAGTTCATATTTTCCCCTGGACCCCATCTGAGCAATCAGGGCAAGACAAACATTAGGCAATCACGATTCCATCAGAACTCCCATTAAAGGGAGGCAACCAGATTTTGGGTGGGTTGATAATGGGGAGATCAGAGTTATAGTATGTCATCTGAAACGGCTTCTAGTCCGTGTCATCTTAATTGTAATTTATACTTGAGTTATTTTTTTTTCTTTAATATAGCAGGGAAAAAAGAATGGAGAGCAGAGCAAGCTGTTCATTTGCAGCCTGTCTCTGGGGTTTAATAAAGCTCTACTCACTGCTGTAGTATCATTTTTATGCTATCATAAAGCTCGTCCGTTTAGCAGGTTTGTGTTACTTCAGCAGTTAGCACTGCCTGAAAAGCAATTCTGGAAAAAGGTGAAAAGGAAGGAAGGCAGGGAGGGAGGAAGGAAGCAAGGAAGGATGGAAGAATGGAAGGATGGAAGGATGGAAGGATGGAAGGAAGGGAGGGAGGAATTAAGAACACTTAAACAAAACATATAGCAGAAATACAGGAGCAGCATGTAATACATGTTTTGATCAAAGCTCCTTTCTGAAAACCTCTTTCAGAGAAATTCTCCACATAGAGAAAATGATTTTTCTTCAGTTACAACACATTGGAAATGTTTATATACGCAAAATCAGGTCAGGTAAAAATGCATTGGTGCAGAGCATGCTAAGCTAGGCTAGGGTTAAGGTTATTTTTTGGTGGCTTGTGTCAACCTAGCTTCCTTTCATGTTAACCCTGCTCCTTTTTATGGTTTGGGAGAAAACCCAGATATCAGTGTGATTCCTAAATCAGGTTAAGTGTGTTATGGGAAGGTAGCCAATAAAAGAAGAAAAGGAACATATATATTGAGTGGTCCTCCCTCTTCCGTAGTCTAAATTTTAGGGCCACGTTTGCCTGAAAATTCAATTCTGATTTAGGAATGAACCCATTTCCTAGATCACTACAATGCCTCGAATCGTCCCTTGGCCAAAGGGACAGGCAGAGATAGGCAATCTAATGTCACACTGTATTTTTAATTACAAATCCCATAAACACTTGAAATTCACCATGATTCCTAGATCGATGGGAAACTATCAGGAGAATACCAGGTTGCCTCTCCCCAGAGCTAAATTCGCACAGGAGGCTAAACCAGAAGAGAAAAAACAAATCCCTGAAGAGTGAAAACTTAATCAAAGGTGGGTAGTGGATAACCAGTATGCCTTTCACTGAGTTGCTTATTAAGTTGCACAAATGAATCGCATATAAACTGAGTTCCTGGTTCAGGGCCCAGGAAGCCCTCCTCAATCATGTGACAGCCTGTCAATTTCTTCCAAACCATCATGTCTCCGACATCATATCAATTGATAGACACCTTCTCCCCCTTCCCATGCAGAATAATTGAAGAATCACCGCAATGTCTAGAGATTCTCAGCCATCCAGGTCATGGTTGTCCCAAAGGTGCTTTTTCAGGAGGTAACTGGACTTTCTTCAGGGGGGGGGGGTCTCTTTTGAAGACATTTCGCTTCTCATCCAAGAAGCTTCTTCAGTTCTGACAGGACAACCTTCCATTCCCCACTGTCAGAGCTGAAGAAGCTTCTTGGATGAGAAGCCAAACGTCTTCAAAAGAAAAAGAGAAACAAAACAAAAAATTACAATTAAGATGATGTGGACTAGAAGCCGTTTCTAATGACACGCTAACTCTGATTGCCCCATTACAACCCATCTGCCCCCTCTCCCCCAAAAAATCTGGTTGCCTCCATTTAGGGCAGGGGTGTCCAAACTTGGGAACTTTAAGACTTGTGGACTTCAACTCCCAGAGTTCCCTAGCTAGCTTGGCTAGGGAACTCTGGGAGTTGAAGTCCACAAGTCTTAAAGTTCCCAAGTTTGGACAGCCTTGATTTAGGGGGATGGAATCGTGACTGACAATCACCACAAGTGTCTCTCAACCAGCTGCAACACCAGTAGACTACGCTAAGCAATGGACTTGTCCTTCCCCTAACGCTGCTCATTAGAACCTGGACATTGTGTAATTCTGGCCATCATTCTCTCCATCGCCTTGCTCAGGAGCAAGAGAAATGATGGGCAGAGGGAATGAGGAGGCTTCCTTGCAAGCTTCCACTGCGGGCAAGCTCTGCCTAATCAGCCGGGTACTCCCCTGCTCCATGTCCTGGTGCCACTTTGCTAGTTCCAAGACTATATCACCAAAGGGCAGCCTTCCCATGTAGGAATGAGGGCGGGGGGGGGGGAAGGGAGAGGAGGCTTGGCAATTAAGGTTTTGGCACTGTCAGAGCTGCCTCGAGCAGGCTTCCACTAGCTGATAGCTTTATTGTTATATTTTTGGATGTCAAAGCGGCACAAACAGTGCTTTAAAATGCATCCGAGCCGTTGCCTCTTTGACAGAGGGTGTTGGTTTTCCCATTAACAAGTAGAATGCAGGAGCTGGAGCAGAAAACTCCAAAGCGCTTTGGAATTGATAAAATAACAATTCCCTAATTAAACAGAACTGTCAGTCAAGAGGCTTTCTGTGCAGCGTCTGACGACGATGGGGAGATAGCCCCCGTGCCCTCCATAGCCTCCATGCCCTCCACCCCCCCCCGCCCCCACACGTGTGCGGCCTCGCAGTTGCAAAACCCAAAATAGAAAGGTCTACTATGCAAACTCCTGAGTCCTTAACTACAAAACCAGCATCCCACACACAAAGTCACAAAGACCAAAGCAGTTGCGATCTGCATGTCAGCAGGGAAGATATCCACAATCCCTGATTCAGGTTTACACGCTGCCATACAGGTTGCAAGACCCATTGCTTTTAGGACCACTTCCAGGCAATAGCAGGAAGATTATTCTGCAGAAAGGGATACTCTTCCTTCAAACTTTCAAGGTCTGTACATTAAAAATCAATTATCCTATCTCCTGGGGTCTGAGTTCCTCCTGGCTTCGTTGAAGCCCCACCGTTCTGCAGAGGTGATTATTAGGGTTCAATGGGACCTAGCAGGCTTTTTAGTTCAGAAGCTTTTAAAACTGAATGTGGCTCCATTAAAACAAAGGAACAAACAAACAAAAATAGCAAATGTGCAATCTTGATCCAAGCTGTCGTCTTCTTTTCCCTAAAAGGTAAAGGTAAAGATTCCCCTCGCACATGTGCGCTAGTCATTTCCGACTCTAGGGGGCGGTGCTCATCTCCGTTTCAAAGCCGAAGAGCCAGTGCTGTCCGAAGACGTCTCCGTGGTCATGTGGCCAGCATGACTTAAATGCCGAAGGCACACGGAGCACCATTACCTTCCTACCAATAATGTTTCCTATTTTTTTCTACCTGCATTTTTACGGGCTTTCGAACTGTGAGATTGGCAGAAGCTGGGACAGATAACAGGGGCTCACTCCTTTACGCGGTGCTGGGGATTCGAACCACTGAACTGGCGACCTTTCTGATTGACAAGCTTAGAGTCTTAGCCCTAGAAGCCTTTTATTTGAGGCAGCTGGAGTTGAACGGTTCTCCTTCTGTAGGGGACCCATATTCTCTTAAAAGAGTGAAAAAGACAAAATGGGCGACACGCAAATCTAATCATAAATAAATAAAACAAACGTGTAGGCTTTGCTATCTGTTAAAGGCCAGGAGGCGAGGGGAGAAAGAGAGAGAGATAGAGAGACTGGTTGTGCCCACACAACATGCTTAACCGGCAGAGTTACACACCTAATGCCTGCTTGTGCATAACACGCTGAGCTGGGTTAAGTTTTAAACTCGGTAACTTTTGCCTGCCTCTGTCTAGACCCACCCTCTCCCCATCCCACTTAAATAATTCGTTCAAAAGCAGAAGCCTGCTCCCAGAAGGATAATAGATCTACGTTAACAGCACGAGGTGGGAGGGAGGGAGGGCGATGATGCAAGTTAAATGGTGCACAGGAGCTGGAGTTCTCAATTGGCTTTAGGGAAGAGGATGGAGGGGACAACTGGGAGCTTTAAATCTTACCTTGTAATCCCACCTTTCAAAGAAGCGGCTGGTAAGAGGGAGGGGGAGAAGCTGTTCCCATAACACAGGAAAATGCTTTGGAATTCTCAGTGAATCGGGAAGAGGGCTCGATGGCTGACAATTCATTATGGGCCAGAGAAGATTAATTATGTAAGGTAACTACCATAGGAAGAAGCGCCCCTTTATGCCCCCTCCTCATACACACACACACACACACACACACACACACACAGAGGAAACTGTGATGCTTCTGAATTTCAGATATACAGACTGGATTTGCACAACTTGTTAGACTAGGCTACAATAGGGCTTATAGCTTTAGTATGTTAGGGAAACACAGCTATTGTCTTAGCATGTTATTTAAGCAGTCAACAAACCATAATATGGTTTATTTGTTTGGATGTAGCATACAATCTAAATGTATCCATCTTGGTTGGTTTTGACCAGGTTCTGGGTTTAGAAAATTGTACAAGACTCTTGCATAAAATGTCCCAGAATTCAGAGTTATGAACAGGGAGGGGGAAATTGAATTGGAGAAAATAAGTTTGGGGGGGAGGGGGAAGAGAAGGGGGGGAAATGAGGGATGAAAAGAAGAAATTACAGACCAGGCAATACAGTTGAAGGTCTGGATCACAAGCCTGAGAAAATACTTCGGCAATGTACTTTGGTAAAGTGACGTCTCTGTAAAATTGCAGCATTAAAAAGAATTTACTCCAGGGTTAATCACCAATGAGGAAGAGTCAGCAGCTGGGCTTAAATTGTCAGAGACCATCCCAGACAAAATAGACTCGGAAAGAAATTGGCGGCCTGGATTAGGAATACCAAAAATCCAAAATCACAGAATCCTAGTACGGTAATCAACAATGCAGCTTCTACTCCTTTTAGTAACACAACTGAAGGACGGATTCACTGTCCCCAAAAGGATCTTTTCTCTTTCTCAGCAACTGTTCAAAACACAGTGATACCCAAAGTCTTTGACTTGTGACCACAAACAAAATTATCTGAAAGTGTTTAGATAATGTTGTGATAAGATCTACCTTATCGCTTTGTTAGGGGGTTGTAGAGGGTTTTTTTCCCCCCCTCTTCATCACATTTCAAGCCAACTCTTAATTTTCAGGGAGCCAAAAGAGAAAGCTACAGAGTTCCTTTGCCGTGGGACTCTTAAAGCTTGCAACCTCTATTCTCGATGCCTATGAAAATTCTCAGGCATCCATTCAAGGAAAAACGAAGGAAGCCCAGTTGCCTCTTGAAAAAGCAGCTGTGGGATAACCTCTCTTCTCAGTTCCCAGGATGACCAACTACTAAGCATGTGAGATACCAAGTCATATCTGCCCATTTCAACTAGGAGTTATCTGCACAGGTGCCATAATAGCAATAGCAATTAGATTTATATACCGGCTTTGTTGTAATATGGTTGCAGAGCCATGCTGAACCACACAGGAGAAAACAAACTCCTAAAACCCTATAACATCCTGATAGTTCATAACATAACATCCTGAGATGTGCCCTACCAATGACGTCCAGGATTTGACCATATATAGACAGAACTTCCCTGAGTAGTAGATTAGAAATTGTATTTTTACAGGCTGTTTTTAACCACATGCTATTGCTCCTCCTGCCTTTGTCCTATCTCAATAAAAGGGGCTCTCAGACCCCCAATCTGGGTCGCTCCATCCCGAGAAAGGTTGTGTCTTGTCTTTTCTCAACATTGGCCTCATGGGCGAACCACAGGAACGTTACACGGCTTCACAGTGCATTTACAGCCCTCTCTAAGTGGTTTACAGAGTCAGCCTATTGCCCCTAACAATCTGGGTCCTCATAAGATGATCAGTGGCAATTTGTGCACACTCTGGCCAATTTTTAGAGTTTTTTCAACAGCATTTTCTTCCAGCCCCACCTTGAGATGCAGTAAATTGACTCTCCGACTCTTAGCATGAAAAGAGAAGAGTCTAAGATAATGCAAGCAGCTATGAAACAGGCCCTCGCCAATCATTCACCATTTCAAATAGGAGCATTTTCAAAAACCTTCATCTAAAATGTCTTTGATTGGGGCAAAGCCCACTTATTACTGCACCAAATCTTTTTTCTTTAAAAGCGTGAAACAGAACTAGAAAAATAGAATATCTTTTGGATCTTTCTTCCAATGAATTCTTCCCTCGATTTATTTGTTTCATTTATTTTTAAGGCCGTCCATTCACATAAATGACTTTGGGTAGGTAACGAGGATTAAAACCAAAACAAGCACACACACAAATCCACAATGAACAGCAAATGAACAGCAAAAGCAAAATGTGAAATATAAGTCATGCTGAAGGCCCATAACCTAGTTCCAACTAACACAAAAGATGCATAAAACAGGTTCACAGGACATTCTGACCCCATTCCAGAGTTTGTTCCACTGGAATCTAGTCACCTCTGTTACACCATACTTTTTTTTTAAATGTAGGGAATGTACAGGATCATGCAGACAGACAAAACTCCATACAGTTCAGAATTCAAAGTGCAAAAATTTCCTAATATTTCTCATCTGCAATATCAGTTCTTCGTGGGACCCGATTCGTGCCGGTGTTGCAATCCTTTTGAGAAAAGTGGGGGGGGGGAGCAGCTGCTTAACTTCTGAACCTGGTAAGTGCATCAATGCCAAGTCTCACAAGAACACGTACGGGCAGGTCCAGATTGGAAGGCGGAGACACGTTTTTGGCAGGATCCCTTTGATTTACCCCACGAAGAGGAGCAAAAGATTTCAGCTCGGACTAGCACACGTACTGACAAAAGTGTTAAGTGTCCACCTTCTCATTGCCAGAATCCCAGGGAGAAAGATTTCCCCACTATACAAACTTCATTAGAGCTTTTCAAAGCATGGGAACCGGACAACTTGTAGACCTCGAATGCTAAGAGCTCTGGAAGTCTGGATGCTACCTTGAAGCTCTTCCATGTGTCTCTACTCCCCTGTGGGTAGAGAGTACTGCAAGGTAAAAATGCTTACCATCCCCACTGATTCCTACTAACCTGTTACACAGATTACACTGCTGGGTTTGATTCATTGTTTTTTTTATGCTTTGGACGAAAAGAACATTTTGGCTTCATCAAAAAAGAGACGGTCTTGTTTTGTTTCGTGTGGGGCCTCATGGAGCATGCATTCTCAGGGGTGGGAAGAAATTGTGGGTATTAATTGTCAGGGGAGCAAGAACAAGCAATGGCATAGGTCCTTGCTGTGCCACAGACTCCCAAAGCAATAAACATATGTTGTGCTGTAGTCCTATAAAGTTTCACTGGTCAACTTAATATTATATTGCAGTGTTTCTCGACCTTAGCAGTTTGAAGGGGTGTGGACTTCAACTCACAGAATTCATTCTGGAAGTCGAAATCCACACATCTTAAAAAGGCCAAGGTTGGGAAGCATCCCTGTACTGTGTATGAAAAAGGAAGAATCTTGCAGATTTGAACTGGGCAAGCCTTGGTACCCAAGGGTGCAACGATCATAATCCTGCTGATATAGAATAACCAGTTAAAGCACACTTCTAAACAAAACCCAGAGTGGGTTTATTAGCCACTCTTGATCAGAGGAGAGAGAGAGAAAATGAGAATGGGGTAAACGGGCACTAGAAAACATGGTTTTTGATTAGCAGTTGATTGCATAAGACTGATCCAAGCCTATCCCAATTGCATTATCCAAGGGTGCTGGGAAAACAGTTTCTAGGATTCTCAGATTGTCATGTTGGTTGGGAACTTGAGGAATTCCAGTCCCAACAAATTTGGAGGGCACCAGACTGGAAAAGGTTGAACGGGGCTGAATGGAGTAGGAAAATCTGCCAACTATGAAGTGCACATTCTTGTAAGCAGTAGAACTCTTGGTCTAACCTTTATTTCCACATCCAAAGACACAAATAAAAAAACCTGTTCCTTCAGCCATTCCCATGAACTGACATGCAGCAGAAAATATTTGGATCATACCAACGCAGACACTTGATGGAACAGTCATTATGGAATAACTGGAGAGTAAAAAATATTTTTTATTTGTATTTTTAAAAGGGAACCCTCTGCTGCCAATATGGCTCATCTTTTGCTCCCCTTCCAAAGGTATTTCATAAATATCTTTTTCTCACACGAGAGTTACTGCAGTTGCCTTGGTTGAAAAAGTACACTCTTCTCACCAAAACCCACATACACATTTTCCTTGTAAATTGAGGGAATTGCAGCCCAACTCTACACTAAATCACAATAAAAGAGGAATTGATTACTACTGATAGAGTTAAATTGAGAGAGGTGTGTAGCTTAACTCTTCTGGATAAGACCAACAGATAAGAGAGAGATAAAGAAAATACAAGTGACTCTTTTGTCTTCTTTCCCCCTATCATTTATTTTCAGATTTACAAGGGTTCTCCCGGGCCAAGACACATGTGGGGGAAACTCTGTTTCAAGCCCCTCCATCAAGAGTGTACCACAGCAATGGCTTTCCAAATAACCACATTTCTATCCACAACTTGACCTTAGAGAGAAACCAAAGCAAAGAAGGAGAAGGGGAAGGGAGGGAAGGAGGAGGAGGAGGAGGAGGAGGAGGAGGAGGAGGAGGAGGAGGAGGAGGAGGAGGAGGAGGAGGAGGAGGAGGAGGAGGAGGAGGAAGAGGAGGAGGAGGAGGAGGAGGAGGAGAAATAATCCCATTTTGATTCAGGGAAAGAGATGTTGCCCATATACAAAGTTTGCAACAAGCACACGAGGGCTATTTTATTAAATCTCCAGTTTTGGACCTGATGGAATCCATATGGGATTAGTAACATTTGTCTCACTGGCTCAGTGTGGTGGAGAAAACCGAGTAACTTAATAGAAGGAATCACATTTCAAGTTTTCCTTGGTTTAGTGATAGAGGCTCCAAGAATCCAAGCTGCATTCCAGAAGAAAAAAGATCTCCCACCCCCACATCATCTCCCCCCCCCCCCGCTCCTCACCCTATCCACCTACCCACTGCCCAAATTCAAAAGCAAAAAAGCTGAAAAGCAACTTCCCTCCTCCTCCCCCCCCCCGCCACCCCTCAATGTCCTTTCTCCAAGTGGCATTTCAATCAAGCAGAGCAGAAGAAAGCTTCAAAAAGTACTTCTGGCTCCCCTCCCTACCAGACAGACAGGTGCCACTTAACTGCAATCTGAGAGGGAGGGAATCGTTTCTCCCCCCCCTCCCACCTCCTGGCTGCTGGGCACTGAAGAAGCCAAAGGAAATGTGGGAGGTCGGCCAAAAAAACACTGTTCAATAAGTGACCAGGCTACTGATAAATGACCTCTCTCTTTCCCAGTGCAAAGAAGAAAGAAAAAAAAAATTATGTACATTTAAAAGCAATCACTCACACCCTCTTCACTACTGCCAACAATACTTTCTCCTCCTCTGGCTCAGTGAGAGATGCAAAAGTGCTCACCAGTTTGAGTTCGGCAAGGCTTCAAGAGTAACTTGCCTCCCTGGGTCAAAGACAATTTAGAAGGGTCTTGGGAATCTAGTTCTGGACTCGGAGAGAGTTTGGTTTCAGGGGGCGTGGGGAACTCTTGCCACAAAGCCAACGGCCTGGCCCTTTTATGACCAAACATATGCTAGCAAGGATGCTACAGAGTCTCTTAGAAGGATTTCGGAGTTGGCCATCCCTGCCATTACTTGAATACTCCAGACACTTAACTAATGTTGCAAAGCTGTTTCTTTCAAGTCAGGGATGGAAGAAAAGGGGAGAGGACCAGCAGTTTGAACAGCCTTTAATTAACTTCTCTTGGCAGAAAACAAAAACCACTTGGCCAGCCCCTTCTCCTGGCCATCTACACCAAAGAAAGATATGCCCCCCTCTACCCCACGGAGGATGAGAGTAGTAAAACTTCCCCAGCGCCTCTCAAGGAAACTAGGTGTTGGGTAAGCAGGAGTAGGAAGCGGGAGGGGGAGAGGGGGCAAGGGGGGGAACCCCCAGGTACCTTCCATCCAGCCGAGCTGTTGCTGTCGCCTTTATCCTTAAAATAGGGCACGTATCGGACCATCCAGTCGTAGATCTGGGAGAGGGTGAGCCGTTTCTCCGGGGAGCTCTCGATCGCCTTGGTGATGAGATCGGCGTAAGACAGGTTGCCCCAAGCGTTCCGCCGCGAAGTCTTCGCTTTGCGGAGCTGTCCAACGTCCGCGCTCAAGGAAGGCAGCGCGGGGGTCGCTTTGCCACGCTCCGCCGCCACGCCGGCGTTCTCGGCGCCTTCGGGGCCGCCGGCCAAAGGGTGCTTGGGGGCGCCGCCGCCGCCGCCGCCACCACCTCCTCCCGCACCGCCGCTTCCATCGTCTTCTTCGCCCGGGAAGTCGGGGTGAGGCAGCGGCCAGGTGCAAGAGCGAGGCCGACTCTGAGGTTCAAAATCCGGGTCGATGTCAACCTGATGCGCCTGCAGCTTCTCATCCATGGTCCTCCCCCTCCCCCCCCCGCGACCGCCTTTTCCCCCCCACCCCCTTCCCCCCCTCTTTTATTCCGCTTTATATCCCGGGAAAGGGAAGAGACGGTCTTCCTTTGTAAAAAAAAAAAAAAGAAAAAAAGAAAAATTAAAATTAAAAACAAATTCCAGCCAAAGGTTTTCACCTCCCCGCCCAAAAAAAAAAGGAAAAAAAAAGCGTCGACTGGCAGCTCCGGAGCAGACGGCGCGTTAGGAAGCGACGCTCCGCGGCGGCGGTAGCAGCAGCAGCATCGCACCAAAGTGGGTCGGGGAGGGAGAGGGGGAAAAAAAAAGGAGAGAAAGAGCGCAAGGGAGGCGGGATTGGGAGACGTTGCCTCGCCGGCTTCGGGGAGGAAGGTGCGTCGGGGGAGCGGTGGGAAGGGGAGGAGGGAAGCGAGAGCGGCGGGGAGCCCGGAGCCCACAGCGCAAGCCGGGCCGGTTCTCCGGAAGGCTCCGGCAGAAGGACCAAGAACGGCCGGAGGAGGAGGCGGCGGCGGCTTTTCTCCAGCGAGCCCAGCCAGCGCCAGAGAAAGGCGAGGAGGGGAACGCCCGTTCGAGCAACAGATGAAACAGCTGGAGCGCAGGAGAGACGCGGCGGGCTTTCGAGGGTTGCCTGACAGCTTTCCGGGGAGACCCCCCCCACAGGCTCGAGGCCAAGGCAGTTCGCTTGCTTCTTCCAAGAGGAGAGATTGTTTTCCCAGAACGAGGATTTCAAAAGATGCCCAAGAAAAGATATATCTATGTATATATTAATATTCAAACGGCGGTTCGGGCGTAGCAGGAGAATCCGGCGCTAAGGGGTCCGGAGACAGGGATGGAGTCGCGGGGCGAGCGCCACCATGGTCGCGCCGTCCTTTCCTCGACGACGGGGGAGACTCGCACCGGGAGCCGGCAGGCACCGGCTGGACTGGGCAAGCCGATTGGCCAGGCGAGCCAGAGGCGCGCTCTGACGATTAGCACCTGCTGCTGCCGCTGCCGCCGCTGCCGCTGCTGCTGCCAGGCTCGGGGTGGCAGCCAGCCCTGGTCGCCGTCGCTGTCATCTTCCTGGCCAACCCGTCGTCTTCCTCCTCCTCCTTTTGCTTCTCCTCCCGCTGCTGCTGCTGCTGCGCTCGTGCCGCCCCGAGCGGGCGCCGCCTCTCTCTGGGGACCCGACGGGATGGCAACATGCTGAGGAGGAGGAGGAGGAGGAGGAGGAGGAAGAGGCGGCGGCGGCAGCAGAGGAGGGGAAAGCGGCGGAAACGGCGGCGGGAGCGACCGCCACTCCACTCTCACTCTCTCTCTCTTCCCTTTCCCGGCTCCGTTGCCCTCTCGTCACCCGAGAGCCGAGCGGACCGTGCCTGCCACAGGGACAACCAGCGCGCACGGGAAGGGCAGCCAACGAGACCGCCAGGCGACCCGGCCGCACTTCGGGGAGGCGAGGGAAAGGGGAGGGGGGTGGATAGAGGGAAGGGCTGGCCCGGTTGGTTGGGGAGGGGTGGGGGACAGAAAGGCGGGGCCCCGCCCAGCACCTTGCACGAGGGCGAGGTGGAGGAGCAGCGTGCCCGCCTCCCGCCCTCCCCCCCCCTCTGCCCCCACCCAACCTCCGCCGCCTTTGGCCGCGCTTCTCCGGCTGCTTGGCCGGCTGGTGCCAAAGTCACACGGGCTCCTCGGCCGTCCCCTGACCCCGGGAGTCCGGCAAGGCACGTGATCACAACACGCCGGGTATTTCCCAGCCGAGAGGGAAAGGCGAGCGCAGCAGCAGCAGCAGCAGCCTGAGGACAGCGCTCGGACCAAAGGCGGCTTTGGCGGGGACCCTGCCTCGATACCACCACGACCAGCAGCAGCAGCGTGCAGTTGCAATCACCAAACTGCCCGCACGGCCGACGCGCTTTGCTTTTTCCCCAGGGTTGGGGGCGAAGGGGATCGGGGGGGGGGAGGAGGGGCTTTGTAGCCGCATGGGAGGTGTAGTCCCCCTTGTGCCTTCACGACATCCTCCAGTGTGAGAAAGGGGAGGGGGGGTTCTCTTTCTCTCTCTTCACACCAGGCTTGGAAAGACGGTTTGTGCCCCTTGTCTGCAACAGTCTGCAGGGTGCGTGAAGCCTTTGGGGGGGGGGATTGTCTGCGAGACGCTGCTCCGCAAGCGCCGGGCAGGACTACCGCGCGACCAGCCGGCTTCCTCCCTGTCTTTGCAATGAGGCCCCAGCTGGTCTCCTGGCCCCGCCCACCCGCCGGGCTGTTCCCAGCCCCCCCCCTCCCCCCTCCCCCCCGCTGGCTTTTCCCGGGTTTCTCCCTGGCTTGCTCCAAATCGTTACACTGACCTGACCCTGTGCCGCCTCCTGATTGGAAGGAGCGCGGCACATGACCTAGACCTCCGCGCTCGCTCATTGGCTCGATCCCAAGCCAGCGTTGGAAAAAAAAAAAAGAAAGGAGGCAGGGCAGGGGAGAGACGCGTTTGGCGGGCGAAGGGAACCTCCCCTCTGTGAGGTCTTACGCTTCTTGAGTTACCCGCGGGTAACCCAGGGCAACGAATCTCACCAGCCGGACCGCCGTGAGCGAAGCCACGCCCACGGCCTCGACCATTCACGCCGAGGCAGTCGGCGCCCCGCCCCCTCCGCTGACTGACTCTTGCGAGCGAAAAGACGGTTGGCCACGCCCACGCTTCCTCTCCAGGCTTGCCCTTTAGGAGCGTCTCCTCAGCGGCTCTTCAACATTGACCCACATTGAGGGATGCCGCCTGACGCGCTTTGCGTCGATGCAGAATGAAGTCCTGCGGATTTCGGCGGGAATTTTCAAAGCCCTCGTGCTCCAAGAAGCTGCCACACCTTTCTCCGTTTACCTTTTACGGAGACAGTTATCCGTCCGTCATGAAAGAA
Organism: Thamnophis elegans; assembly: GCF_009769535.1. Taxonomy (NCBI): domain Eukaryota; kingdom Metazoa; phylum Chordata; class Lepidosauria; order Squamata; family Natricidae; genus Thamnophis; species Thamnophis elegans. The sequence goes on along the minus strand of NC_045552.1, from coordinate 12,835,543 downwards.
AAACCTTGTTTTTTTCTCTTGAACGGCGCGTGCATAAGCGCACCAAAGTGCCTCCTGACCCTGTCCTAATGTCCCCAATTATTTGCATCCATTCCCTGTATTCATAATCATGTTTATACTCATATCTGTTATTTTATACATGCTTGACAAGTAAAAAAAAATAAAGTAAACCTTGTTTTCTCAGAAACTCTTAAACGGATGTCTCAGTTGCAATGAAAGAAAACCGCAATGATAATGACGTGAATAAGGGTGGATAGGCTTGGAAGCAGCAAGAACCACCGCTGGTTCTGCCCGTTTGCAGCAGACACCTGGCTTAAGCAAGGGAGCATTCACCCGGTGTCCTGAGATGACACAAGATGCCTCACTACACACCAATAAATGCAAGGGCTGGGTTGGTTCCTCAGTAATCTTCCTAATGTGCCTTAGCTCCTAGTGCTCTAATGACTGAACTTCACACTACGGCAAAACGACAAATTCACAGATAATTATCTCATCCCAGGCGCCTCTGGGTTTTAGCATTCGTTTTGATTTTGCATTTTCCTTGCTATTAAGTCCTTCAGATTTGGCCATTGTTTCTGCCCTAACCTTGAGTGCTCTTTCCCTTCACCCGTCATTTTTCTTCTCTTTTTAAACCATTTCTCAAATACAGCGATAGTTAATACATGGTGTCGGTTTTATTAGTCTTTTCTTAATGGTTTTTGCCAGAGTTCCCAAAAGACTCATCCGCGTTTCTTAAATTACGAAAGGGAACGCTCGAAGAGGCTACCTAGTAAAATACATCGCCAAAATCCACAATCGTGTGAAATTAGAATTTTTCAATGGAGGAGAAATATACAGTACAAACAAGGGCAAAAATGGAAAACAAGAAATAGAGAAAAAAAGGGGTGGGTGGGAACAGTTATGTCTTCTACCATTATATCAAATAATTATCATCATAAAATTTTCCCCAACCTTTTTGTCCTTTTTAACCCCCAAATCATCACTTTGATTTTTTTTCTTTCAACAGGCTCCATATCCAGAGTCCCTCTTTTGAGAAGGGCAGCCAGTTTTAACTTTTGAGGCAGTTTAGAAATGTGAAAGAGGATGGATGGATGGACGGAACATTTCCAGTTTTCCAAGCAAACAAACTCTGAACAAACTGATCATTACAATAGCACATTTGAAAATAAGATGAGATACCAATTGCAAAAACTAACTATATACACCACAAAGGGAAAATGAAGTTTGAACCTGACAATCAAATTTCAGTACATTTAAGCTAGAGAGCAATAACAACCGGAGAAACATTTCTTTATCCCTAGAACAAAGAGTGACCCAAAGGCATCACTCAGTTTAATGTCATCCTACGACTAGTGTCAAACTCGGTAAAATAATAACATTTGTTAGCAGCCAAGAGATTAGCATCAGAAATCTTGCTGCCTTTGGAGCTGTAAAATCTCACATTAGCAGATTCCAGGGGGGGGGGGGGTGTACCCATTGCAAAGGGGCATGCATGTTTTATATATTACAGGTCCAATTAGAGCTGCTTGGCATCTCCAGGTCAAAGAATGGGATGAAAAACAGTACCAAATATCTCAATTTGAGGAACCTGGGGAGATGCAATGAGATTGGTGAATCAATGCTTCAGCCGGGTACAAGACAGCTTCTTGCATTTTTCTCCCTCATATGCAAAAAATGTATCTAAAGTTATAAAAGGTTATAAACTGGAAGTTATAATTAAGTTACAGCAGCATTGCATCAGGGATGTGGGTTACCAGTTCACTTCTAATCTGGAAAGCTCTGTACAGCTTGAGGATCACAATTTCTGAACCAAGTATTCCTTCCTGGATATATTTCGTCTGAGTCCAGAGAAAAGCATGGGAGGAAATGCTCCTGGGATACAGCAAGCAGCATTTTTGGTGGCAGTCAGCCCTCCCTTCAATCTCTGGAATGCATCCCCCAAAAAGGCATGCCTAGGGCCTCCTTTGTCATCTTTTTGGCACCAGGCAAAGACTGTTGAGTTCTCCCAGGCTTTTTAATTTTTATCGTAATTGTAGTGTTCTGCACTTCAGTTGCAATGTGGCATTCTAAACTAATAAACTTTAATCTCTGCCATTTTAGTCTTCTCTTCGTTTAGCAACAAGCTGCTCTCTATGCTTTGCAATTTTTCCATGTTAGTGTATCTTAAGAATAAATGGATGGTTAAATAAGAAAGAGGTTGTCAACGCAGTACTGATGCCAGCTCATCTGTCTTGGCTTTGCAGCTGATATACTGTACTTTTCTGGAGAATAAGATCTGGCAAGTAAGAAAATTCGGGAGACAGTTGCTGTCTTCTTTGCATCCCCCTGGGCTAAGTCATAGTCGAAGCCAAGAATCTCAACGGCAAGTATGCATGCGGGCATCTTTCCCTGCCCAGTACCTCCACCCCTGATTTTCCTAGGGTTGGAAGTAGCTCTTGTGAGAATTGAAGCTGTCTTTGTATGAAGCCTGGTGGAACTCACTATCTCCCCCAGGAACTGCCTGGGTATTGGGGTTTCAATTAACTTTGGCTGCCAAAGAGCTGGCCCCTCCACAGCATAGCCAGCAAGACAAGCGTTGTCAGGTGTGAAAGGTACATTACTTTGTGTATGTCATCCCAGCTGTTCACAGCAACCTAACCTCACCTCCTTTGTGCAGCGATGAGCAGGTTGGGCTAAGGACACGGAGGGCGTGCCAACTCTTTTGAATACAGAGCACCTGGGCTGGAAGTTAGCCAAGCTGCCTTGAGAGCTGAACCTTTCTTCCGTCCAGGAGGAGCCATGCTGCCTATAGTAGGAATGCAGCCAGTATTCAAGGAAAGGCTCCAACTGTATCCAACTGATACAGTTGTGAGCAATCTTGATTTTAAGTGACAGCTGGATTGGAATACGGGATAAAAAGAACTGGACAGATTTAGATAAACAAGCCCAGCCAGAGAATTGCAAGATGTAGACAGAATACAGAATAAAAAAGTTGGAAGGGACCTTAGAGATCTTCTAGTCCAACCCACTGCTCAAGCAGGAAAATCTATCCCATTCCAGACAAATGGCTGTTGAGTCTCTTCTTAAAAACTCCAGTGATGGAGCACCCACAACCTCTGGAGGCAAGCTGTACCACTAATTAATTGTTCTGACAGGAAATTTCAAACTATTGTTTTTGTAATAGAAAGTTCTTAAAAATCAGAGATCAAGAGACATAATGAGGGAATTCTGGAGACAGATTTCTCCAATAAACTTTCACATGTGCAGGTCCTTGTTCCCATGCCTGCTACTAGGGCAGACATGAATACACTCTTGGAAGTTAGCACCCACCCCTCTCCTAGAAAAATGAAATATTTTAGGAAATATTAAATATTTCCCCTAAAAGGGAGGCAGAAACTCTCTCTTTCTCTCTCTCTCTCACACACACACACACACACACGCACACACGTTAACGGGCCATTAAGGCCTGGGCCAGTTTATTCTACACAACAAAGATCTACCTCCTTCAGGCAGAGCCATAATAGGAATTGCCCAAAGCCCCTTCATTACATCATCACCCAGCAAGGCTCAACCAAGCTTGGGACTCAGGACAGCCTACAGAGTTGCCCCTGCATAGTCCCATGGGAGTCTGACAACCAATCAGAATACAAACTCAAATTCAAAAGCCCAGAGTGGGCATAAAATCCAGGCACTCTCAGCATCTCTTCCCTTTTTCTTCGCCCAAGATCTTCAAGGCATGTGATCCTGTTCATCAATAAACCTTCTTTCCAAGCAACTTCCATGCATCCCGTGTCTTTTTCCACACTTGGAACTGAATCCAGGTGTACGTTTCTTCCAACAAATGGGGCCCTTGACGAAACAGGTTTCTCTGACAGCCTCTGACAGTATTCAGCTAAATATTTTAGCACACCCACATAGTCCTTAGCATCAAAGGCACAAGAATCTTTGTGGTGGTTACATTAATGAGAGTGGTGATGAATCTTCATATACTCCATCTCACTTCCTTATCACCCATGCACAGAAATGCATGCAAAGAATTGTTTTCAATCTGATCTTTTCAGAAGAACTGGCTTCCAATTCTTCCTGGTTTTTAATTCTCATTTTTAAGTAGTTGAAATATAGCTATGGTCAGCAGCAGGGTTAAGAGAAAATGGTGCTTAGAGATGCAGGAAGAGATCCTGCTGGAACAGGTGAAAATGTTCCTATAGAGTCTCTGTTTTAATTTTTATAGAGCTATTATGATCTAAAAGGGACACAGTGGCACAGTGGCTAAGACGCTGAGCTTGTTGATCGAATGGTTGACAGTTTGGCAGTTCGAATCCCTAGCGCCCATTACTTGTCCCAGCTTCTGCCAAGCTAGCAGTTCAAAAGCATGTAAAATGCAAGTAGAAAAATTGGTGGGAAAGTAACAGCATACCATGCACCTTTGGCGTTTAGTCATGCCGGCCACATGACCATAGAGACATGTTTGGATAGCACTGGCTGTTCAGCTTTGAAACGGAGATGAGCACCTAGAGTCAGGAACAACTAGCACATATATGCAAGGGGAACCTTTACCGTTACCTTTATTATGATCTAATTGTCAGCGTTCCAAGAATCATGTAGAATTAAATCAGAGTCCAAGGTAAAACGATCCTTAAAGTTCCAATTTAATAAATCAGACATCTTAGCACATCTGTGGAATCCCAATTCTGGAAGTTACATCGGATTCCCACCCAGTTGAAAGTTCATGATGTGGTCCCCACAACCACAAATCCATCACATGGTCCAATCTTCTTCTTCCATGCTGGCATCTCCCCCCCAGCTGCTTCCAGTCAGGTGCAGAGGTGCGGAGACAAAAGATGACCTTGGACTTCTAGAAAAGAATGACAACAACACATTCCACCATTCTACTCCTTTCTATTCCTCCCTCCCAACTACTACACTAATGAAACAGCATAATGAAATAAGAGAGAGTGTGGCAGGCCAAAGATCTTAAAAGGGATATAACTGCAGGCCTGACACTAATGCTCTTGCTGCCCTATTCCATTGTAGATTATTTCTCAAGGAAAAATTGGTGGAATTTGTGAGAAGATGCCGCAAAAATGCCACGTTTAGCTAAAAGGCCTACAACTTGCAGAAATAGTTCTCAAAATTCCAGTGACTAGCAAGAAATATTTGCCACCAGAAAGAGAAAATGTGCCAGTCTAAAAAGGAGGAGGTAAATGGTATTCAGATATGCCAGTGTTTTTCAACGTTAAAATGTGTATGGAGTTAAGCTGGCTGGGGAATTCTGGGAGTTGAACTCCACACATCTTTGAGCTGCCAAGATTGAGGAACATTGAAATATGCTAATGGGTGTATCATTATATGCAAATCTAGATATAATTGTAACAACTATTAACTTTCGTCTAATTAATAAGCTCAACCTAGCAAGATAAACAATTCCCATGTGAGGCTTCTCAGTCTAGATCAATATGTTACGTCTGTCATCAAAATTTACCTCCTGGGTAATTTCCAGGCCTTCTGTTCTCACTTGATGGGTCTGTCTTTCATTTAGATTGGGCTGGACAGCCCTTCACAATAGGTGGTATGCACAGCAGACTGTTGGGTCCTACAGGGAAGAAGGAGAGAATTCTCCCACTCAGGTTGTCAGGAGCCACATTCCTTTCTAAAATATTCCAAATTATTGTACCATCCTATCCTTTCCAGTTAGAGATAAACGTCGTAGGTGTTTTTGCTAGTATTTTGCCAAAATTTGCAATCCATTCCTAATGTTTTTTTTTCTCCTGTAGAAGAGGCTTCTATTTGTTTACTTCGTTCTCCAGAGATTTGAAAACTTTGGGGAGTAGAAGGTGCAGTCCTGTCCTGAAGTACAGCTAGCCCTTAACTTAAAACCATTCATATAATGACTATTCAAGTTACAACGGCACTAGAAAAAGAAACTTACAACAGATCCATGCACTTAAAACCCTTGCAGCATTCCCCCTGGTTATGTGACCATAGTTTATCAGTGTTTCTCAACTTTCGCCATTTTAAGAGGTGTGGACTTCAATGCCCAGAATACCACAGCCAGAAATGCTGGCTTGGGTATTCTGGGAGTTGAAGTCCACACATCTTAAAATAGTTAAGGTTGAGAAACCCTGGTTTAGATGCTTGGCACCTAGCATAGATTTACAATAGTTGTCCCATGATCGCCATTTGTAACCTTCCCAGCTGTCTTCTGGCAAGCAAAATCAATGCGGGAGGGGAGGGAATTGGATTTGCTTAACAACTTCCTAATTCTCTTAACAATCATGGCAAAAATGTCATAAAATTGAGTATGTCTCACTTAACCGCCTTGCTTAACCACATAAATTCAGGTCCCATGTCTGGTTGTAAGTTGAGGATTACATGTATTCAGGTGTGAGATTCAGCCGGTTCAGATCGGTTCAGATGACCCGGTAGCTCCGACAATCAGCTGGGGGAGCAAACCGGTTCGACAATCAGGTTTGCCTGCCTCCCCTCCCCTGTGCTTTACTTACCTATATCCTCTCAACTGATTCACCTGGCAGAATGGATTACCATGCCTCAGCTGTGTAACTCCCCAGAAGTAACGTGGAAGGTATGTTTTGTTAAAGCGCAGAGCATCACTGAACCGGTAGTTAAACCGACAGGATCCCACCACTCCATGTATTGGCTGTATTAAGTTTGCTTGGGTTGCATTACATGAGCCGAGGTGGCGCAGTGGTTAAATGCAGCACTGAAGGCTACTTCAGCTGATTGCAGTTCTGCAGTTTGGCTGTTCAAATCTCACCGGCTCAAGGTTGACTCAGCCTTCCATCCTTCCGAGGTGGGTAAAATGAGGACCCAGATTGTTGGGGGCAATATGCTGACTCTGTAAACCGCTTAGAGGGGGCTGAAAGCCCTATGAAGCGGTATATAAGTCTAACTGCTATTGCTATTGCTATTGCATCTCTGTGCACTATACCATAGCTACATGGTTTGCCGCAGATCCTGCTATGACCCTTCCCCCAGGAAAAAAAATCCTTGTTGATATCTTCCTAGAAGGGGATTATTTGTAGGAGGGGAGGCAGCCATAGAGATTAGAAACTACTGTATTATATCTTCAAAGCAGTGGTGAAATTCAATTTTTTTACTACCAGTTCTGTAGGCGTGGCTTAGTGGGCGTGGCCTGGCTTAGTGGGCGTGGCAGGGAAAGGATACTGCCAAATCTCCATTCCCTCCTCATTCCAGGGGAAGGATATTGCAAAATTTCCATTCCCTCCTCGTTCCAGGGGAAGATTATTGCAAAATCTCCATTCCCACCCCACTCTGGGGCCAGCCAGAGGTGGCATTTGCCAGTTCTCTGAACTACTCAAACTTTCTGCTACCGGTTCTCCAGAACCTGTCAGAACCTGCTGAATTTCACCCCTGATTCAAAGGCTTAGACATAATTCTCAGCCATCTTTTTTTTTAGAAAGTCAATAGCTTAAAATTCATGTGTTGCATCCATGCAATTTTCCTAAAATGTTCTTCTTTGAGGGGAAAAAAACATTGCCATCCAATTAAAAGAAAACAATTGGGGAAAAATATGGTCATTTCCTGCCAAACACTGTGTTTTACACAATTCTTCCCCCAACTGACAAGCCTCTAAATGTGTGGGCTTTCCCAGCCAGTACATCTAGTGCTGAAATTCCTAGAAGTTGAATTCCACGCATCTCAAGGGGACTCGAGTTAGAAAAGGCATCTTATATTTGCTACAATGATACTTGCTGGATACTCTGCCTCTTCCATCTCTGGCTACATTTCCCAGCATTTTCCCTCTGTTCTCCAAGCCCAGACTTTCTCCGTGCGGCTGGATGGCCCAGCACACTCTCCCCTATAATTGAGCTGGTCACTCCCAATGATCTCACTACAAGGCAATGCAACTAGAATTAAGTCAGACACCTGCCATCCAAGCCAAGGGTATAATTAGTAATCATCCTCTGAAAGCTAGGGAGAGGAGATGTCACCCAGTTGTAGGAGGAGGAGCTGGCGTGTGCACACGGAAGCATGTCAGCATCTGTTCTCTTCATTAAAATTGCAGGTCCTCAAATGTCTGGTTAGGGGGTAAGAAGGAGGTAGGCGATGGCTTCCCTTAATATAAATATTGTGCCAAAGGCAATCCTGTTTCCTAATAATGGCTCAGGTTTTGAAAGAGGCCATGCTCAGTTGGAAGGCAACATCTCACTGACTTTGGCTGATTTCCCAAAAGGTAAGCAGCATCAGATCTGATTAGCACTTCGATGGGAGATTATGAGATATCCCTCTATTATGGGCTACACTGGAAACTTAGAAGAAGAAGAAATCAAACCTGTTTTGTACCATTATCAAAGTCCCTTACATGAATACATCCAGCAGGTAACACCATTCGAAGGAGACTTTATCTTATTAAAAGACAAAAGATTCCAATAATTTTCTGATATTTTCCCCTGAACATCCATCCTAACTTTTGATTTATTAGACCAGGCTTCCCCAACCTATACTTTGATCCATAATTCTCCCCCCCCCCCAAAAAAAATCCCTATTGACTTGTAAAATATCTGTACATCTAGAACAGGTTGCGATCCACTGAAGTAGCCCACCCCAAGAATAATGGACCAATGCTCTGGCAACATTTTAAATGACTTCTATGCTCAAAGCCTAATTTTAAGTAGTTGCATAAAATCATAGGCATGGCAGGGATCTTTGAGATCTTCTAGTCCAGGGGTCTTCAAATGTGGCAACTTTTAAGACTTGTGGGATTCTGGGAGTTGAACTCCACAAGTCTTAAAGTTGCCAGGTTTGGAGAGTCCTGGTGTAAAACACAGTCCAGGAATTGATACTATCTCTTGGGACATTGGCTCACCTCCAGAATCTTCTCTTCCTTTTGGGAGACATGAGTTTCAGTTGAAAGTATGGATGAACACAGCATCTGCCTGAAACAAGAGAATAGCATAGTACAGTAGCTTCTCAATTTCTTCACCACAACTCCCCTTGAAATACTTTTTGTGGCCATGGACCATGGCCACGGACCCCCAAGATTTAAATTATACATTTCTTCAAGCCTTCATGGACTCATGTGATGACATTGTGGCCCCCCAGGGGTCCACAGACCACAGATTGAGAACCATTGGCATACTAGGTTTGATTACTCAGGTCAGTTTCTCCAATATATTCATGCCTTCAAACCTGGGAGACAATACGTCCCAATGATCTCATGTCTAATCTGCAGATTGCTGTTTCCATTCGTTACATCAGTGGCACATCCTTCTTTTACTCTTTAGAACACCCATTAGCTTTCTTCATGAAAGCCTGAGCTTCTTTATATGCTGTTCCTGAAATGCTGAATGTGAACCCTTCTCTAGAAGTCTGTATCTGAACCTCCAAAGGGATGACATGAAAAGAATTGCCGAGTTCCAGCAATAAGAAACCACTTCCTGGTCCTCTGAGTTACAGATGCCACCAGCCTTCCTTCATTCTTTGTTGTTCTTTGGCAGGAATCTATCTTGTCCAAATACTCTTCATCTTCTCTGAGGAACCTAAGGATGGTCAGATGTGCCTTCAAACATTTACAGCTGTATAACATACAGAACACCACATCAGCATGTAATATTCCTTTTCGTAGACTATATTGAGGGAGGGAATAAAACGTAATGTCCAACATGCTGAAAACAAATAAGGCAGTATAATTTGCTTGCCTGTTGTCTTCAGCTGATGAGATGAAGTCCAATTTCTGTACAGCTCATGGTGTCCTTCCGTTCACTATTCCCAGAATACTCTGGGAGTTTACAAATTATTCCAATGCCAGTTGAAGTTGCTGGCCTGTAGAAATTGGCTGAGCAAACTAAAAGGAAAGCAAAGAGATGGTGATGTGTTCCAGTTAAGCAACAGAGAGATTGATATGCCCGGTTGGCAGGCTAAACTACGTTCTTGGGAGGAACCCCATTAAAATAATCATCTTTATTGAGAGAATCATAATAAGTGGATGCCGTAGGCTGTATAATGGCTTTGCCCAGGTGGCAGTGTTAGGCATTGCCAAGAGTAAGCCTGGAAGAAGCAAAGAGAAAGACCTGATCATTTTTTTCAGAATTCAGCATCAGGATTAGGCAATTCTGGCTTCCAGGTTCTTGGAAAGGCTTAAAGTTAGGGTATTACCACTGAAATCCCCAAACGCTGCAAATTTTTCATAGCTGGCATGAACATTTACTTGCTTGATCTTGTGGCCCACCAGCAGAGCTGGCAGCAGATTCGGACAGTGAGGAGGTTGGGGAGGAACATGGGCCAGTCCTGGAGTCTGGGGAAGGCTCTGATGAGGGCTCGGTGTCGGAGGCAGAGAGGGGGCCAGAGCTGTATGCCAGTTATCAGCTGCCATCAGAGTCAGACATTAGTGAGGCAAATGAACAACTGGAACCTGTTCCCAGTGTGCGCATGCGCAAAGTTGCCAGCCGAAGCGAACAGCTAAAGAACAGGGGTTGACTTGGGAGTAAGGCCACAGGTGGACGATCAATGGCCTCTCCCAGAGGAAATAAAAGAGGAGTGAAAGGGGAGTGGAGTTTGCAGGAGACAATTAGTTTGCTTAATTGGTTCGTGACTCTTCAAGACTCCTTGCCAAGTTTTGCAGATATCAGCCTGGCAGCTCTCCAAGCCAGCTAAGGTCTGTGACTGTAAATCCTCCCTTGAAAGACTTTGTTGGATGTGAATGAGCAGAATTCACGGTAAATTAATAAAAGGGGTTTTTGTCTGGACAAGGCGTTGGCTTCATGCTCTTGGGAAGCCTCGGTCAGAACAGATCTTTTCCCTTGAATTTCAGTACAAGCAAGTTTATAGTGACAGACAAACCATAATTCAGTGAATTGACAGTGTAATGATGCAATGACTGTAATATAATGAACTTAGGGGACTAAGCCAGAGACACTGCCTAGGGAGTATCAGATAATAAATAGCATAGTCCGCAGTTGGATAGCGGGTGGGCGAAAGGTCAGGAAGAGACCCTTCCCTACTCTCTAGGATGTAAGGGAACCAGGGAGTACTTGTACCTTCAGACTTGCAAGAATTTGCTAATGTAGAATTAAAGTAGAATTAGCTCACCTAGTTCTGTTTCCCTTCTGGTCTACTTGGTAAGGCTGACAATTAATGGTCTAATGGAGTCCTCCTTTCCTTAACTGACATTATTTCTCTTAGACTTTTAGAAAATCAGCCTGATCCATTTGGGACCATGTTGTTCGTTCAGTCAAAGGCAGACAGGAGTATCTGCCCAAAATCCTGAAAATGCCATTGCTAAACCAAGAAGAGCAGAAAGAGACGTAAGGATCAGCAAATATTCAATAATGAGATGTTTTGGAACAGATTTCCAATTGGGTATACATACAACAGTTGTTCTGTTTTCCAAACCAAACTGACCTGACACCCATATCCAATTGGATTGCATTGAATTATGGGTCTAATTCTGTTTTATTTTCATTCCCTTAAAGAAAAAAGGATTGAAATCGGAACAGCCTTGGCCACAGCAAGACTTGATGTAGGATCAGAGAAATTGTAGTACGCCATAAAATTTATATCCATATCATGCAGTTACCTGGATGTTTGTGGGACATCTCTCAGGGACAATTATCACCACCCCATAATATGTTTATTACTAAAACTAGATAGAAAGTCCATGCAACTTTCTTATCTAAGTGGCTGAATCTACTTTAATCCAGAGAAACTGATCTATTTTTCTGTGTATCTATAGGAAAACATTTACAGCCTAGCTAAGCACAACTGGACATGAAATCTGGTTTGGTGTTAGAACACGGGAAAAACACGCAACAGTTCCTCTGCTGTTAGCCAAATGGCAGAAATGCTTGGAGAAAGAATCAGGAACATTTCTGTCTGAAGACAGAATCTGTCATGGGCTCAGATCTTGGGAAATTACATTCTGCACACACCCTTTTTCCTCAGGATTCCGTTCTGGGTGGGAAGTGGAGTCAGAAACTTCATTTTTTTCCTCTCACACAAATCATCAAACCAGTGATGCTAATCACCTCTTTGGATATATGAGGTCGGAGAACATATTTTGGGAAGGCTTGGCACTTTTGAAATATGCAACTTTTAAAAACTGCCACTTCTCAGTAGAAAAATGATAGAAACATAGTGAAAAAGGCAAAAAGAAATTCATAGTTGAGTCAGCCTTCCTCTCTCAGCTAGCGATTCTAGTGGAGTTACAGGATCAATGCATTTCAAAGATCCTAGACTGGAGAAAGCTAGTAAGCTACGATTGTGGTTTATTTGAAATTAGATGGCTTGCTACTGCTGAATTTCACCTCCTTTGAGATGGAAAGGTAGACTGAGTAATTGTTTTGAAGTAATATTTGCGGTAGTTCAACAGTATACAGGTCACATTTTGTAATAAAAGCAGCAGAGAGATTCCATCTGGTGCTGGAAGAAGCAGTTAGCCTCCAACTGATCTTTTGCAGAGATCATAGAAACATAGAACTGGAAGAGACATCAGAAGTCATCTAGTCCAGCCCTCTGCTCCTGCTGAATTTCCCAGTGATCCTGGTTCAAGATAATGGGAATTGTGACAGGTTTGGTGACCAGCACATAGAAGAAGAATGGGATAAACCATTGAGAGCTGGATAGCAATAGTTTCCAAATTTTTGACAGAAAAATGTCCAGATTTGGGGGAGGGGGACTGAGAATGTATTGATTTCATTGAGTTTATTTATATTTGCTCTAATGTTATTTTGGGAACACCTTGAATGGTGTAACAAATACCGTAAAATTCAAATTAAAGAAATAAATAATTGCAGACTTCCAAGGAAATAGTGAAGTTAAGATAACTCCCACAAAAGTGGAAGTGATAACTGGAGTAAAGACCAAGGAACTGGTGAATACTATAGCCTGATTCTTTAGAACCTCTCTGGATAAGGAGAGTCTCAGAGGTGGTATTCAGCAGGTTCTGACCAGTTCTGGAGAACCAGTAGTGGAAATTTTGAGTAGTTCGGAGAACCGGTAATTACCACTTCTGACTGGTCCTGCCCCCATCTATTCTCTGCCGCCCGAGTCCCAGCTGATAGGGAGAGAATGGGGATTTTGCAGTAACCTACCCCTGGAGTGGGTTGGGAATAGAGATTTTGCAATATCCTTCCCCTGCCACACCCACCAAGCCATTCCCACCAAGCCACATCATGCCCACAGAACTGGTAGTAAAAAAAATTTGAATCCCACCACTGGGGAGCCTGAGAGATTATTCACATATGCTTCAGTGGCTGCTCTTCACAAGGAGAACACAGATTTTCCCAGGTTTAGTGTCAGCAGAGAAATAGATCAGCCACCTTGCTTGCAATTACAATGTTGTGAATGAAGCAGCTTTCCAGGAAAGGAAGGAGGTTGGTCTAGAAGACCTCCAAGATCCCTTCTGTTGTTCTGTTATGGAGCACATTCCAAAGAGGGGGTGAAACAAGAGAAAACCCAGCCCTGAGCTACATCAGAAACAGAGAAAGAGATTTAGGACTGCCGCTCCCGAGAATCTCCCATGATATATAAGTTAGGCTTAGAGTAATATAGGTTTGGTCTGGCAAGATTCTGTCTTACAGGGTGTAAACAAATAAAGAACTAAACTTTGGCTGGATAGTTCTATCAGGTGGAGACTTTTAAAGGGCACTAAGTTTTCAAACTTCATTTTGTAATCACTCTCAGAAATTGCTCATTAACTACTACCACTATTTGATCTCAGAAAGTTATAAACGGACTGAGAGTCTACATAAAACTGGAATACTGAGGGTTTTTTTACAATAAGACTTGGGGAAAAGAACAAACAGCTTCCTGTGGGAAATAGATGGTGTTTTGTTTTTCACAAGACTCAACAAAAATAAGCAATTTCGTGATTTTAAAAACTGGACACTAGGGGGGACTAAATGTTGCAAAACATTATAACAATGAAAGTATTGGAGGATTTTTTGAAGTATAGAGTCAGAAAGTAGTAGCCATGGTATCAATTAATTCTGCTTCTATGTACAGACTACCTGAATGACCAAAAGACATATTGAAGAAATGACTAATGTAGAACAAATTTGGTCTGACAAGATAGAAATCGTATCAAAACTAGATTTACAATTGAGCCAAGAGAAATGGTTTAGAAAAGGATGTTTTACAAAATCTACAAAAGAAACTGGCCGATTTAAACACACACACACACACACACACACACACACACACACTTTTAATTCATCATTGTCAGTTCGTTAGATTTATAAGATCCCACTTCAACTCTACAGATAATCTGAAGATCCCATTTTCTCAGAGAAGGCATGCTAAGAAGCTTACCTGATAGCTCACATGGGCATTTGATGCATCTAAAAAACACCTTTTTTCCTCTGCCGCTGTCATTTTCTTCCGACAAGTTTCTATTGCCATGGTAAACTTTCATCACTGAAAATGAATTAGCCACAGAAGCACATTCAGATAACAGCACAATCTCCTTTGATCAGATCAGAGAAATGGGAAGTAAGGCCAGCATCAAAGGCATCGAAGAAAATGTATCCATTTTTCCTTTATGATATATTTTGATAATCAAGAAGACACATGTTCAGTTTCTCCTCGCTTAATAGACAATCTCTCTGGGTAACATATTTACGATGAGACAGGGAGTTGAAATATGAAACTCACACTTTGCACACAGTCTTCTAAGAAGCTCTTCCATGCATGTCAGACTACAGTTTATATCAAGAGGGGGGGGGGTCCAATCTTGGCCACTTTAAGACCTGTGGTGCAGAATTCTTGGGGTTGAAGTCCACAAATCTTAAAGTTACTAAGAATGGACACCTCCAATTTACATTGTTCTTCACCAATATGACAGTGTTGATGGGATTTTTGTCTAAGTTTCTTTGCTCTGGAAACTTTAAGATATGTAGACTTCAACTTTCAGAATTCATGCTTGCTGGTTCTTACCCAGTTCGGCCAAACTGTGGTATGCTGACCTGCATCGCAGAACCAGCAGCAACCCAGGCTGGCCACACCTCTGAACCGGTTCCCCAGTCGCCACCATCACCACCGCCATTTTTTTTAGTTCTATGCCTATGCAGAGCAATTTCCATTGAATTGCACATGCGCGCAGCATGAGCAAACCAGCAGGCACGCCGGTTGAAACTCAGTCCTGCCCTATGCCACCATTTCAGACAAATGGCTGCCCCATCTCAAAAATCTCCAGCATTGGAGCTCCCACAGTACCTGTAGGCAAAAAGACATTTGAGTTCACTAAAGTCAATAGTGGAGATCTTCCTTAATGTGATATGCTCTTACAAAGTTATGCATATTTGTCAACTTCACAATAAGTTCTCTGAAGCAAGGCATTAAACCTGGAACATTCTAGATCAGGGGTGTCAAACTCAAGGCCCAGGGGCCAAATCCTGCCTGTGGGGTGCTTGGATCTGGCCCGCATGCAAGTCCTCCCAAGTTCCGTTTTCACTGGCAGAGGGCTGCAAGAAGCCATCACAGCCGAAAACAGAGCTTAGGTACCTGTTTTCTCTGGCAGAGTGCTTGGGTCACTGTTGTGGCCCGGCAGGAGCCGTTGGAGCTGCCGCCAGACTCCGACAGCGAGGGGTCTTATGAGTCTGCCCTGGAGGAGGTGGAGGACCCTGGACAGGGTTCCGACTCCAAGCAGGGCGAGGAGAGACTGGTTGGCCACCAGGTGGCGTCTGAGCCTTGGATCAGTGGGGAGGAGACAAGAGTGAGTGATCCAGAAAACACCTGTGAATTGTTCCGGGATGCACGCCGTCGAAGGGCTACTCGGCGTCAAGAACAATGGTGTAATTACAAGAGGTGATTACGCTCAGCTGATGCTCATTAAGATCCTCGCTTGATTATAAAAGAGACTGCTTGTGCCACGCCTTTTTGCAGAAGTCAACGTTAAGGATTGACAAAAAACAAACTTGGCAAGCTGGATTGCTGCCAGAGTTTATTTGCATTGCTGCCAAGGTTTGTAGGACTTGCTGCCAAAGTGGTTATCTCTTTGTTGATTTGGCTTTCAGCCAACGAGAGTCTGGACTTATTAAAAGAAACATTCTCATTTACGTTGGTTTCGGCTTTCATTCCTGGATGGAGAAGGGGGGGTCAGAACAGGTCACTATAGGCACCCCCGACACAAGTGACATCAAGCTGGTTGTGCCCACCCTGGCCACGCCCACTCTGGCTCCCTAAGGCCAAAAACAACCCTGATGCGTCCCTCAATGAAATCAAGTTTGACACCCCTCTTCTAGATGTTGCTTCAGCCACAATATTCAGGATTCTTCCCCATCAGGCTTTAAACCAAACTCTAGAATCATGAACAACCCCACAATCTCCAACAAATCGCACGAGTTGTGAAGAAATGAATGGGAACAGAAGGCTATTTCTTCAGAAAAAATATATATATTCTCCAACTATTTCTCATATTTCTTAATCAGCTTGTGGAGCTCTCCAACCATGAAGATAGATGCCTTTTGCAATTTTACTTCGACAGGCTGGTGGATTAAACTTGGGCCTTCCTTTGCCCAACCTAATTACGCTTCCCCACTGAGATACATTCGCTGCCTGAAGTTATTACTGGCAACTTCCATAGTGAATCTAAGGCCAGGCATCTAAGCCATTTTGGCTTGAGCTTTCGGCTGAGTGAATAACCCACCTCACAAAAAAAGAAAAGCAAGGAATTGCCATGGAAGGATTGCAAGGTTCACGGCTTCTGTTTCCTCCATAAATGGGCCCACAGACAGCTCCATGTTTTGAAATGGCACAACAATTCCTCTAATTAGCAGGCCATAGAACCTTCTTCAACCTGATCGCTTCCAAATGCGCAAAGACCTGACTCCCAGAAAGAGAGATGTAGCCGCAGGACTTCGGGAGGAATTGTGTCCCACCACATGGATCTGATCACAAAGACATGATTATCAAGCGAGTGTGTAAATGGATAGCAGCACCATTTTAGGTGCATGCGGATCATCGTTGACTTGATGTCCATAATTAGGATAACAGATAACAGAATAACAGAGTTGGAAGGGACCTTGTAAGTCATCTAGTCCAACCCCCCACCCAAGCAGGAGACCATACACCATTTCTGACAGATGGTAGTCCAGTCTCTTCTTGAAAGCCTCCAGTGATGAAGCTCCCACAACTTCCGAAGGGAACTTCTCTTCCGTCGGTTGATTGTCCTCACTGCCAGGAAATTTCTCCTCATTTTTTTAAGTTGAATCTCTCCTTGATCAGTTTGCATCCATTGTTCCTTGTCCGTGAGAGTCACAAGTGTGAGAACCAGCTATAAGTCACTGTTTTCAGTACTGTTGTAACTTCAAACAATCACTGGTTGTAAGTCGAGGAATACCTGTACAAACTCTGCTGCTATCCATCCCTTCTTAATCATAGGCAGAAAGCAGGACAATGGGAAGGATATAAAACTGAAACCAGTGCAGTTGTTGCTAACATGATAGCAAAATGGGGCAAGTGGGGGGGGGGTAGTGGATGGAAGGAAAGAAAGTTTTTGCAAGAATTAAAAAGGCAATGAAATATGTTTTCTTTCGGAAAAAGAAATAATTCCATGAATCCTTTCCCTGAAAAAGTCTAGGGGGATTTTTCTAACATGCACTTGTGGGCCCACACACACACACACATACACATGCGTGAGTGCACACACACAGCTTCTCTGCCCACATATGTAAGAGAGAATTGCAAGAGGCCGTTTGTTCACAGCTGCCTTTTAGATTCATGGCATTATTTGTCCGTAGTTGCTGTATAATACATCCTCTACGAACAAAAGGTTGGAGTTTGCCTTCTGTGGAGGAGAACTGGTTCTGCTCTGCCTCTGCCCTCTTATTCCTATTTTGCAAAGATTTCCAAATCTTTTTTTTTTCTATTTCACATTTAGATTGGAAAGAGGGAGGGAGGGAGAGTGGAAGGAAAGAAGGAGGGAAGATGGGAGGGAGGGAGAAAGAAGGAAGGAAAGGAAGAGAGGGAGGGAAGGAGGAAGGAAGGAGGGAAGGAGAAAGAAGGAAGGAAAGGGAGGGAGGGAAGGAAGGAAGGAAGGAAGAGAGGGAGGGAGGGAAGAAGAAAGGGAAGGAAGAGAGGGAGAGGAGAAAGAAGAAAGGAAATAAAGAGGAGGGAAAGAGAAGGAAGGAAGGAATCCTGGGACGTGTTGCAATGTTCTGGCCTATCTAATTCCAACCCATTCTTACAGTTGGATTCTGCCCAGCACTTCTCAGCAAGCTGGGGTCCATGGCTGGATTCCCAGTAGTACACACTGGATATGTTGTATTGCTAGGCCCTTCCTTGGAGCAAGCTCAGGAATCAATTCTTTTCAAAAGCTCACTGGACAGGCCATCTGCTTGAGTCAAGAGTCCAAGCTGAAATCTGCTGGATGGCTTTGAAGGTCAATGAGCAGAGAGAATCACGCAACTCTTCTCATTCTCATTCACACTCAATGAGAAGAGGAGAGGAGAAGAGGAAAGGGAAAAGGAAGCTGACAGTACATAAAACTCCCATGTGGGGTAGTTAGTATGCACATTACATTTGTTATGTATACATATATATACACCTACGTGTGCAATCCATGACCTCTTCTCGGGGATGCACTGTGCATATTTTACATGACCTCTTCTGGAGGTTCATCCAAGTTATATATAACACACTCCACATGAAAGAGCATAGTGGGAACACTCTTCCTTTTATACATATAAGCAGAATCTGGCAGGCAAAGCTTCCATGTAGGATAAATATGCCAGCATCTGAGCTCGATGGCTTCCATCCAAGGATAGACACAAAAACCAACAGAGCTGTGTGTGTGTGTGTGGTTTTTTTTTTCCTTCCTGAAAGCAAGCAGCAAAGCGAAAGGACATAAATTGTAGACAACAAGCACTGTACCCATACCAAATAATGGAAGCGATGCTCACAAATTTGGAATATTGGGGGAGGGAGGGGAATTAACATGGATGTCAAATGCCAGGGAAATCTGGAGATCCAGGCAGTTTATTTTTATTTTTTATTTTGTTTACAGAAAGAGCTCCTTTAATTTAACAAATGGACATGAGACAATTGAGACTTGACACCACGCCTTGTTCTGATTAATAAAGTAGATCATTTCTAAGTTGCATCGGCCAAAATCAATTGGCTGGTTTAATGGGCACGCAACACGGTGCGTTTCAGGCATGGGGAGGCTTCCATACAGAATTTTTTTTTGCATTCCTTTGTATTTTTAAGGCCTCCTGTTATCGCCAATCTGTGCCAAATCTCATGTTATCATATGAACTTACTTTTTTTTTATTTATAATTTTTTTATTTTTTATTAACAAAACATGTAAAATACGCACACACAAAACCTAGCCGTACACCACATTTACACAATACAATACGAACAGGAGCTTCCCGTTCTTTCTAATAGCAATTATCAATCGATACCGCTCACCTTATATTATTTCCCCTTCTATTGTATTTCATTTGGATTTCATCATTCTTAACCCTCTTATTTTACTCCAGGCAGTTTAAATGAGTATGAAGATTGATTGCAAGCTTAAGCTCTCTACAAGAATCTGAGCTACTAACGTTCCGAGCAAATCGGCGGTAGATAAGAGTCAATGGAATTCAGGGTGGGTTGGACTTAGGTCTTTTGTGGGCACGAAAGGATTCAAGACTGATGACGCATTTGACTCCTCCCTCAGACTCAGCCTGGTCATCTCCTACACAACTGAGAACTCATTGACAGTGGAGCCAAGGACTGCAGGAAGTGAAGGACTCCTCTTCACTCCAAGAAGAATTTAGGGATTTACTAGATAGGTAGTCCTCGATTTACAAGAGTTCATTCAGTGACTGTTCAACGTTACAATGGCAATGAACAAAAAGTGACATATAACTTTTGTCACCCTTATGACCGTCGTGGCATTCCCACAGTCATGTGATCAAAAGTCAGACAGTTGGCAACTGGCTCATATTTATGACAGTTTCAGTGTCCCAGAGGTCATGTGAACAGCTTTTGCGACATTCTGACAAGCACAGTCCATGGGGAATCCAGATTCACTTAACAACGGGGTTACTAACAACAGCTGCAGTGATTCACTTAACAATTGTGGCCAGAAATGGTGTAAAATGGAGGGAAACTCACTTAGTATTTAGTATTTAGTATTTAATAAATTTATAGGCCGCCCAATCCCGAAGGACTCCAGGCGGCTTACAGAAAATACATTTTAAAAAAAATAAGGAATTAAAAAAGACAGAGAAAAAAAACAGATTAAAAACCACATCATGCACTCAATCTAGTCGGGGCCGGACCTCAGTCATAAGGTCAACAGCCCCAGGCCTGCTGGAACAGCCAGGTTTTGATAGCCTTTCAGAAGGCCAT